>NC_041401.2:62153180-62498198 GCF_900747795.2 Erpetoichthys calabaricus | reverse complement strand
TTGTACACTGGTACTGTGAGTGCTGTGCAGAGTGGAGGCAGGACCTCTGCATCTTTCCCAGTTGATTCTGGGGTTCGTCGGGGTGTGTTCTTGCTCCTACTCTGTTCAATGCTTGTATGGACTGGGTGTTGGGCAAGGTTATGGGGTCCAGAGGCTGTGGGGCATCTGTTGGTGAAGAAAGGTTCATGGATCTTGACTTTGCTTACGATGCTGTTATCTTCATGGAGTCAATGGAGGCTCTGATCGGGGCGCTTGAGAGACTAAGTGAGGAGTCTGAGTGTCTGGGCTTGCGAGTGTCCTGGATAAAAACCAAGATCCAGGCCCTTAATGACCTCTTGGGCACAGCCATCAGCAGTGTGTCTATTTGCGGAGGGAGTGTTGACCTTGTTGAGAGGTTTACTTACCTTGGCAGTGACATTCATGTCTCTGGTGACTCTTCCTTTGAAGTCAGTAGACAGATTGGGAGAGTATGGGGGGTCATGAGGTCGCTGGAAAGGGGTGCAAAGATATATGCATATGTAAAGATGCAAAGATATAGTTAATGAATAAGGAGTTAATATTGGAGATAAAGCAGATGAAATTGAAAGCTGAAGGAGTGCAAAGAGGAAGGTTAGAATGGGACAAAAAAGGAGTTTAATAGAGGAAGCAAACAGCTCTTACAGTTTTTTTCAATTGCTAAGACAGATTCTGCAATACTAAAGTTGCATTGTCAAAACTCTTCATACTGTCACCACAACATCAGCTTATGTGGACCAAACTGTTAATCATTTCACTTTGCTCTCATACAAAATGCATTCAATTACTAAACGCTTCAAAATTCATGGATTTCTGTCTCACTCAAAATCCTTCAACATCACATTACATTTTCAGAGGCCATTTTGCACATGCCTACACCAAAACTGCTAATAAGACATTCAAAACTGAAATATGACAGTTTGCTAAATTATTATCAAGACCAAGCACAAATGTGTTATTACAGGTATTTGCTGTGCTGTGGTATAACGTGGCATTCCACCACTCCACTGCAGTCACAGAATGGTTTGTAGCACACCCAACGATGTCCTCCTTGTTTCTGCCACCATACTCCCCCTTCCTGAACCCCATTGAGGAATTCTTTTCTTCATGGAGGTGGAAGGTTTATGACCACCGGCCACATGATCAGATGTCATTACAGGATGCAATGAATGCTGGATGCCAAGATATTTGACTGAATTTAGCAACCTTTTTTCTGATTTGGCTATAAATTATGATCACATAGTGCTGATGGGGGATTTAAATGTACACATTGATGTGGAAACTGACACTTTTAGCAAATGTTTTACTTATTTGTTAAATTCAGTAGGATTTTGTCAGATTGTCAAAGGTCCAACTCATAATCATAACCACACATTAGATTTATTTATAACTTACAAAGTTGAAATTCAAAATTTAAATATTACTCCATTAAATGAAGTTATTTCCGATCACTTACTGTTTTGGTGCTGTAGTGCATTTTGGAGGAGGCTTGACTGTTTGCTCAGGCTGTGTGCTGGTATTGCAGACTGTATGAAGAGTTTTGAGAAAGTGACTTCAGTATTGCAGAATCTGTCTTAGCAATTGAAAAACGCTGTAATCATTATTACCTTTAAATTGTTCTTTATTTAACACTAATAATTATTACATTTATGTATTTGTTTTAGAGTGTGTCGTTATTGCTTCTCAGTTGTACAGTTAAGACTTTTTTTTACATTTTACCATGCTTATTTTTCTAAATGTTCTTTATTTAATATTAATAATCATTACATTTGAATTGTTCTTTATTTGTTTAACACTAATCTTTATTATGGTTTTGTATTTGCTTAAAAGCTTGTTGCTATTGCTTCTCAGTTGTACAGTTAAGACTTATTATCTTTTGCCATGTTTATTTTTCTTACTGATCTTTATTTAGCACAAATCATTATTAAATTTATGTATTTTCTTAACCCAGTTCAGGGCTGGGGAGAGTGCGAGTTTATTCTGACAATGTAAAGTACAAACACATGCCAACAACATACAGGGTGTTAGTCCATCACAGGACCCCTTTACGGCAGCCCTATATGCACCAATAGTATGCAGGTATGGAAACATCGGCTAACTTAACACATGCATCCTTAAGGTTAAAATCTACAAATCCAAACAAACAGGCCCGGACTTAGGCATAGGCGAAGTAGGCGACCGCCTAGGGCCCCGGCGTCCGGGGGGCCCCGAAACGTCTCCTTGGTCTAATTTTCACGCATTTCGCAGAGCTTCCAGGGGGGCCCCAGGACCCCCCTTTTGCCTAGGGTCCCATAATACCTAAGACCGGGCCTGCAAACAAAACTCCATGAGGGCACAGGCACAACCTGTAAACTATACAGAGGCGGATCCGATTTGAATTGGATCCCAGTTCAGTTGAGAATGTTATATTACAAACTCATGCAGATGTACAATATACAGTGCATCCAGAAAGTATTCACAGCGCATCACTTTTTCCACATTTTGTTATGTTACAGTCTTATTCCAAAATGGATTAAATTCATTTATTTCCTCAGAATTCTACACACAACACCCCATAATGACAACATGAAAAAAGTTTACTTGAGCTTTTTGCAAATTTATTAAAAATAAAAAAACTGAGAAATCACATGTACAGCTGACAGCGTTGTTGGACTCAGGCAGTGACCTTTGTGTTGTCAGACGCGACTATCTTGACGACAGATACCATAGTAACACTGAGACTGTAAAAATACGTTGTGTACATGGAGATGTTAAAGACTATGAGACATTACTTCTTCCTTTAACTTATAAGGGTCATCATTTTAAAGTTTGGTCCGCTGTTTCTGACTCATGCCCTTGGCCTTTGCTGATAGGCAAAAGAAATGCCCTTTTTCCTAGACTAATGGCTGAACATCGCTCACCGGTCATCAAGTCACCTGTTGAGCTTAGTCGGGGGGAGGAAGAAGGGGAACTAGTGGCGGTTGGGAAAAATCTAGAACCCCAATTAGATATTGAACCCGATCTCTCCAGTGAGTCTGAGGGAGACACCCCCCACAATTTCTCAGAATGGCAAGGCCCTTCCACAGCCTCTCAGATTGCAAATGTCTCCGAACCCAAACCGAGTACTAGCGAGCAGCCGGGTTTTGCACGCTTGCAGCATGCTGATGGCTCATTAGAATATGCATTTAAACAGGCTCACACTGCTAGTGACTCCTATTACCAAGAGCGCGATCCCGGGAGCTTGAAAACGCCACACTTTCTAGAAAAAGACAGTTGTCTTTTCAGAGTGATTACAGACCATTTGATGGGGGAATTTATTGAGCAGCTAGTAGTACCTGAGGGGCATAGGGAAATTCTTTTACAGCTGGCCCACTCTCACATCTTGGGAGGGCACCTGGGGGCTGATAAGACCAGAGAGTGGTTATCAAAACAATTTTATTGGCTGAATATGGGAAAAGATGTTGAACGGTTATGTACTTCATGTCCTGACTGTCAGATCGTCTCCGCTTATAAGCCTCCTCGGGCTCCCCTTTGCCCTATGCCTATTTTGGATGTCCCCTTTCAGAGGGTGGGATTAGATATTGTAGGCCCTTTGCCTAAGACTAAAAATGGTTACCAATATATGCTGGTGTTAGTTGACTATGCAACGCGATATCCAGAAGTAGCTGCTTTGAAAAAGGCCAACTCCTCCGCAGTAGCCAAAGCTCTGTGCGTGATTTTTACTCGTATTGGCATTCCTAGGGAAATTTTGACTGACCAAGGCACACCTTTTACTTCTCGTGTGATGAAACAATTGTGTAATAGATTCGCTATTAAGAAATTGGGCACCACCGTTTACCATCCACAGACTAATGGTTTGACTGAACGGTTTAACAAAACCTTAAAACAAATGACGAGAAGAGTTGCTCATAATGATCCCACAACTTGGGACACCATCCTGCCTTTTGTTATGTTCGCGGTGCGGGAATCGCCGCAAGAATCCACTGGTTTGAGTCCGTTCGAGCTGTTATTTGGCAGGCGCCCAAGAGGCATCCTAGATGTTGTACGAGAAGAATGGATAGGACATGAAACAACATCTGTCGGGGAGAGTTTTGCAGAGCGGGTAGTTTCCTTACAAGATAGAATTTCTAGACTTTCTTCTGTTGCTGTGGAGCATCAACAACGAGAACAGGAAACACAAAAACGTCTTTACGATAGACGCAGTCAGCTTCACGAATTCAAACCTGGCGATTGTGTTTTAGTACTGGTACCATCTGACCCACACAAATTCCTAGCTAAATGGCAGGGCCCGGCAATTATCGAGGAGCGTATGGGACCAGTAAATTACAAAGTTAGAATACCAGGCCGGCGAAAACCATTCCAAATTTTACACATTAATCTCTTAAAAAAATGGCACGACCGACAAGGAGTTTACACTTCCTTGGCTGCTGTTTCTCAGACTGATGTTGTCATTGGTATCGATTTAACTGACTCACAAAAGACAGAATTATTAACCTTGATTGAACAGAACACTGATGTTTTTTCAGACTTGCCAGGCGTCACTAATTTAGCAGAACATAAAATCACTACTGAACCCGGTGTCCGGATACTGATGCGGCCGTTTCGAATCCCGGAAGCACGAAGAAATATTGTGCGCGAAGAAGTTGCTGGAGATAGGTGTAATTCGAGAAAGTAAAAGTGACTGGTGTAGTCCGGTCGTGTTAGTTCCCAAGCAAGACGGTTCGGTTCACTTCTGTATCGATTTTAGGCACTTGAATAAGGTTTCTAAATTTGATGCTTACCTAATGCCCCGAGTAGACGAGCTGTTGGAAAAACTGGGTCAGGCGACTTATATCTCCACGCTAGACCTCACAAAGGGTTATTGGCAGGTGCCTCTAGAGGCTGACAGTTGTGAGAAAACAGCACTTGCGACTCCTGATGGACTTTATGAATTTACAAGACTCCCGTTTGGTCTTCATGGGGCCCCTCTAACGTTTCAGCGTATGATGGATCAGATACTGTGTCCACATTCTGAATATTCTGGGGCGTATCTTGATGATGTGGTGATTTTCAGCAATGATTGGCATTCGCATTTAGAACATCTCCAGGCTGTCCTTGATAGCCTGAAACAAACTGGATTGACTGCTAACCCTAAGAAATGTAAACTATGTATGTCTGAGACTCATTATCTAAGTTACTCCATGGGCAGGGGTTTACTTCGTCCACAATTAAGGAAAATAGAGGAGGTGCTCACTTACCCACATCCTAAAACGCAGAAACAGGTGCATGCTTTTCTGGGGCTAGCGGGTTACTACAGAAGATTCATCCCTGACTTTGCAAATAGGGCTGCTCCTCTCTCAGAGCTTACTAAAGGAAGAAAAAAACGCCCTATTGTACGGACAGAACCTTGCGAACGTTCCTTTTCAGATTTAAAAAAAGCTTTGTCTTCTTATCCAGTGTTGCAAAATCCCGATTTCTCTAAAGATTTTATACTACAGACGGACGCAAGTGCATTCGGAGTAGGTGCAGTCCTGTCCCAGGTATTTGATGGGGAAGAACACCCTATCACATACTTGAGTAGGAAATTACTCCCCAGAGAACGCAATTATTCAACTATTGAGAAAGAATATTTGGTGTTTAAATGGGCTGTAGAAGCGCTACGGTATTACTTATGGGGAAGAAATTTCACTTTAGTAACTGATCATGCTCCACTTCAATGGTTATATCGTCAAAAAGATACAAACTTCCGTCTCATGAGATGGTTCCTGGGCTTACAACCTTACAGTTTTATAGTCAAGCATCAACCTGGCTCTGAGCATATTAATGCTAATGTCCTGTCACGTCTGTTTGAACCTGGTCTGGAGGATCGCTTGATTCACAGAAACGTGAATAAAGCTGAGGGAGGGGGTGTGAGCTGCGGAGCTGATCGCACCCCCAGAGAATACAGACGCCCCTGGGAAAACCCCTAAAAAAACACTGACAGACTACCTTCACATTCCTCCTTTCCTTTCTGGCTGGCTCTGTTGCGTAATATGTCTCTCACGCGGTGCTCCGCCTTCTTAAAAAGCCTGTACGGGCTTCTTTCAGTTTGTTAAATTGATTGCTTGCTTCTCCTTCTCTCTCTCTCAGACATTCTCTGCTCCTGGCGGAACTGTCATCTCTGACTTGTCATGGTGCACGTTTAAACTTTTGAAAAGAGACAAATGTTTGTTTGCAGTGCTTTGAATAAAGTTCCTTTTTTTCTACAACCTCCTGTGTCTCAGTGCAAATCTGTGACCCAAGCGTGACAATATGGTATTAGCCTGCAGATATGACCTACTGTATTAGCCATAGAACTGTCTTTTTATCTTATTTTTTTTCATGCAGTAAGCTAAAGTATATGCTGTAAATATTCAGAAAACTACCATCTATGCAGTTTTACTCCAATAAATGCAAACTGGAACAACAGTGAAAGGCAGTAAATTCCTGCTGGACTGAAACTTTATTAGAATGCATAAAACTGATTCCCTGAAATTAGATAAATTGAGAGAGAATATTTAGCCAGAGGAATTAAGAAACATTTCATCTCTTGTGAATTAATCAGTCAATCTTTGTTTTAAAACTTCACAGAAGGCACCATTACAAAAACAAAATTCCAAGTGACAAAACACAATTCAAGGCTGCTACAAGAAAAATGTCAATTCCAGCACATCTCATGTACTCAAACATCTGCACAGTGGGAGGGAGCCCATGCTGTTATACATTATTAACAGACAGACCATGCAATCCAATGAGAAAATATCCTGTAGTTTGCCTCACAGGATAATCTATATATATATAAAGGAGAGTTGGGATCAGTGTGACTGTGTTTGTGTGTTTGTGGAGGGACGGAGAGTTAAGGCGGGTGTTGGAGTCACGTGATCATCTCCCCTCCCATTCACCTGATTTCATTCACTTCATTTCACTCCGAGCTGAGCTCCGCAGCTGACACGGTCTTGCCGTCCTTTCTCCTTTACTGATTTACTGTTTAGTAGATGCGGTACTTACTGAATAGTATTTTTTTCTTTAGTGTTTCTACTTAGTGTTTCTTAGTGTTCAGTAGACGTGGTGTGCCAGTGTTCCCGGCGGTGTTGCAGTTTATTGTTACTTTCTACTTCGTTTTTGTACTTTAGTGTTTAATAATAAATAATAATAATTCATTACATTTATATAGCGCTTTTCTCAGTACTCAAAGCGCTAAAATAGTGTATGATACTTAGCTGATAGCAGTGTAGCAGCAGCACAGCACAACGGAGCCGGTAGGACAGGTGGGTGTGGTAGCGTAGGTGAGCGGCGATAGCAAGCAGCAGAAAGCATAGCAGGAGGAGGAAGCAGGATTTGGATGTTCCAATACACAGCCATAAACAGTAACGCTTGGCAATTTCAGGCGTGATCGCCCCGGAGCCATAAGCCATAAACCAGGTTAGTATGAACATTAGATCAGTTCCCGGTCGTAGGGTACTGTAAGATGAAACAGGAGCAGATCAGCATAGCGAATATAATCACGGAGACAGATCATCCCGAGGTGCTAGATCGTCAGGTACAAAGAAATGTTCGTAGGTCTCGTCCCGTGATCCATAGACTCAGCTGTTCCCAGTAAAGTGGAGTCCATAAAACCTGTAATTATTAAGCCAAATCCATGCAATTCGAGTCAGCTGTATCCACGAACTATACGTACAATAAACGAAATAAAACAAGCGTAAGAAAATACAGAATTAAGGCGAATTTTGCGAAAAGTGTTGTTAACAGGGAGGAGCGGAAACAACAAGCATGCGCCAGCGTCCCCACATCTGCTACAATAAAGCAGTTATAATAAAGAAGTTTAGTAGACTTTTACTTTATCTCATTTAGTGTTCTTCCCGTCGGTGCTGCCGTTGTCACAGGTGGCTGGGTGTGGTCGGCATTCGGCTGCCTATAAAAGGGTCCGCCTCCCGACAATCAAGGCTGGAGTAGGTTTGAGGAGGTGGACGAGGTCGGAGAAGGAGGTGGGCGAAGAGAGGCCCTGTGTGAATAGTGTGCGGTGAAGAGAAGAGGCTAGTGAAGGAGCTTGGACATTGAGAGACTGTGGGGTGTGTTTGGTGGCGGTGCACTTAGTGACTGTAAATATTAGGAATAAACGTGTGGTGATGGCTAAACCCGTGTCCTCCTGTCTGTGTCCGGGCTGTACCCTTTCACACCGTTTTCTAGTGTTTGTGTCTACTTAGTGTTTGTGTTTAGTGTTATGGAAGGAGTGATCTTACCACTGTCAGATTTTGCAATGAATGAGTTGGTAAATAATGACTATTTATCAACAGATCACATGAGCAAATTGAACGAAATTTTAGCTGCGCATACAATTTTCCAACCTCAAGAGGTTTTGCTAATGTAGACTCCTGACATACCTATAATGCCCATTCCACAAATTGCAAAACATATTCAAATATTACCTTCTGCAGCTACTGAACGAGTGACTCACTGGGTGTGTACCTATTATGAAAGTGCTGTAATTTATGTCTATGACAGTTTAAACGCTGCTAAAAAAAAATCAACCTCACCGAAGAGCAGCTTTGTTTCCTTCATGCTTTGTTTCCTTACAAACCTCCCATAGTTTATGAAGATGCACAGCAACAATTAAATCATACAGATTCTGGTGTATTCTCAATTGCATTTGCTGTGTGTATTTCTTTAGGTATTGACCCAAGTGATCAAGTTTTTACTATTTCTTCAATGCGAAATCACTTACAAATAATTTTTGTTACTCGACAATTGCTTCCATTCCCTGTCAAAAGTAGCCGACGGGCAACACCAGTTACAAGTATTCAGTGCGTTCAAAGACCTGTACGAAGTACGGCCACTAACACAGTCACTCATAAAAGGGGAGATAACTTGGTGCAGGAAATGGGTATTGGAACTACCTTGGAAGACATGCAATCAACAAGGCGATTAAACGGATCTCAAGAGACGCTTCTAGGTTGGAAAAAAACGCTTGGCTGCCAAAACCATATATATACATATATATAAACTAGTCATTAGCCCGTTACAATAACGGGCGCTAGAACAGTAATGCATAAACATTAGTAGGAACAGTCTATATTAAATGGCAAGGGCCTTTGACCTCATTCTTTTTGTTGGTCGTATTTTTCTTTCTTACAGCCAATCTTTTTTTGATGTTTACTTGCTGAGCTGACCGTTCTTCGTGGGCTGCTGCCGTGTATTGTGTGTCTTTAATTTTCTGTGACAGTAATACTGTCTTGTACGTCCGCTGGCTCGTATGTCCGTAATATACCTTTAATTTTCTCTGGCGGTAATACAGGCGTGCGCGTTGGTAATATGCCTTTAATCTCCTCTGACAGTAATACTGGCTTGTATGTGGCTGTAATATGCGTCACTGTATTGTGTACCTTTAATTTCCTCTCGCAATAATACTGGTTTGTATTTCCGTAAAACGCCTCTAACTTTCTCTGACAGTAATATCGCGCATCGCACCGTGCCCCGCGCATGCGCACTTCATCAGAAGCCCCGCGCATGTGCACTTCACCAGAAGACACACACACACACACACACACACACACACACACACACACACACAGACACTGGACGCACAAAGGGATTTTATTAAAGAGGATACATCTATATAAATAAAAATGTAAATGTTCGTTTGTTCAAAACCTTAAATCTCCGAAAGTTCTTCACCGATTGCTTTAAAATTTTGACACAACGTTGCATTCAAATATGTGCGTGTTTTTATATACATATTATATACAGTCATCCCTCACCTATCGCGGGGGTTACGTTCCAGAGCCCCCCGCGATAAGTGAAAATCCGCGAAGTAGGGACCTATATTTATTTTATTATTTATACATATTTTAAGGCTTTATAAACCCTTCCCACACTCTTATAAACCTTTCTCACTTTCTTGTTAACCTTTCCCACACTCTTATAAACACTTCCTATGCTCTTAAACACTTTCTACATTCTTAAACACCGCAGACCAACACTGCACACTGCACACTGCACGCAGCAATCAGACGTCAATGTGTCTGCACTCGCTTTGTGAAGGGGGGCAGCTGAACTCACGCTGAGCAGAAATGGACTTTGTGCTGCTTCTGCCAAAATGCCTGCTTGTCGCAGTGGGGGTGTGTGAGGGCTGAACGCACGTTCGCTCAAACCCCCCTCCACGGAGGCGCAGTACGCTCCTGCCACTTCGCATTGTCAAGGGGGTGGGGAGCTGAATGAACGCTAAGGAGAAGTGGACTTTGTGCTGGCTTTGTGCTGCTTGTCGCTCTGCGTGTCATTAATTTAAAAGCCTGTACAGCACCTATTTTCCTGTCTCACTGTCTTGTCTTGCGTGAAGTTAAAATGTTTTATAATAGTGAGATGTTACTCATATCCTTAGCCCGACATCCACATATCATATGTATTAACAAAGTGTGTTTTTTAAGTTTACATGTGTTTAAAGCATGTGGGATGGGTATTTTAAGGCTTAAACTATAAAAATGTTTATTTATATGGTCTTTCTATATCGCGGATTTTCTCCTGTTGCTGATGGGTCTGGAACATAACTTCCGCGATAGGCGGGCAATCACTTGTATTTAAAAACCCGCGAAGTCGTGAATCCGCGAAAAGTGAACCACGAAGTAGCGAGGGATTACTGTAGATGCTTTTTTTGAAAACACAGCGCCATCTGTTGGACGTAAAAGCAACACACGCTATACTAAATATTTTACGATTCTATTTCAATGTTTCGATCAAATACATTTGTAAGGACGTGAATAATGGCAGCGACATGGCAGTTTTTGGCGTACAACCAGAAAGAAGTGATAGGAATGCGGTCATACATATCGATGAAATCGCACAGTATTAGGCTGGAACATACATAAGCGGCAATGAAGCTGTATGGCGAATTCTTTCATTTCCCATACATGAACGAAGTCCAGATGTTGTTCACTTAGCAGTACATCTAGAAAATGGACAACGCGTTTATTTCACAGCTGCAAATGTGCAACAAATAGCCCTGAATCCACCGGCTACAACGTTAAATGCTTTCTTTACGCTATGTCAAAATGACAGGTTTGCGAAAACACTGCTGTATTCGGAAGTGCCTACATATTACACATGGAATGCGAGTAGAAAATCATTTGAACAACGCAAACGAGGAGAGCGAGTCAACGGACAACCTGGCATATTCAAAGAAACTACGATAGGCAGACTGTACACCGTGCATCCCAATCAAGATGAATGCTTCTTTGTTCACATGCTGTTGGTAAATGTGCCCGGTCCAACATCTTTCCAGCAATTGAGAATTGTCAACGGTGTTACACATGCCACTTTCCGAAGTACATATCAAGCTTTGAATTTATTGGAGAACGACCGACCCTGGGATGTATACATTAATGACGCGTGCAACACGTCACATCCAAATCAAATTCGTGCATTGTTTGCAATCATATTGACCACCTGCTCTCCTTCATCTCCAACACAGTTATGGGAGAAATATAAATCGCACATGGCTGAAGATATTTTCCGTCGAATACGCAAGAAAATTCAAATATAAACATGGATTTCACAGCAGACATCTACAACTAAGCGTTGATAATGATTGAAGATTTGTGCTTAGAAATCGCGAACAAAGTTCTCAATCAAGGGAATGCCATCACTGAATCGATCTGCTCCTGCTTCGTTCGATGTAGAATTGCGTTGTGAACAAAATTACAACACGGGTGATCTTTTGTCGTATGTGCAATCAAATATTCCTAAGCTAACGCTTCAGCAAAAAGGCATTTACGATCAAATAATGCAAACTGTCAATAACGGGGTTGGAGAAATCTGGTAATTGGGAACGGAAAGGTGCCGGTTGATCTGACCTCAGGACGAATTTGATTGCCTCATAACTTCTGCAATTTAGTGACGTCAAAAGAAGAATTGGTTGAAAAAGTATTTCCCAATATTCAAACCAATTATAAGAATCACGATTGGCTGAGTGAACGACTATTCTTGCGGCCAAAAACAAAGACGTCTACGAACTTAACAATATTATTCAGTCTAACATTCTGCACAGACAATGGAACAACATAAAATATTGTATAACCACAAGCATTGTGAAATTAAGCATATTAGAAACGTGCGCTTTCTCTTTTCTTTCTTTTCCATTTAACCAGACTGAGCCACACCAACGCGTGGCTGGGTACAGCAATATATATATATATATATATATATATATATATATATATATATATATATATATATATACACACACACACACACACACACACACACACACACACACACACACACACACACACACATATATACATACACATATACATCTATACTAATAAAACGCAAAGCCCTCACTGAAGCACTCATCACTAACTCTCCAACTTCCCGTGTAGGTAGAAGGCTGAAATTTCGCAGGCTCATTCCTTACAGCTTACTTGCAAAAGTTAAGCAGGTTGCATTTCAAAATTCTACACGTAACGGTCATAACGGTCGACAACATCCGCCATGTTAAACTTTCTTATTTATGGCCCCATCTTCACGAAATTTGGTAGGCAGCTTCCCTGCGATAACCGAAACCAATGTACGTACTTATTTCGGTGGTATGACACCACTGTCTGCCGCCAATATTGAACTTTCCAACGGTCTTTGTTACTTAATGGGCCCATCTTCAAGAAATTTGGTACGCGGGTTCCCAACGCTAACTGAATCCTACTTACGTACATATATACGTCCATAGCCTGCAGCTTGGTCCACACTCTGAATCCTCCAGGCACTTCTGAGCATAATCTAATTTTGAAGGTTGGGGCACCAATAATGTTACTGAGAAACTTACAGCCACCGAAACTTTGTAATGGCACGAGACTTCAGGTCACATGCCTGCAAAAGACCCTAATTGAGGCAATTATTTTTACTGGCGGTGGCTCAGGGGAGAGAGTTTTTATTCCTCACATCCCCGTTATACCCTCTGATCTCCCATTTCAATTCAAACACCTCCAATTTCCAGTAAGGCTCTGCTTCACAATGACAATTAATAAGTCTCAGGGACAGACCCTACAAAAGGTTGGCATTGATTTGAGGCAAGATTGCTTTTCACATGGCCAACTATACGTTGCATGCTCAAGAGTAAGCTCAGCGCACATCTTGGTCATATTACAACCAGAGGGGCGAACTGACACCGTGATATACAAAGAGATCCTTAACAAATAATTATTGGTACATTTTCCCTCAGTTTATTATTTAAAATTTTAAAGCAGTACTTCGCCACTGCGAAGCGCGGGTATTTTGCTAGTTCATAGATATACTAAATCGCCAACAAATTCAAGACTTTAATTACACAGCGGTACAGAGGATAGTAGAGTTACTATCAGAACAAAAAGTTACTATAAAAGTCAAATGACAACTATCCAGTGCAGAGCCGGACACGTTTTAAACCGATAAACCAGGGTGGCTCAGAAACCGCAAGGTCCCTCTCAGGAGTGCGAATACACAGCGTCAAATGTGCACATACGGCTCCCCGGAAAAGTGAAGTAAAATTGGAAACTTGGATATTACATTCATTTAATAGGCCGATATCTCGCCGTTACACGAACGCCGGCCAGGATTACATGCTGTGCTTAATGTCGGATTTTCTCGGTTACAACGTGTCTAAACTGACCCAGTGTGCATCGATTTGATCTGCGTCACACCAGCCTCCCTTCTGGGTCTGAACCCTGCCTTGTCCACGAAGTTACTGGCATTGCATGCGGCTGCCATCCACTCCGCTGTGAAAACGATGCCTTCCATGAATTGATGGATTGCAGGATTGTTATGGACAGCTGCGAATACTGAAGCAACGTGTAAGCGACAGGCTGCGGACTTTCATTCCAAG
Organism: Erpetoichthys calabaricus; assembly: GCF_900747795.2. Classification (NCBI taxonomy): domain Eukaryota; kingdom Metazoa; phylum Chordata; class Cladistia; order Polypteriformes; family Polypteridae; genus Erpetoichthys; species Erpetoichthys calabaricus. The sequence goes on along the minus strand of NC_041401.2, from coordinate 62,484,361 downwards.
TATGTCGTAATCGTGTTCATCGTGGGAGTTTGTGACTGGGCAGTGACGATGTACCGTACCCACAGATATGTGAATTCTCAGCTAAGCAGAATATCATGTTGAGCTCAGACCACCCCAATATATGCTATCGACTATACTGTTACTTGTTGAGTTTTTGACTTTGTGACACCACACCTCCTCGATATAATATTTCAGATTCCCCTCTTGGCATTTTCCGAGTTTGAATTTAACCAAGTGATCGCTAGTGAGCCAGCGAATGAGCGACATCTCGGCAACAGCACACGAGCTACGTACAGTACTTAGGTTAGGACGCTATGATTGACGGGTTCGCGCAACAAAGAAACATAGAATCCCGAAAGCGATGATCCGCTAATGCAATAGTTTGCTAGAACTACAACGAGTATACTTTGTGAATCGTATTCATAAACGCGACACATTATAATGCTTTCTTACCAACGGCACTGCCAACTGCGTCAGTTGGTAAAACTCTTCCTTGTAATTTCTGGGGATGAAAGTGCTCAAAACCCGCAAACAGTGTTGACGTGAAGATGTAGGTTCGGGACTGTCGTTCAAATGATCCATTTCAGCTTCTGTTAATTCAGTATGTTTGGTCTTTGTGTAACACTGAGACCGGCCAATGTAGCACGGCTCTCGTTATCATCAAAGCAACAAGTGATGAAACAAACTCATACTCCACTATCCCCGGGCCACGTGATGACACTGCAGTCACTGTGATTGAGGTAGACTTGTGATATGTTCAAAACTCCACCCTTTAGCATTTCTTAACGCGAGTGGATAAATGAGATGGGCGTCAGAATGGACTTTCAAAATCGCTTCTTTAAGTGTGTGTTTTTATGAAACGAACTTTTGTGTCCTATTAGTATAGCTTTATCTTCCTTTCTTCTCTGTTATAGCCTGGCGTAGAAGATATATTCACATAACCAAAAGGAGAAATGTGGCACTGCTCCTGGACATCGTTACCGACCTCCGGTCCGCTCTCATTATTAGTGTACCGACCTCCGGTCCGCTCTCATTATTAGTGAACCCTCTCCCCGAGTCTATTTTAGATTTCACATACCGCATTCCAAACACGAGCGTGTAATACTGATTGTCCATTCTCTGTGTGAACGACTGTCGCTATATGCACAACCGGGACTGGCGGCTCGACGGCGGGGTTTCCTCATGTCATACCTCAAGTGCTGCCGGTCCAAGCAACCCACTGAATGGATGGCTGAATAATCTTACGCGGTGTAGGGCAGTGTTGGCTCATAGAGTCAGTATTATTGCATGTACAGCGTACATTTACATTCATACCTGAATGTGCTTGCCAACATCCTCATATCCATCCATTTCCAAAGCCCGCTTATCCAGAGCAGGGTCGCAATGAAGCTGGAACCTATCCCAGCAAGCATTGCGCTTAAGGCAGGAACAATCCCTAGACGGGACGCAGTCTGTCATAGGGTGAGCACACACACAAACACACACACCAGGGCCAAGCTGGCCCTGTATTAGCCCTGATAAACATATAAAACACTGGTTTAATATTAGATACTAGAGTGAATATTTGGTAATGATATACGAGCGCAAGAACACATTATTGCTAAGAAGGGAACTATTGAAAATATAAACATGTTAAACAAATTAAGGGATGAAAATAATTAACACGCCATTCAAAATCCGGGGAATAATTGTTGCAGATAGCTCTAAGGACGTGGGTTGGACTCTCAGCCTAATAGATTTTGATTTTTTTACCTAGGGTATTACTTTGTGCCCTATAAGGGTTACTGTGCAATGTCATTTATTCAAAATACTCACCTCTCGTGGGCACCAAACGACTGAGCAGGGCACATAACGGAAAAGTTGTGTTGAGAAAAAAAGTGTAATTAAGTTATTGTAACGTAGTACTAGGGTGTTGTACCGTGTTAGCCATTATGAATGTGCTGAGAAGTCAAGAAAAATTACACCTTTTATTGGCTAACTAAAAGATTAAAATCCTTGAAGGCTTGCATATTGTAATCTTTTTAGTTAGCCAATAAAAGGTGTCATTTTGCTAGACTTCTCACTATATTGTAACATAGAGAGCGACATTAAAATGAGAGCCGCATAGCACCACCTAGTGTCCTCCAATAATTCTTTACGCTTACTGAGGAGTTCAGCTGTCATTTGGATCATCAAACATACAGTGTGTACTTTCTTAAAAGTAACGATTTTTAATGTCTTTTCATGGTTCTTTATTGGGTTTGGGTTCCTCATAGAACTATTATTTGACAAAGCACCATTTCTGGGAATGATTCTTTAAATATGAAATTATATTTTTTGTGCTTTGACAAACTTCTTAATCTTTAGAAGAAACCATAAGTCTTTAATGTATGGAAGGCTGCCTAGCAGGACTCACTAACAGACTGAGGAAACCAGGACTAAACCTGTGCTATTGCATGCAGCGAGAGAATAACCCATTGGTATTTCACAAATCTGTTGCCATTCATGTTTATTTATGATGCTTGTTACAGATTTAAATAAACCAAGTTTCTTTCTGGAGCCTTCATCTGGATGGGTCTTTTCAGAAACATAGATGGTTCCCCTATGGCATTAGTCTGAGGAACCATTCTGACACCTTTATTGATAAGACCATAGGAGAGAGGAGAAATCAAGATTAGCAGACCCAGTCCTAAAATCCCAAAGAGGGGCTCACCTCAGGTTCTCCACTTTACCTTTGGTTGTGTTTCTCACATTAAGTCACACTTGGAACTTCACCATGTACTGTGATTCTGAACTAACATTCACAGCTATAATCATTCTATTTTTAATTTGTATAATAAATTTGTGAATTTGTGAAATATTACTTGTGGTAATATTGCATTCACACTCTTAAAAATAAAGGGGCCAGAGTATTTCTTCAGAACAATGCCTTAGAGAAATCATTTTTGGTTCCCTAAAGAACCATCCACATTAATATTCCAGAAAACTCTTTTATTTATTTTGATTCTTAACAAGCACCATAAATAACCAAGAACAGACAACAACAATGTTATAACATGGGTTTCTGAGTTTAAAAGGACTCTTTCTGCATATAAAATCACAGGCTAAATTTAGATTTTCTTGCTTTGTCACTATCTGCTCGGTAGCCTACTATTAAATAAAGATTTCTTATTTTTCCACATATTAGGAACTTTATGAAAGACCAAAGACACAATTTCATTTGCATAGAACCATCACAAAATTAAATGGTTATTTGTCAAGTAATGGTTCTATGAGGAACCACATAACCCATTGAAGCGTCATTTTAGAAGATTTATTTTTAAGAGTTTACATACTTACTGTGAGAAAGTAGAGGCAGAGTGTTTAAATAAAAGGGTAAATAAACTTCTACTGCCATGCAACCTTTACATTTGATTACTTTTACCCTTCTTCCTAAGCAAAGAGGGAGCCTCACAATGTGAAAAGAAGCCTGATCTGAGCTCTCGGTACAGCTGATAGTAAGAGTCGCATAGCATGATGAGAATTAGTAAGGTTATACTGTAAATAAAGTAAAAACTTACCCCATCTGTTTGTGTGTTTTACAACTACTCTATTTCTCCATATTCAAAATCCTAGACTGATTGCTGTCTTAATCTTGTGAACAAATTTATAATTCACAGCCCAATAGTTCACCCACCTCTGATTATAAAATCAAGAAATACAATAATATTGAGTGAACAAAGCTAAAAATGGGAAGTGGACAACATGACTAACAGTTGTCCTCAACGTTTCATTCCAGAAGATTGTTTCTGCAGTGGACCAAATATGTTTAAATATCCAAATGCTTGAAGCACAAACCATGCATAAAATAACATTCTCAATCTCACAGAGTCCAGTTCAGGGTAGCAGGGACAAGAAAACTAAGAAGCAAGGAAGGCACCAACCCTGGACAGGAGCCACCCATTTGTGCATGGACACGGGCACAGGGCCAGTTTGAGGTTGTCTTCAATGATGTGGACGAAACCAGACTAGCCATCCATCCATCCATTATCCAACCCACTATATCCTAACACAGGGTCACAGGGATCTGCTGGAGCAAATCCCAGCCAACACAGGGCACAAGGCAGGAACAAATCCCAGGCAGGGCACCAGCCCACCACAGGAATCCAAACTACCTACATGAAAACTCACTAATGGGAGGAACATACAAACTCATGCAGGCAAAACCAGAATGGGATTCAAACCCAAGAAATGGGATCCATGAAATGATAGCAATGAGTAGTGTGCCACCATGACTCCCACAAAGTGTTTAAGAGACATGAATATCTGAGCTTAATTGTTTAATTGTGAACTGATCTGATCTGGTGGATAGTGGAATTTCCTCTACCGGAGACTCCTGAAATAAGTAGCAACCAAATATCTCAGTGATCAGGTCACGTTGCCTACACTAATGTTTCATTAAGTGAAGTCTTATATTGGAATAGTATGTGAAAGCAAAAGTTTTGCTTTTATTGTTTTTGTATAATATAGTATTTTTGCTTTGTACATGGCCACATTTCTGACATAAATTTACTACCTGAACAATTCATTCTGGTGTTAGGTGCTGAGAAAGTGTGAGAAGCTTATAAATAAATTGCACAATATGCTTCTTCAGCAATACAAACATTATTTGAGAATATTTTATTACATCTTAAAATTAAAATAGCATTTAATGATGATATCCTTGGAATCGATTTTAAACTTCAGAATATTTTAGACATCTAGAAACATTGTTGATGCTGCCCAGATATATGAATATTAAAATGTATTCATGTTTTCAAATGGTAATTCTGTATAAAGGAAAATAATTTTTGAGAAGTGATTAGAGTACTGTGTAACAATAAAGACATTCAATTATTTGGATAGGAAAATAAGTAACAAGATAGATGGATTGGGAGATGATTTGGAATCTGTTAAATCATTACAGAAGGACATGGACAGCATAAAGGCTTGGCAGATTTGTGGCAGATGAAATTTAATGTCAGTAAATGTAATGTATTACACATAGAAAGTGAAAATGTTAGGTTTGAATACACAGTGGGCGGTCGGAAAATTGAGAGTACTGTATACCTTATGAGAAGGATTTAGGAGTCATAGTGGACTCTAAGCTATTGACTTACCGACAGTGTTCAGAAGCCATTAAGGCAGCTAACAGAATGTCAGGTTATATAGCACCCTGATGTGTGGAGTAAAAGTCCAAGGAGGTTCTGCTCAAGCTTTATAATGCACTAGTGAGGCCTCATCTGGAGTACTGTGTGCAGTTGTGGTCTCCAGGCTACAAAAAGGACATGGCAGCTCTAGAAAAGGTTCACAGAAGAGTGACTAGGCTCATTCCAGGGCTACAGGGCATGAATTATGAAGAAAGATTAAAAGAGCTGAGCATCATATATATTTTCAAGTATTTGTTCATATATGTAGTACCTTCAAAAAGTATCCAGACTCTGTCACTTTCTTTATCTTTTGTTATGTTGCAGTCTTATGCTAGTCATTCAAATTCATTTTTTCCTCAAGCAATTATCAAACGATGTTCAATACTCTAGAATGACAAAATGAAAACAAGATCTTAGAAATTTTTGCAAATTTATTGGAATTAAAAAAAACTGAAATATCCCATAGACACAAGTATTTAGACCCTTTTCCCAATACTTCTTTGAAGCACCTTTGGCAGCAATTACAGCCTGGAGTCTTCTTGGGTTTAAAGTGAGAAGGTTGGCACCCCTTGTATTTGGGGTTTATCTGCAGATCTTCTCATGTTCTGTCAGGTTGTATGGAAACTGTCAGTTGACTGCTATTTTCAATTCTCTCCAGAGATGTTTGATTGGATTTAAGTCTGGGCTCTGGCTGGGCTACTCGAGGACATTGTCCCTAAGCCAATCCTGTGTTGTTTTTGATTTGTGCTTATGGTCATTGTCCTGTTGGAAGGTAAACCTTCAGCCCAGTCTGAAGTCAATTGCGCTTTGGAGCATTATTTCATTAAGGATATCTCAATACTATTCTCTGTCCAGCTTTCCTTAAGCCTTGACTATTGTTCTAGTCCCTGCTATTGGAAAAACAACCCCACAACATATTGCTGTCACCACCATGCTTTGCCATTGGAATGGTTTTGCACCGGTTATGAGTGGTGACAGGTTTCCTCCAGACGTGACAATTCAGTCTTAGTTTCATCACACCAGAGAATCATTTATCATAGTCTAAGAAACCTTTAGGTGCATTTTTTCAAACTCCAAGTGCGTTTTCATGTGTTGTCTGGCCAATCTGCTATAAAGCCCAATATAGTGGACTGTTCCAGTGATGGTTGTTCTTCTGAAAGTTTCTCCCATTGCCACAAAGGTTCTTCTTGGGAGCTCAGCTACAGTGAACATGAAGTTCTTCATCACCTCTCCTACCAAGGCCCTTTACCTCTGATTGTTCAGTTTGGCTGGGTGGGCAGCTCTAGGAGAACTATGGTAATTCCAAACCTCATCCATTTAAGAATTATGGGGTCCACTGTGCACTCGGGAACCTTCAAAGCTGCAGGAAATTTTTTGTACCCTTACCCAAATCTGTGCCTCAACACATCCTGTCTCTAAGCTCTGTAGTCAATTTCTTCATCCTCATTGCTTGTTTTTTGCTCTGGTATACAGTACATTAAGTTTAATAATAATTAAATTCATATAGCACTTTTCTTGCTTTTCAAAGTACTTTACATAGATAGTACCACCACCAAAGTATAGCACCCACCTGGATAATGCGACAGCAGCCATTATTTGCCAGTACGTTCACCGCACATTAGGTATTAGGTGGTGAAGGGGTGAGAGAGTTAACCATTTAGAGACTGGGGATGATAAGGGTGCCAGAATGGACAAGGTTGTACTGGGAAATTTAGCTAGGACATTGGAATGAACTGTACTCTTTTCAAAAGTTGCCCAGGGATCTTTAATTACCTCAGTCTTTTATTTCTCATCTGATGGATGATGCCATATTTAAAGCCCCATCACTGCACTGAAATCCACATTCAGACCACAGGGTAAGCACCCCCTGCTGGTCTCACCAACACTTTTCCAGCAGCAGCCCCAGCTTTTCAAGATGGTCTCCTTTCCAAGTTCTGACCAGGCCCAAACATGCTTAGCTTCAGGTAACCTGTTCTGAAGTTCTGGTGGTATGGCTACTGAAAACACAGCAGTTGACATTGTCAACTATGGGGCCCTCATATGGATAAGTATGTGACTTTCCCAATCATGTCCAGTCAAATGAATTGACCACAGGTGGACTATAAGTAAGATGTAGAAACATTTCAGTGATGAGCGATAGAATGGGATGCACGAGAGACAAATTTTAAGTGTCATACCGAATTATCTCAATACTTGTGTCAATATGAGATTTCAGTTTTTTATTTTTTTTAAACATGTGCAGAAATTCCTAAATCTGTCATACTTCATGATTTTGGTATAAGGCAGCAACATAACAAAATATGTAAATAGTGAAGACGTCTGAATACTTTCTGATATATGTGCTGTGTCGCATGCATGTCAGAGGATCTCCTCGATGGAGGTATATGATAACCCACTGAGAGGGGAGGGACGAGGGGGGCACTGTCATTAACTTTCTCTTCTCCTTGAGGAAACTTAGCCCCGACCCTTCCAGTTTATGCACCATAAGAAGCCTGGCTGCCTGGAAGGTGGCGTCATTTCCACAACAAGAAACCTGCCGGACAGGCCTCCTGTGATCAACCCTTTTTGTGACAGCCAAAGAGCTTTTTAATTTGTTGCCTAAAGGCATGTTTTTTTTTGTTTTTAACCAGCATTAATTGGGACAACCCGATTGGTGTCCCAAGCTTTCCTCTGTTGCTCTGAACTGTCATTGCTGCACCCGGCTACAATACCTACATAGACTGAAAACTATGTATTATGAAGGCAAAATGTATAAAAGCATTAGAATTGCATAGTTTCATGAATTTCAACAGCACTAATGTCATGTCTCTAGATGACCTTCCTGTATCTATTTGTCAGAAACAGGAAGAAAAAAGATGATCTGTAAGTACTTTTTATGTAAGTACAACACAGAAGCTTATATTATCATTATCATCCAGCTGTCTCATATATCAACTTTCTAGGGTCAATCTTTGATCAGGGACAGGGAATTTTGACTCTAGGAGTGCTTGTGGGTTCTTTTAAACACACTAATAAATGAAGAAAAAGTAGAAGTCAACAAGAGATTCTATCACATAATTAGAGAAACCATTGAATATTTAGAAGTCTGAAACAAAAATATGTAGTCACTGTAGCTTTCTAGAACCAGGTTTGTCTACTTATTCTTTGCCATATTCATATGTTTCTTATCACTCATTCCAGCATATTGTTATGAAGTGGAAAAGTCCACTATGACAGTAATAGAAGGCAGCTAAGTACTACCTCTATTCTATGTGGTAGAGCACACTCACTCCCACACCTACAAAATTTTGATTTCCCAATCATGTCTCTCGTCCGCACATCTTTAGGATGTGAGCAGAAAAAGGAGAAACCCCCTTAGAGAAAGAAAAAGACTGCCTGAACTCCAAAAAGACAATGACATGATATTAGGATTTTGTGGCCATGAAACAACTTTGCTAGCCTCTGGACCACTGAACCACTCTCCTTAACAATGCTGATCAATGTACAGACTGTTAATTATTCTTAAGTTTTTTTCTGTCTCCTTTGAATTGTTTTCAATGCTGGCATGACCATTAAACTTTGCAATTTATAAACTGATTTGTGTGTTCCTTTACATTTAATGGCACTGGCAATACTTATTCACTCCTTCACTGCTTTTTATACATAAATGCCTGAGCTCACTTCAGCCCCCATTCTGCTCTACTATAATTGTTTTAGTAAAATATAAACACTACTACATGGCTGGTGCCCTATTTTCATTACACACCATTTAAACTTCAACAGTAACAACTTTATTTTCAGTTCTGTTTCTTCCTGCCCCCACTCCTGCTTGACTGTTGTGATTACTCGCACTCTTGTTTTCACTTGATGCCTCTTCTAACTCAACTTCCGCTCACTATGCAGGTCACTCTTTTGAATCCACCTTTATGTCATACTAGAGAGTCCACCTTTAGCCACTGCAATTCTTTAATTTCATGTGACTGGTGACACAGTGGCATTTGTGACTTTTGCCCCATCAGTGCTGTCAGGTTGCTTGATATTATGCTATTTTCATAGCTAAGCAGTTAATTATAGATTACTGACTGAAATCCAGAGCAAGCTTTGGAATGCAAATCTAGCAATGCTGGTTTGCAGTTTTTTAAGTGCTAACTTTAGTCAAATAATTGTGGTAATTTAACATGAAATTATGCAAAGAAGAGACTTTTGGCCACAGGTGACCCATTGTAACTTTCACCTGAACAAATTTATGCTTATATAAAACATTCTTCTTCTTCTTCTTTCAGCTGCTCCTGTTAGGGGTTGCCACAGCGGATCATCCAAAATTGTTGGCTGCATATTGATTTGGCAAAAGTTTACACCGGATGCCCTTCCTGACATATCACTCCCCATTTATCTTGATTGGGCCAATATTTCACTTTTTTATATTTGGATAATTTTTTGTTAAAAAAAAGAAATTAAATCTATATACTGCTCACTTTGTAGTCTGATAACTTATGTTTTGACCTTTTTTAATAAAAATGAAAGACATTGAACCTATAAACTCCTTAATTTATATTTATTTTTTTGTTGTTGATTAGACTCAGTAGGTCACTTTCACTGTTCTGATAAATTTTGTCTTATGTAGTTCACAAAATGCCTCTATCTCTCTCTATCACGCTCCAGTCTCTGTCCAAATCACCTACCGCTGAGTTTTAGAGTGTACCTTGCCTCCGCTTAGCTAGCGATACCTGTTTGTTTATTGATTTTAAAGTTTGTCTTGTTTAACTACTGCGTGGGGACGGCTAGTTTTTTATAAAATGCTCTTAGATTTCAATCATTGGGGGAAACAATTGCACCCTAAAAGTGTATGTATATTTTATATTTTTGAAGTAAATATTCACACCTGCTGTGTAAGTCAACTTCCCCCAGGAAATTTTCTAAGACAGTGGGTGTCAGTTACAGTGCCATTGGTTAATCATATGAGTCAGAAGTACTATGCTACTGGTTTTCTGAATACAATATTTGTATTTTTTTCCTTTTTTTCAACCAAGCGATAATATTAGTGGCTGGCAGTGTGTTGCAGTGGCTAAAGCTTTAGACCTAGGGCAGGGGTTTAAATTCCTGCTACTAAAACTATGTGACCATGAGCAAGTCACTACATATGCCTGTTCTCCAACTATAAAAAGGAATGAAATATAACCAATTGTATCTCAAATGTTACAAGTTACCTTGGATAAAGGTGTCAGTCAAAAAATCTTCTTATATAATACGCTACTGTGGTTGTCCATTTGTCTGTCCAGGATTTTAAATCACTTGCAAACCATTTGACCTATTGACCTGAAATTTGGTACACATGTACAACGTGACTTCTACTGTCCACTTTCGGGGTGAGGATTGACCTCCAAGGTTATTCCTCTTTTTATTTTTATTTTATTTTATTGTAGAATCAACTCTTGGCAGCGACCAGCAGGGCGGCCATGCAGCACATGTGTACGGGTGCCATCCTCATCCCTACCATCTTCACCGTCACTTTCCTTACCTCTTCATATCTTAAATCATTCTTGAAGCAGATTGAAGCCTTAAGTGCCAGCTATAGTGAAAAATTAAGGAAAATGTACTAAGTAATTGCAACACAAACACTGACTTAATCAGTTTTAATGCGAAAAGATGCCGACGAAAGAAGAGAAGAAGCATGCCGCTAGGGTGGAGAAAAGAAGAGCTGCTCAGGAAGCAGCAAGTGCATCAACCTCTGAGCAAACGAATGCTAAACAGAGACAGAGAAAGAGGATGAAAACTATGAATGCTCAAGTCAAGTGTATTCACTGCACATTATCGTGCAGTGCGCCTTTACTGGTAACTAATAATATTAATAGGTCATTGGAGTTGCTTACTCTTGAACATGCTATATACAGTTGCATATGAGTAAAGCATTCCTACATTAGATCAATTCCCACTTTTCCCAGTGGTTTGGCTTTTGTTGATGGTCATTGCAAAACTCAGTTTTACAGGAAACTGTACTATTTTGAATTGAAATAAGTAATCAGCTATGTTCCCTCTAAGCTGTGACTGTGTACGTTTTTTCTGGGTGCCTCACAGCACGTTTTAACTGCCATGCAGCTGTTATTATGCCATTCACTCCTGCTCCCACGCAACAGTTTGGTACAGCCAGTTTGCTGTTACTGCACCTTTCATCCTTTGGTAATGCACTCACAGCTCCCAATATTCCACAGTTCAATCCCCAAAAGCTCCCAGTGCTGTAATTTGTGTAAGAGTGCTTTGAAGCGCTCAGTATGTCAAGTCAGGAGGTCGACGAAGCTGAACTGATAACCAAGATTAGAGCAAGCACTCATTTAAGAGTGCTGGTAGTTGGGGAGTTGGTCTGGTCTAAAGCAGCTTTATGGCCACTTTTTAACACCATTCCCTGGGTTTACTGTCTTAATATTTCAAGACTGTTGAAGGTTATATTTTATGCTTATAGTATTTAGACTTTATCGGCAACAGATATCTCTACATTTTAATCCTCAAAGCATCGCTGCTGGGGGGCTTGTTTTGTTTTGGATGTGCTCTGTCTCTAGGTATGTCAGAGGACTGGGACTTTGTGAAGTGGGGTCCAGCCTCACGTGGGGAGGCAAAATGGGGGGTGGGGGGATAAGGGGGGGGGGGAGAAAGAGAGCAAGCTATATCTGATCTGTCCTTTTAATCCATATAATTATAACTACCAATGTAACAATAGGCTGCATGGCAATAACGTGTGGGAAAATTGGAAATTAAGCTGTCTCACTTCCAGTTAAGACTAAAAAATTACATCAAAAATTCAGAATCAATGTCTCCATGATGGGACAGTTAACTTTGTGAGCTGGAATGTTAAAGGCCTGAATCACGAATTAAAGAGAAAGTATTCTCTCACCTAATAAGTCTAAATGCTAAAATAGAATTTTTACAGGAGACCCACTTATTAAGCAAGGATCATTCCCAGCTGTAAAAAGACTGGACTGGCCAAGTGTTCCATTCCAGCTTTACAAAGAAAACTAGAGGTGTGGGAATTCTCATACATAGAACAGTCTCATTTGTGGTATCAGATGTAGTATCTGATCCTGAAGGGAGGCATGTGATTGTCATGTGCAATTTATTTAACTGTAAAGTAATTTTGATAAATATTTATGCACCCAATGTCGATGATAGGGAATTCATGCAAAATGTATTTGCATCTATTCCCAATGTGAACACTCATAAAATTATAATGGCTGGGGACTTTAATTGTGTTTTAAATCCACTCTGAAATAGGTCTCCTGTCACAGGGGGAATGACATCTAACACTGCAAAGATAATTACACAGTTTTTAACTGACCACAACTTATCAGATCCCTGGAGGTTTCTAAACCCAAACTCAAGAACATATTCCTTCTACTCACCAGTGCATCATTGCTACTCAAGAATTGATTATTTCTTTATAGATAATAATTTCTTGCCTACTATTAAATCTTGCAAGTATGAAGCTATTGTTATTTCCGACCATGCCCCTCTGATCTTGATCTCTGATTATGTCCCACATACTCATCTTGCAGATGGCATCTTTACCCACTTCTATTAACAGACGAGAACTGTACAGAATTTATATCAAAACAAATCAGTTTCTTCCTAGAGACAAATACATCCTCAGAGATCTCTGCGGGAATACTCTGGGAAACTCAAAAGGCCTTCTTAAGAGGACAAATTATTTCATATCTTTCCCATAGAAATAAATTAGAAACCAAGAAGGTATCAGAGCTAACCAGCAAAATTACTAGAATAGATCAAGAACATGCCAGGTGTCCAAGTGAGGCTCTTCATAGGAAGAGGCAGGCTCTGCATTCAGAGCTCAACCTCTTAACAACTACAGAAACTGAACAACACATTTTAAATCAAGACATCATTACTATGAACACAGAGAGAAAGCTAATAAGCTCTTAGGTCAACAAATCCACAAGCAAGAAGTTCACAGTGCAATCCCAGCAATCACCAACACGAACGGAGATAAAATCATTGACCATAAAAATATAATGCACACATTTAGGGACTACTATAAATCCTTTTATTCTACTGAGTTTAAAGAAGACAACACACAATCTAATGCATTTCTGGATGCATTACAGATACCACAAATAGATACTCTTAGTGCAGAGGAATTGGATAAACCTCTGGCACTATCAGAATTACTAGATGCTATAAAGTTACTTCAGATTTGGAAAGCAGCAGGCCCTGATGTCTACCCTGTCGAATTATATAAGAAATTCTCCACTCAGCTAGCTCCCCCCTTATTAGCAACATTTACAGAAGCTAGAGACAATCAAATTCTCAAATTCTACCTCAAACTTTTCGCCAAGCATTAATCACCATTTTTCCTAAACAAAATAAGGACTTATTGCAATGTGCATCATACAGACCAATTTCACTTCTGAATAATGATGTTAAGATACTCTCCAAAGTCCTAGCTAGAAGGATGGAGAAAGTGCTGCCTTCAGTAATATCATAAGATCAAACTGGATTTATTTAAGGCCGACACTTAGCTTCTAATCTTCGACTCCTGTTTAATATAATATATTCACCTGCAAAGTCAACCACCCCGGAGATTTTATTATCGTTGGATGCAGAAAAAGCATTTGATATGATTGAATGGAACTACCTTTTCACTACTTTGGAGAAATTTGGGTTTGGCATGAACATTTGTGCATGAATCAGACTACTGTATACCAATCCAGAAGCTTCACTTTGTATTAACAACATTTGTTCAGACTACTTTAAACTACAACGTGGTACCAGACAAGGATGCCCCTTGTCACCACTACTATTTGCAATCACCAATGAACCACTGGCCGTTCACTGTCAAAATGCTTATCAGATAAAGGGAATTATCAGAGAAGGACTTGAACAGAAAATGTATCTATTTACAGATGAGATGGTACTGTATATATCAGACCCACAAAATACTGTGCCTACAGTCCTAACAGCACTTACAGAATTTCACAAGATCTCTGGTCTCAGAATTAATTTGAATAAAAGTGTGCTCTTTCCAGTGAATTCTCAAGCATTCAATATTAGATTGGACACCTTCCCTTTTATCATCGCAGATCAGTTTAAATACCTAGGGGTAAACATCACAAGTAAACATAGAGCTCTTTATCAACAAAATTTCGCCGTCTGTATGGAAAAAATTAAGCAAGACTTGCATAGATGGTCAACCCTTCATCTCACTCGAGCTGGAAGAATTAACGTTAAGATTAATATCCTTCCTAAGCTTCTCTTTTTATTTCAAAATATTCTAATATACATCAATAAATCATTTTAAGCAATTAGATTCAACCATAACCTCATTTATTTGGAACTTAAAATATCCATGTATCCAAAGAGCGACCCTACAAAGACCTAAGGCAGAAGGTGGCATGGCTCTATCTAACTTTCAGTTTTATTACTGGGCAGCAGACATACAAGCTATAAAAACCTGGACACAAATAGATGAACATACACAGGCTTGGTCCACAATAGAACAATAGAGACTGTTCAGTCTCTCCTTTAGGCTTCAGAAAGTGCCACTGCTGTGGAAAACCTGAATTGTTCCTGATCCAAAAAAGGCAGGCACCTCTTCACCTAATGACTACAGACCAGTGGCACTTATGTCTCACATCATGAAGACCTTTGATAGACTGGTCCTGGACTATATGAGTCATCTTGTGGTTGACCATCTAGACCCACTGCAATTTTCCTGTTAAACAAAGATGCATTGGGGATGCAATTATCTCTCTACTCCACAAAGTTTATTCTCACCTGGACAAAGCTGGCAGCACTGTGAGCATTATGGTTTTTGATTTCTCCAGTGCCTTCAATACCTTCCAGCCATCCCTTTTAAGGAGTAAGCGCGGAGACATGCAGGTGGGTGAGCCTACGATGTCCTGGATAATGGACTATCTGTCTGTCAGACTGTAGTTTGTGAGACTCAAGGACTATGTTTCTGATATGGATGTGAGCAACGCTGGAGCACCACAAGGAACAGTCCTGTTTTCTTTTTGTTTCCTTCCTCTTCATTCTTTATACCTCAGACTATAAATATAACACCAGGTCATGTAACTTGCAGAAATTCTCAGTGATTCTGCACCTATGGGGTGTATTGATAAAGGGGATGGGACTAAGTATAGGAGTTGCTATTCAGGGAGTGGATGTAGAGGTGGTCCACACCTACAAGTACTTGGAGGTCCACATTAATGACTAGTTGGACTGGGCTCAGAACACGGAGGAACTATATAAGAAGGGGCAGAGCTGTCTCTTTTTCCTCAGGAGACTGCATTCCCTTAATGTGAGAAGTGACATCCTCCACATCTTCTGTGATAGCCAGTGTAATTTTCTATTCTCTGGTATGGTGTGCTGGTCCATCGCATACCACATGCAAATACACATGCAGAGCAGGTTAGAGATAATGAAAGTACTAAAATTCGAAAGTCTCAAAAAAATGATAGCAAAGATCATATTAGCGCAAACAAATAGAAATTATTACTCGGTGAAATAACAGAACAGCGAAAAGAGATTGAATATATTGTTCGGATTTAAACTTTAAGTCAGAGACTTGTAGATCGTCTAATTCATGTTGCCATCAGGGAAAGTAATGTTTCTTCCCAATGAAGAGGCGTATCCACAAGATTTAAAAGATTTGTTGTTTGGTGAAAATGAAATCTACATACGCAAGTGGCAGATAAGCGAAGTGGCTGGTGCGTAGCGCAGGCCGGGGGGTTGACGAGCGAAGCGAGCAAGGGGTGAATCCCCCTAGTTTTTCTAATAATACTCTTGCATAGTTTTATTTTGAAGCAGTACAAATTAAATAAAAGCAGTTGGTATATAGTAAATGCATTTTACAGTCTATGTGCCAGGTGCATTTTAATACTTGCTAGTGGCATTTTTGGCATTAAAATTCTGATGGAACCATACCAGAATATTTCTGTATGTGCATAGATTTCTGTATCATAAATGTTAAGTTACCTAACTAATAAAATCTGTCCCTCTTTTTCACCTTTAACATCATAAACCATATCAAGGAATGTGATGTTGGTGCCTGCTCTGTCTCGATTGGCATCAGATTGATGTGTCACCCTCTGACAGTGTCATAATCTGGTGAAATAGAGCTGTATAGATTGAAATGTAATGTAAACTGGGAGCCCCACAACCATCTACTGCCTGGTGTAATCTACTAGCTATAAACTGCCTAAACTGAAACAGCAACACCTCAAGTTTAGAATCAAGCAGCTTTGAGATGAAAAAGGACAAGCCACAATGACATGGAAAGACTATGCAGACCACACACCCTGCATGACTATTCCTGCATATATAGTTAGCAGCACTAACTACTGTGCTGCCAAGTGTTTGCTTGTCAGTGTGAAGTCAGCCAACAATTGAAAATACGATTTTCAGCATACATAATTGTTTTTCCACATCAGGATTCTGCACTTCTTTGAAACAGGAGCATCATACTGCTCAGTTCTTTTACATGAATTGGAAGGGGCACATGTAGGCTTCTTTAGTGACTTTATCAAATTTAATGTAGTTGTCATGCACGTTGTCATGCACGCTGGATGAAAATCTCTTGTGAACAATCTATACCTGATATTAATCTTACTTCTTTTTTATTTCAAATTACTGTAGCTAGCTTCATGGTTGAAGATGCTACTAGACCTTTCGTACGTTTTCACTGGTGTGTGCTATATTTTTGCTTGGCAGGAAAAATATCAAAATGAAAGTTCAAACACACTATTTAAAAAAAACACACAACAACAGACAGTTCTTGTTTTAATAGGAGTGATGACCACACACAGCCAAGAGTATAAAGAACACTGCGGGGCCAACTGGTATTGCCCCTCTGTCGGAACACAGGCTTGCAACTCCTGTCATGAAGACAATTGCACTGCAAGAAGCAATATTTGTAATATTTTTCAAGATGAGTAATTGCATTGAGCATATGATAGGAAACTGGAAAAATGTCTAAGAACATCAAGCAGAGAGATGTTCTAAACATTTTAATAATAAGTTATATTACTAAGGGAAACTTATTACTTATTTTGCATAACATTTAGTAGGCCTGTGCCTCATTGGCCCTTTATTTAGAAATGCTACCGAGACTTACTCTATATCAGCTTACATTACAATGAGAATGGTCTATCAACTAAAAGTTCATATATGGGCTGCTTTGAGGTATTTACATCATGGGTGCTCATCCTTATATTATAGGATGCCATATGGCTATCAAAATTTCAAAATTTATCTATAAATAAAATGTATGCTATTTGCTGTGAAATGTTAGTAAATCAGTGGGAGAAGAAATCCTTTGTAACACTGGATATCTGATTCTTTGCTTATCACAATTAGCTTTACTTTTTCACCCATGAGCATGTGGCCTCAGTTTGCATAAATGAAAGTCCTTCTTTTCATATCTGGAGAAACATCTTATACAGAGTAGACTTACAGTCTAAAATATCACATGATAGCTTTATAAGGCATGTATTATTCACATCTTATGTGAATTTCCCCTTGGGGATTAATAAAGTATCTATCTATCTATCTATCTATCTATCTATCTATCTATCTATCTATCTATCTATCTATCTATCTATCTATCTATCTATCTATCTATCTATCTATCTATTACCCCTGTGATCATGGTGTGTGTTTATACAGCATTATATGGCATGAAAAGTGATATTCAAGTGATATACCACTAAGGCTAACCCACACAAAGTAGTTTCAGTCTGTTCTGTCCAAACCTCTCCCTCAACATAGATACTGTAGTTTATGCTCCAATTTCCAGGTTATTAGCATACATGAAACAGTTTTTCTCCTTCTCTTATAATAAAAGCAGTAGTGGTGGTGAGATTTTTTTCATATGAAATCCAATCTCAAAATATTTCTGCAGCTTAATCTTCTACATCCTCTTCTTTACTAATCATCTTAAAATATTCTAATTTTTATTCAGTCAGAGTTTCAGTTAACAGATCTGACATTTCTTCTGGTGGAATGAGAAACTCTTGATCATTTTCTTTCAAACTCATTTTCTTTTTATTATTCTTAATCCCTTGCACGACTATATTGAAACCAAGCAGTATATTTATCTCCATCTTCTTTCTTGTTGCAGTCTCCACTTGCTTGTCAAGATCACACAGTCCACTAGTTCCTATATTTGTCTCCTGACTGTTTATGACAAATGTCGGTGCAATACAAACATCTCCTTGCCTGACGTTTTATTGTATGCACCTAGCAGTAGTAGGAAGCACATGGTAAATAATCTTTTAAAGCCCATCAAGGTATCACACTGTAGCAGAGCTGTGTAAATTACATTATTCTGTCCTTGTTGCATTGTCTCATGCCATAGGGAACTACTTTTCTGTAAATGTTTGCTCCTTTTAGAGTGAAGATATCTAATTTGCTCTGGGATTTCTGGTAGTAATAAACTCTCTTGATTACTTCCACTGATATAGCAAGAGCATCTTCCTACCCTCTGATATCCTCATTTAGGTGCAGCTGCCAACCATAATCTGAATACTTGATTTAAAGGAACAGGACTACGGAGTGACCATCCTTCATCCCAAATTTACCACTTATTACATTTTTTTCCCAAGCCACTGGATTATTTCCATATAAAATGTAGGTTTAGAATACATCCTGCAGCTGACAAAAGATTATATAACTCTGGAATGCCTAATTTATGTACATTTGCAGATTCTGATGATTGTCTACAGTTTCCTCCTCTGTTGTTTCCTTCCACATGGAGCTGCAGCAATGTATCTGTACAAGGTCAGAAGAACTGGTGCCAACAAAAGTTCCATTGTTTCCTTAATTTCTTTACAGAAGTAGAGCAAGATACAATTTACATATACTCATAGCCCCATTGAAAATAATAGTATACATTGTATTATTCCTTAATCCCAAGGAGTGTATATTTGTACTATATTTGCACCTTATCACATTGCCATCACAACCCTTCCAGACATTTTTTTTTCTGTGTCTTATGTGTCTTAACAGTCTTGTCTACTTTAAATGGAAATGAGTGACACAGTACTGGGTCATATCCAGGGCTCACTTTAAGTACTCTAGAATGGCTCTTACCAGGTATTTGCCATTAGTACAATGTGTTAATTATGCATAGCAATAACAAACACAGACTGGCTCCAATAGTGTACTCCAGTATATCAGGAATGTCATCTAGCTTCTGCTATAATACCCCCCTTTGATGGGAGCAAATGGGCAACCAGATGAAATTTAATGTAAGCAAATACTGTATAAAGATACTACACACAGAAAGTCTTAATGTTAGATATGAATACACAATGGGAGGTCTAATACTTAAAAGCACACCTTATGAGAAGGATCTAGAGGTCTTAGTGGACTCATCACTATCTACATCAGTGTATAGAATGGATGTAGAACGTTAAAAGAATGTTGGGTTATGTATCACAAGGTGTGGAGTACAAGTCAAAGGAAGGTATACATAAGTTATATAACTCACTAGTGAAGGCTCACCTAAAGTACTGTGTACAGTTTTGGTCTCCATGTTACAAACATGACATTGAAGTGCTAGAGAAAGACAAGAGGAGATTGGCTAGACTGATTACAAGACTAAGAGATTTGAGCTAAGAAGAAAGATTGAAAGAATTGAACAAATGGAGATTAAGAGGTGACATGATCAAAGTGTTAAAAATTATGAAGAGAATTAAAAGAGTGAATCCCAGATGTTACTTTAAAAAGAAATTCTTCAACAATAACTCAGGGAGACAGTTGGAAAATTGTTACATGGCAGATTTCATACAAATGTTACAAAGTTTTTCTTCATGCAAAGAAACATAGAAACTTAGAATACATTACCAAGTAGTTTGGTGGAGAGTAGGACTTTAGGGTCCTTCATATCTGGAATTGATGCTATTTTGGGGAATCAAGATGAATAGGATGGACAAGCTTGTTGGGATGAATTGCCTCTTCTTGTCACAGTTGTTCTAATGTTCCAACCAGGGTGAGCCCAGAAAGTGGGAGTTAAACATGCAGAGAGAGAAACAGAGGCAAGATATCAGAAATCTGTATATGACTTGGGCTGTTAGCGAAGATACCAGCTTGATCTGAATCTTGAATCTGAATATTCTTTGGATATAATTTTCTGTTAATTCCACAGTATTTAGCATATTATAGCTCACACACTTGCTCTTCCTGCAATGTGTATATATATATATATATATATACAGTTGAACCTCGGTTCACGACCATAATTCATTCCAAAACTCTGGTCGTAAACCGATTTGGTCGTGAACCGAAGCAATTTCCCCCAATGAATTGTATGTAAATACAATTAATCCGTTCCAGACCGTACGAATTGTATGTAAATATATATTTTTTTTAATTTTTAAGCACAAATATAGTTAATTATACCATAAAACGCACAGCGTAATAGTAAACTAAATGTAAAAACATTGAATAACACTGAGAAAACCTTGAACAACAGGGAAAACTAACACTGCAATAGTTCACGCTATAGTGCTAGGAACTGCTCTCTAAAAACACATTTTTTTTAATGAGTTTTAAGCACAGGGGAAAAAAATGAACATTTGAAAAATCCGTAATTTAATAAACCACCAAGAAAAGTCACATTGCAACAATGCAGGCTACGAACCGATCACTGTAAACAACTGAAAACAAAAACAAGCCTTCTCTACCTTATGCGTCCCTCCCTCTCTCGCTCGCTCTCTCTCTCTCTCTCTCTCTCTCTCTCTCTCTCTCTCTCTCTCCTCTCTCTCTCTCTCTCTCTGTTGCGAGCCTGGAGCGCCTGTGTGTGTGTGTGTCTCTGTAGCGCGCTCCTGTGTGTGTGCGCGTCTGTCTCTCTCTCCCGCTGCCTGTGTGTGTGCGTGTCTGTCTCTCTCTCGCGCTGCCTATGTGTGTGAGCGTCTCTCTCTCTCTCTCTGCCTGTGTGTGTGCACGGCTCTATCTCTCTCGCTGCCTGTGTGTGTGCTGCCTGTGTATGTGTCTCGTGCTCTCGCTCTCTCTCTTGCTCGCTGCACAGGGAGAGACTGAACATGTACAAACCGAAAGGGAACCTGGCTTGTTCGTAAAGCGAGTATGTGGTCGTGAACCGAGGCAAAAGTTTGGCGAACTTTTTGGTCGTAAACTGATTTGTACATGTACCGAGACGTTCGTGAACCGAGGTTCCACTGTGTATATATATATATATATATATATATATATATATATATATATATATATATTTTTTTTTTTTTTTCACTCCATCTTGTTTGGTGTTATTGATCATCCAGAAAAAGTCACCTACAGTCAGAGGAAGTTGCTGTGGTGGTGTATGCATTCATCTTTTAAAGAAACAAAGGGCCTCTTACTACACACTATTTCAGAGCTAGACACCATACTTCTCACTCTATCATAGTATCGACTATTTTAGTTAATTTGTCAATGCAATTTAGTCATTAGCATTTTACATGCCAAAGAGCTGTGACTGCAACTCCTTTTGCATCTGGCCTATAAAATGGCAAATATTCTGTCTAAATTTCATATCTGTGACACAATTGCTTAAGTTTTAATTTCTAAAAATGGCTTTCATTCACCAGCTTCTGGAGTTCTGAGACTCCAAATGTGGATGATTTCTAAAGATTGCTATCTAGTTTTCTTCATATCTGTATTGCTGTGGCATCTGTTAAAGCCCCTCAAGTAACAACACACTGTTGCTTGAAGCTGCTTCTTTCTGTCTTTTCCAGCGGCTGTGACTGGTACTAAAATTTTAATGGTCCCACTCCACAGGGTATACTACTTTAGTAGTCAGATTACTACCCTGTTACCCAACCTTCGTGGAATAAATCTATTGCTCTCTTTACAAGATTTTTAAGCTTTTAGCCACGGGCCTTAACTGACTTCTGTTTCCTTTTCTGCTCTTTTCTGAGGACCTTACTGGTGCCAAACCTTTCCCTGTGTCTATGTCGCCTCATAGACTAGCTTACAGAGTTCCCATCTGTTCAGTATGGAGTGCCTTCCCTTATCTGCCTTGCATTCATTGCTCTCAGAAGTAGTCACGAGAAGAATATCTTCAACTAAGATGGTTGTAACTATGAGGCAAATACCTCTTCTAAAAAGCCTTAAAAACCATTGGAAAGGGGAATTTCCAGCTGGGACCCAACTCTTTTTATGCCTGGTTCTGTTTCTTTATATATTGTAGATGTATATTTAATATATTATAAAATGCTACTGCGTGTGTGTATGTGCGTGTGTCCAATCCCAATCTGAGCAATTTGATTGGTTAATTTGGCTTTAGTTTGATAGGTCAGCTTCGCTTTAGTTGCTCACTCAAATCCAATCGAGACAAGAAGCACCAGGCAAGAGAGGATGAGACATGAAGATACCAAGGAAAGGTGTAGGAGAAACACTGAGAGTCGTCTTCAAAAATGGGAAATACAGTATTCTCAAGAATACAAATAATGTTTTTACAAGAGGTAATGGGAAGCCGTCTACCATTGATGGTAGTCAAAAAGCAGACAGGAGGTGAGCAAGATGCTTTAAAGTGATGGAGTTTTAAAAGCAGGCATTACAGGAACATGATCAAAAGAGGAAGCACTGGTCAAGACAAACTGAGACACACAAGGATACTGAAGAAAGGCATAGGAGGAACACTGAGGGTACACACAAGTCAAAAGATATAAATATTTTTAAATATATTCTATAATCTGTCTTCAACAGGTAATGTAGCTAGATGTAAATAAAATGACAAAGATAAAGACTTAGGGCATCACAAGGTTAAACCCATTAAATGGAGAATGGATTTGCCAAAAAGAAAGAAAGATAACAGGCAATTTGGCTAGTGCACTAGTTCTGAGGTAATATGTTGTCTAGATGCAAGTCTAATGTGACTGCCCACTTCAGTACGGTCTGGTCTTTATTACAGTATGTGTGGGACCAGACGAGGTGCAACTTCCATTGGAAACAGGAGTAACATTAGAGTTCCTCTAGCCATTGGTGTGAGGGCAAAAGAGGGAGAGGTGTAAATGACAACATCAAACTGTGGATCAGGATGGAATTACAATTGTTATAGAAGCCTTGAAGATTACCCCTGTGCATATGTGTGATAATATCACTGTTCAAGTCAGTATTTAGTAGAGGCATTCTTTGGCCGCAATTCCAGCCTTGAGTCTGTGTGCACAGGTCTCTATCAGCTTTCCACATCTAGAAATTGCAATTTTTCTGCATTCTTCTTTGTTAAACTGCTCTAGCTTTACCATATTGCTCGGGGATTGTGAGTGAACAGCCTTTTTCAAGTCCATCCATAAATGCTAAATTAGACTGGGACCTGGATTCTGGCTCAGCTACTCCAGGACATTAATATTATTGTCTTTAAGCTACTCCTGCATAGGCCTCGGTTCTATGTGTGGGGTTGTGGTCTTCTCCCATGGCACAGTCTACATCCGGTTTTCTTCCAGAATTCCCCTTTATTCTAATGCATTCATTTTATCCGCTACCCTGCTGCAGCAAAGCATCCCCGCAGTATGATGGAGACACCTTCATGGCTAATTGTGGGGTCTTGTGTTTTAGACAACATGTAGTTTTTGGATTAGGTCAAACATGGCATTTAGTTTAATGGCCAAAAAATTCTTCAGACTGTGTAACCTTATTCTGGCTAGAGAGTTTCTCGTATGCCTTCTGGCAAACTCTAGAAAAGATGTCACATGCATTTTTTAACAGTGGCTCTTTGCTACAGGTTCTCCAGTCTCCTCCACTGTAGCTTGTAACTCCTTCAGAGGTATCATAGGTCTTTTGGTGGCCTCCCTCATTAGTCTTCTTTTGGCACTGCCACTCAGTTTTTCTGGACAACCTGCTATATGCAGATTTACAGATGTGCTATACTCTTTCTATTACTTTATAACTAATTTATCTGTACTCCAAATCATATTCTGTTACTTGGATATACCTGTTCCCATTCCCTGACTGGTGCATTTCAATCACCTTCCAATGAGTTGTCTGAGGAGTTTTTTTTGTTTTCATTGTGTAGGTTAGGTCATGATACCAACTCACTACTAGTTGGACCTTCCAGATGTAGGAGCATTTATACCACAATCAACTGAAACTCTAGACAGGTGATCTCCATTGACTAATTATGAGATTTCTGAAACTAATTGGCCACACCAGTGATGATTTAAATGTGTCATATTAAGGATGAATGGTTCAAACAAACCCCCATGTTTCAGCAACCTTTACTTCCGTCTGCTGCAGGGCTTACAAGCCAGCTTTGCATTTCCTGTCCATTTACTATTGAAGGAGCAGCCTGTCCTCAGCCTTCAAGCTGTCACGTCTCTGTTGTCCTGTCATTTATGGCTGCAATCTTTTTTCTCCTTATTAATATTTAGTGGCAAAACCTGCCATTTTCTCCCAAAGCTCCTTTTTATTATTTTGAGTTTCATTTATACTTAGATTATTTTCCCCTCTGGCTTCACAGTATGTCTCCCAAGACCCTTTCATAATGGCCGGTTTTTCATCTTAACTAGCACTGTCACATATTTATTTCAACAACTGTCCTTACTTCACCCGTACTCAGATCATGCTATAAACACATAAATGAACTGATAACGTCGACTGTCATCTTGATCTCAGCTGTGCTATTGTGTGTTGTTTTTAAACTTTTTACTGCCTTTTTCATTGTCAAGTCCCTGATCATTTTGCCAATGCCTTGAACTTTTGGATTCATTGGAGGCACTGGCAGAAAACAAGAGGATAGCAAGAGTGGACAATTATACCTAAGCTGTCCACTTTTTCCATAAATTGCTATATTGTAGCACCTTTAGCCATTAATATTTTTCTAACATGATATGCTAAGTGGTGCAGCTAACTGTGGTTTCTTTTTCCCTAAAGCCATTAGATGGTATGCTGCCTTTTCTCATTCTGCTCATCCTCACCCAGCCAGTTACAACAGGGCCATTGCTACAGGGACAATATGCAGTAAGTATATTAAGTGTAGGCTGGTTATATTATGTGTATACTATAGTTGTGGGTCTCACACTTGCTTTTTGTTTGCATTATTTTCCACTATGTTTGGGTACACTATGTTTGTGTTGCTGCTTAAGCAAGTGATTTTTTCTTTATTGTCAATAACCTAATTTTTGGCTGCCTAGTTTGCTACAATTTTAGAGTATTTTCTATGGTTCTTAATACTTTCCTTCTTCTAGGCATGTAATCTGAATCTTTTTCTAATGAATTAAAGTCTATTCCTCTGTTCTCACTAACTTTCATGAATGTTTCTTGTACATAAACGTAGTTCCAATGTTTCTGAACAAGACTAGAGAACAGAGGCCACATTTCCGCACATGGATTGGGCACACCATCTCACCAGGTGCAAATCTTCCTTTGTTCTGATCTAATGTTTCGATTCCATTTCTGGCAGTTATTACAGCTAGTCATAAGCTAAGTCTATACATGTTGTAAGGGATGGCCAGCAGCATTACACGGCAGGGATACCAAAGAGAGATTATCTCTCCCGGAGTGCTAGATGGCAGCCCCCTGGGTTGCTGCAGTGTCATTGTTTCCTACAGGGCATCATGGGATATTGGAGTTCTGTGACTCAGCCTTGTTGGGGAGTCCTACTTCATGGGTCTCCAGCCTTACCCAGAGGTGCTCCCAGGCCAAGCCTTTGGAACACTGAAAGTACTTCCGAATGTTACTTAAAAGGACATGTCTGACCCTGCTCCAAGAGCCACAATCAGGGGGAAGAGGAACAAAGCTTGCTGGAGGAGGAGTGGAGGTGGAAAGACAGAGACAGAGAGAAGAGAAGGAGATAAACTACTGAATGCTTTATTGTTGTTATTATGCTTATGCACTCTGCAATGCAGGTGGGAAACCATTTGGGAAGTGTTTCCCACTGAATAAAAGCCTGTGTTTGTGCTGGACTTGTGCCTTGTGTTTGTCTTTGTTGGGTTTGGGGAGCTGGTGTGCCCCCTGCAGACCACAATGTATATTAGTGTGACAAGGTGCTAGGCTGGCAAGGAGGTGTCAATGACCATAGGAGAAAGAGATGG
The DNA here is from genome assembly GCF_900747795.2 of Erpetoichthys calabaricus. Taxonomy (NCBI): domain Eukaryota; kingdom Metazoa; phylum Chordata; class Cladistia; order Polypteriformes; family Polypteridae; genus Erpetoichthys; species Erpetoichthys calabaricus. The sequence goes on along the minus strand of NC_041401.2, from coordinate 62,458,200 downwards.
CATGACAGCAGGAGAAACCTGAGGAACTATTTGTGTTTTGTTAGTGGAAGAACCTGCAATAAGGGAAATGTAGGCAAAAAGCTGACTGGTGACATATGCCTTATATTGTTGTATGGTGCCCCAGTATGGAAGAACGCTGAGGTGCCAGCATGGAGGTAAGCACAAATTCTTTCCCATGGAGTCAGTAGCACAGGAAATAGTAAGGATATCTAAAGTAGCTCTACAGGTAATTATGAGGTCCAGGTAGAACATGGAGAATTCCCCTAAAGCACCAGATGGCAATACAGTTTAGTCTCCTGGAAAAGGTGCAGTTCTTTACCCTACTGCAAAAACCAGACCAGGTCAGTAACTCAAAGATTGCCGGGTTAGGATTGTCTTTCTTCTGTTCTACTTTGACCACATTTGTGCTCCTATTTGAATAATTAAAGGCTATTTTTTTCATTGTACATTCTTGTTTCTGCTGTGGCCTGTTAAATGTATTGTTGTCGAAATGCTTATCAGATAAAGGGGATTATCAGAGAAGGACTTGAACAGAAAATTTCTCTATATGCAGATGATATGGTACTGTATATATCAGACCCACAAAATACTGTGTCTGCAGTCTTAACAGTACTTACAGAATTTCAAAAGATCTCTGGTCTCAGAATTAATTTGAATAAAAGTATACTCTTTCCAGTGAATTCTCAAGCATATAATATTAGATTGGACACCCTACCTTTTACCATAGCAGATCAGTTTAAATACCTAGGGGTAAATATCACAAGTAAACATAAAGCTCTTTATCAACAAAATTTCGCCGTCTGTATGGAAAAAATTAAGCAAGACTTGAATAGATGGTCAACCCTTCATCTCACTCTAGCCGGAAGAATTAACGTTGTTAAGATGAATATCCTTCCTAAGCTTCTTTTTTATTTCAAAACATTCCAATATATATCAATAAATATTTTTTTAAGCAATTAGATTCAACCATAACCTCATTTATTTGGAACTCAAAACATTCACGTATCCGAAGAGCGACCCTACAAAGACCTCAGGCAGAAGGCTGCATGGCTCTACCTAATTTTCAGTTTTATTACTGGGCAGCAAACACACAAGCCATAAAAACCTGGACATAAAAAAATGAACATACACAGGCTTGGTCCGCAATAGAAGTAAAATCCTGTAGTACTTCTTTATAGTCCCTGCTCTGCTCTCCAATAAATGCAAGTTATCGCCAATATACTAATAACCCATTTGTGCTTCACTCACTCAGAACATGGAACCAATTTAGAAAGCAATTTAAGATGGAAAATCTTTTATCTGTAGCACCTCTACAGGAGAACCACCTCTTTCAACCCTTGCAAACATATCTACTGTAATTTTTAATATCTTGAAAAGATTTGGGATTAAATTGCTCAGAGATCTTTATATAGTGTGGAGGATTGTCGGCTTCCCAGTCCGGCCCTCACCCCCAGGCCGCTAGGAGGAGCCCTCCAGACAGCATATTCGTGCCCCGAGTTCCAGCCAGGCATCATGGACTTTGTAGTCTTGTTACACAGCCTTGCTGGATACCTTGGGGGCCGCCAGGATTCGCTGTAGGGGGGCTAGTGGGCCCTTACGTGCCCTATAACCCGGGAGTGCGTCATCACCACGTGACAGGAAGAAACGACGTGCTCCCGGGCTGAAAAGACTGTTTACCCTGACCCGGAAGGGATAAGGACTTGGGGGTTTGGCCAGGAACCACTTCCGGGTCAGGGGCTATAAAAGGACTCTGGGTGAGCCCAGACTTTTGAGCTGAGCTGGGAGGTAGGGTGGCAAAGTGTCTGGGCGAGGAGGATTGTGTTGGTTTATAGAGAATAGTGGTTATATGAGTGTGAGGTGTAGAGTGCTTGGTGCACCGTGTGACAACAAAATAAATAAGTGTTGTACTTTTACCTTGTGTCTCGAGTGGTACCTGAGGGTGTTAGAGGTGGCTCCACGCCTCAGCTGCTACAATAGACAATATCTTTGCATCCTTTGAACAATTACATTCCAAATTTAACCTTCCATCTACACATTTCTTTCACTATCTTCAAATTAGAAACTTTGTTAAACAGAACCTGCCCGATTTTCCTCATCTCGTACCCTCCACCATGCTGGAAAAAATACTGCTCAATTTCAAGGACTTAGACACCATTTCTGCAATATATACAATTTTATTAGAGTCCCTTCCTTTCAAAGATCCAAGAGGACAATGGGAAAAAAATCTCTTAATTAATATATCAGAAAAGGAGTGGAAGGTAGCAATGCAGAGAATTCACTTGAGCTTCATATGCGCAAAGCATAGAATTATTCAACTCAAAATTATATATCGAGCTCATCTGTCTCGCTTAAAACTGTCCAAAATGTTTCCAGGGCAAGATCCAACCTGTGAACGCTGCAACCAAGCTCCTGCCTCACTGGGTCACATGTTTTGGGCCTGCACCAAATTGGAAGAATCCTAACTCTCCTCTAATAAGTCAGTGGGAAACCGATGTTTTATATTATTTGAAATTGGAAAAAATCAAATTCTCAGATAGAGGATCTGTACAGAATTTGTTCAAAACCTGGCAGGATCTAATCAATAATATTTTAAAATAAGAAGAAATAATTATTTCCGCATTTCTTTTCCTTCTCCATTTATCTTTTTTGCCCTATTAAACTCAACAATTTAGGCATGTTTACAAGCCTTAAGTATTACTCCTTTGGCCATGCTCTCCTTCTCAGGGGTGGGGTTTGCTTTTTTTTCAATCCTATTTTTTGTAAAAATTGATCTATTTGTACGGAATGATTACAATAAAATTAATTTTACAAACAATTGTTATCACATACTGTTTTGGCTCTTCCTCTTCTGACAGGTTTTTTAAAGATTTAAATGAATGAAATTAGCATGCTAAGAATTATGTGGCCAGGTCTGTACATCTCAGTTTGTTACCACCAAGACTCTCACCAGAAAAACTATAACAAAAGTGAAGTGAAGCTTTCATTCTCACCTCATCATTTCATTCTGTCATCTCCATAACATTGCCCGCCTCCGTCCATTTCTGTCCTTTAACGATGCTCAAACTCTGGTTCATTGTTTCATAATGTCTCGTATTTATTTCTTTAATTCCCTCTTCATTGGCCTCCCTACAAAATCTATACAGAAGCTACAGTACATTCAGAACTCCGCAGCTAGAGTCCTCACCCACACACAGCATTTTGCTCACATCTCCCCTGTTCTCTCCCAGCTTCACTGGTCATCGGTTCCATCAAGGGTTAAATTCAAGATTCTGCTTCTCACCTTCAAAGCCCTACATAACCTTGCCCCCCTCTACCTCACTCAGCTACTAGCTCCTTACACTCCTTGTCGCTCTCTCAGGTCCTCGAGCAGTAATCTCTTTACTGTCCGACGCACCAGACACAGGCAGGTCCTTCAGTGCTATGGAACTCTCTTCCTCAGTCTCTCTGAGATTGCTCCTGTTTCTGTACTTTTAAATCTCAACTGAAAACTTTCCTCTTCTACGAACTTTTGTCATCTGTGTAAAGTGACCTTGGGTTTGTTAAAGGTTTTCAATAAATGTAACTTATTACTATTATTATTTTTTATCATTGCCTGGTTTTACTCTCAAGAGATCTCATTTATAAAATTATGTGTGGATTTGAAACTGAAAATATACGTATGACAGAAATACAGTAGGAAGATGTGTACACCAAAAAAAATCTTTTTTATAAAATTTGCCATATGCACATTTGTATGCAATTTACCATTTATAAATCACTATCATCTTGTAAGTGTGTGCATGTTAACATGTCTTGAACCGCACCTGGTTGCCACCCTGAAACAACCATATATGGACTATGCTAATGAACTTCATACATGCTGCAATCTCAATGCTGCAGAATTTGGTTGGCTGGTAGAGCGGCTGGAATCCTGACACATTGAGTCCCATGCTATGCTTCACAATTGAGTGTGCAAGACTATGTGCAGCATTATGGCAGTATAATTCTGCATATGCACTTGCCCTCCAAATAGAATAGTTGATAGAAAACAACATTAGAACAAGGCAGCTTGTGCACATACAAGAAGTCTCACTTTACCTTGACTGGCCAGTCGCAGATAGTTGACACAGTTGACACAGTCACTGTATAATAGATGTAGGATGCTCTTTTTAAAAAAAATAAAAATTGAGACTGAAATTAACATGAACAAGTGTCCTTATAACTGTTCTTATTTTTAAGTTCTGTAAGACATACACTCTCAGACAGATCACTGAATAATGCACAGACAGAGAAGTTACTAGATAGATAAACTGGGAAGGCACTGTATAATAGAAGATATAAAACTGTCAGGAGAAAAAAACAGCTAGAGGGATAGATAGATAGATAGATAGCTAGATAGATAGATAGATAGATAGATAGATAGATAGATAGATAGATAGATAGATAGATAGATAGATAGATAGATAGATAGATAGATAGATAGATAGATGTGAAAGGCACTATATGACAGGTGCTACAGAAAGGCAAGCAGGCAGTGAGAGAACATTCACATGTGAAAGGCACTAGATAAACGGATAGATAGGGAAGGCACTTATATAATAGGCAGACAGAGAAGGCACTAGACAGATGCATAACAGTATTAGCTATACTGTACATGTATAGTAGTTTCGTTTTATATATAATGTATATGTACTTTACAACTCGGAGCATTATGTCAAAAAGAAATACATTAAATCATATATCAATCGACACACGCTGCACGCAGGCAAGCGGGCAGTGAGAGTGGAGATAGATGTGAAAGACACTAGATAGATTGTTTACAACAGGCAAAAATAGCGACCACTTGATAACAGTATTAGCTATAATCAATGAAAGCATTACTTAATCAACAAAAATAACCGCGATCGACATTTTAAACTTAAGTTAGGATATAGCGGGTTGGATAATGGATTGATGGATGGATTTACTTAAGAAAAAAAAAGAAAAACACCCCAGCACGTCTATGATGGCAGACGCTGAAGGCAGGCAGGCAGAGCGGCGAAAAGCGCAGAACAGCGCCCCCCAAAACGGAAGTGGCAGAAAATAGATCGCATCGGTAGTGGTTTAGCACTACCATAGAGAATGAATGGGAAACGGTTTAGGGAGTTTTAGCTAAAGAATCCGCGGGGGGTGCATGTTTGGAATACAGAGTACAGTATATAATGGGGAAAAAAAAGTAACGATTCGAGTGTTGCCCAATGTAGCGAAGTAAGAGTAGTGCTTCTTCTTCACAAATGTACTCAAGTAAAAGTAAAAAGTATGGTGCAGTAAAACTACTCTTACAAGTACAATTTAAAAAAAAAGTTACTCAAGTAAATGTGACGGAGTAAATGTAACTCGTTATTACCCACCTTTGCAGATGACTAGTGAGTTAATGGAGTGAAACTGCTTACAGTTAACAAAAGCAGCTTCATTCTTGCTAGGACACTGCTGTTGGCAAAAACATTTTATGTTTTACATGTGCACCCACACCATATGAAAACTGAAAATTGCACCTTACCAGTCATTTAATAGTCTTCAGCACTGCAGGCATGATGGAGTGAAGCTTGGCTGAGTTATTCCAGACCTGTCAGCCAATTCCCTGAGGAGTGACAACAGGTAGCTCATATAAACTGGCAAAAAAAGAAAAAAGTTATTCAGTACAAATACGCAGAATTGGCCCTCTTAAAAGGGAGGTAAAATATGGCCTCATAGCTGATAGGCCAAGATATCACTTAAATATATTTAAGTTTTAAACATTTGATTTGGTTAAAAAAAATAAAAAGCACACACACGCACATGGGGAGAATAAGAAGAGTTTACTTGTCACCCCTCTGTGAAACAGAGATAGAATACACAAGTTCGGGAAATTGAAGCATGGATAGGCGTCACCACCTAGTGGCCACCTGTCAACAAGGCTACTTTTTGGAGAGCTGATAATAGCACTGTGGCACCTCTTTAAATGTTTTTAGCACTGTGGCACCTCTTCAGATGTCTTCCATTGGGTTTTTTGATCTTTTTGTCATCCTCATGCCCACCTTCTGATATAAACCTATGGAAGATGTTGTGAAGGTGGCAGTCAGTCTGAAGGTGGCAATGTTGAATAAATTAAATGCTGAATTAAGTAACTTCCTTTGTTTAGATGTGTATTTTGGAAATTTTCAGTTTAATAGTTTATTTTGTGAATTTTAAATTTAAGTCTCAGTTTTCTAATCTGGTCAGAATGTGCAATTTGTAAAATTTAGAGTTAGCAGTTATTAAGAATGTCAAAAAATTTTTTAAAGATAAAGCAAGATTAAAAGAAGAACAAGAAGTAAAATCAAAGGTTTTACATGTACCAGTCTGTCTCCTGGGAAATGGGAGGCCATGTACATACACTGCCTATAACATGGGCCTGGTTTTCATTCTAACCCCTTTTCTTAATTAGCGATACATTTTTGCTGCTAATTAACTTCTTTTTCCTTTATTTTAATTGAGTTGTATTTAACACTCAGTCCTCTGAATTGCTTCATGTCTTCCTTAAATGGTAGCCAAACAGAAGCGAGAAGTGAAGTGAGCTCACAGATGACCAGCAATGTCAGGACCTCAAACTCTGACCAGTTTCTTAATTAGAAGCCAATTCTTGTTGTTAATTAACAACATTAAATGAGTTCTTGACAATTATGTGTTTATACATTATATAATCTTAAACTTTCTTACTATTTCCTCACATATTTGGTATTGCAGTTTCTTCTTTTATTTCTATATTTGATCTTCATGTTGCACTCTGCTTACGCCACTGTAAAATATTGTAGTAAGCATGAGATGGAGAACAGAAACAGCACACAGAATTGACAGTTTATTTTTATCTGGGTATATTTTTTGTTTTATTAAAATCATGCTGTTCGGCAGCTTTCAAAATACTTACCTGAACTCTTACAGTGTTATTGTTATATTTCAACCAGGATTTCCACCAGATGGGGGTTCAAATTCATGATTTATGTCTGCTTTGCTCATTTTAATTCTTGTATTTACGTTAATTTTACTTTTGCTGATTACCTGTATTGTTATTTATTTTTGGTTTTCTTTTATTCATGTGGACTGTCTGTGTTATGTTCCATGCGTTTTTTGGGTTGTCCCCCAAGAGGTAGAGCCACCTGCCAATCACTGCCCTCCTCTCTAAATACCTGAAGGGTATCCCACAGTTCCTGGTGGTTCATTGTGAATGCGCTCTGGACTTGGAGAGTACTTGTGTCCTCTGTTGTGCTTAATATTTTTTTGTGAATTTCTGGGTTCTTGACCTTTCACTCTGCATTTTGACTGTTCTTGGGATTTTGCGTTGGGACTTTTATTCACCTTGGATTACCTTGCTAGAAATTCCTTTTTGTATTTTTGTGCTCTTTGGAGCTTCACTGTTTAACAGAGCCTTTAAAAATAAATCTTATATTACAAAGATTCTATATGCCCCTTTTTGCATCTAGCCGGGGGTTCAGACAGGATTTCACCCTGTAGTGGGTACATTTGTTTGTGATTTACATGATTTTGAGACTCCAAGCTTATAATAGTTATGGCCAAGAGAACACTTCCTAAACTATATAATAAAGCATTTGCTCCACTTTGTAACTGATTTTATACATTTCTTTGTCTATTCTGCAATGCTCCCATCCATGATAGTGCTTGTTCTCTGGCCTCCATTGTGTTGTCTACTTCTTGCTCTCCCTTTTTTGTCAAGTTTGACAATGACCCATGACATGTTGGCAGCAACTAATTTTAAATCCTTCTAGACATCACCCTGGAGAAAAAAATACTCCTGGAGACCACTACAGTCTTGTTGGAAAATATAATTTCAGCAAATCCCTGCAGCTGCAGGCAAACATTATATCCCATCTTAAATTGTATCATTATTCCTAGCACCACAGAATTTTTTACCTTTCTATTTTACATTAATTTACTGCAGTTTCATCACAGTGACAGTTCATTTAGTAGTACCAGCTCCAGTCTTTCCCCATGACTCTTAACTTCACTAAGCAAGGTTCAGAATGCTGTTCCAGTCTTAACTCCAGTGGTGGGCCTAAATAAGCTTGAACTGTTATGGGGGCTCCTTCTTCCATTCGATTGTTCCATTACAGATTACCACTCTCTGACTTCCTTGAGGATGATAACAGCTTACATTTCTACACTCTCCTCCTCTTCTTCGGTATGGTCAGTCTCTCTCCCTCATCTGTCTATTCAGGTTACAGCACTGCACAGAACACACTTTTAAATCCCCCTAGACGTCATCTTTTAGAGCCCATTCTATATTTGTCTTTAGTTGTTTAGATTACAGCAAATCAATCCTATCAGTTCTGCCAAAATAAGATTTAAATCCTTTACAGGTGGCTCGTGCAACTGCAAGAATCCTAACTAAAAAGAAGAAATCTGACCACATTTCACCAGTATAATTTTAACTTTGCACTGGTTGTCTGTGTCTTTCAGAATCAATTTTAAAATGCTGCTGTTTGTTTATCAGGCTTTGAATAATCTTGTAAATTCATATATCCTATAATGTTTGTCCTCTTACATTCCCAATTGTGACCTTAGATCCTCAAATTCTGATTTGTTTGCTATTCTGAGAGCAAAAAATAAAAGAAGTGGTAAAATTTCTTTTAGTTTCTATGCTCCAAAAGAATGGAAGATTCTACCTACAGTATAGAGAGATTGTTGTGGAGAAATCTTCAGAAAAAACAAGCAGAGTCCTCAGAAAGTCAGTCAGAATTAAGACTTTATTGCACAGCATAGAAAACAATTGCAGAGCACATAAAGCCTGTCTCAGTTCATGAAATGAGCCCCGAGTGTCCAGAGAGCCCCAAATATATTACACTTCTTATCAAAAAATGCCCCCCTTCCAGACTAGTTTCCCAATATCTACTGTATAGAGCTTCCCATGATGTTTTCCCCACTCAGCACCTTTACCCATAGCAATAATCTGGTGTTCCAGACCTTCTCCTAACAATATTCTTGCCCCTGAAGACATCACCATAATAGTCTTCTTCCCGATAAACCATCTCATAACAATATTTTTGCTGGCAGGACATATTTGCCATCTGGCAATAAGCATCATCTGATTACCCCTCCCTTCATTCTCACAGCCTAATCCTGAGCTGTTAAGATCGATGGCCTTTCAGTTGTTAATCAATTCTTAACAATTCAATACTTAACAATTATTGTGAGATCAGAAGGACTCATGTGTGAAAACTGAACTGCCTAATTGTAATTCAATAAATGATTACTTGTTGCACCAGCATCCTGTAAGGTTAAGTAACATAATAGGCAACTGTGCCAGTGAATGGCAGCGCACAGCTTCACTGGTAAGGGCCAAGCTGCGAACAACCGTGACACAGTGCTTCATGCTTGAGGGAAAGAAGGAAAAAGACAAGCCTTTAACAATTGCTTCTTTACGCTAACTAATATGTTCTACTGTATCTTTTTCATAATACATTGTATTTTAATTTTATTACCTAAGATATTGATGAGCCCTAATGCTTCCAAATGTCATTTAATTGCTTATATGTTTTATGCAGTAGCTTGAGACTTTGGCCTTTACTCACACAGGCAAAGGCCTTGAATGCAGTTTGTGTAGTCTTCTGTCTGCACCTTCATTTCTCAAAACAAAGTTTGCCTGCTTGCTTCCTCAGAGAGCATGATGACCTTGTCTCACAGCTTGACTCACAGAAACTCAAAACAAAGCAAGTAAGAAGGACAAGCAGGCAAGAGGCCTCTCTAACAAAATAAATGGTGTCCTTTTAAAGTTGTTTCAGAATTAGACTTTTCATAGCTAAGAGCACAGAAGCTAATAAAGCAGCGCATTGATCCTTGATCAAAATTCTCAACAAGATATGTCAGGCCAGAACAGTAGAGTTGTTTAATTCATGTCTTGAAACTTACTTTTTAAATCTGTCTTATTGTTAAATTTGTGACTAATCACATTGTTTGTCTTTTGTTTTCTCCTCTTGGTATCTGGTGGTAGCCCTGTGCCACCACCTTCTGGATGACATTTCCTCAGGCTGGTGGAAGTAAAAAAGAACACCAATGTCCTGTCCTTGATGACACCTGCACAAGTCTTTGGATATAAAATTGAAAGTCCAGAGGGGATTTAGGTTGCAGAACCCCAGATGTTTTCTCCAGTTAAGATTTTTTTTCCTCTCTCCATACTGCCCAGCTGACCCTTAGTATAAATAGTCCGTTTTAATATACTACCATATGTAAAGTACCTTAAATTACACATTGTACTGGAATGTACTATATAAATCAATGTTGTTGTTTCTGTTATTGTTAATTTCATGTGTACAGTGACACATACTCCTTCTGCAATACGAGTGAAACAATACAGTTTTGGTTTGCATAGTTTCATGATATTGTCTGTGAAATTCACTTTTGATGCTAATTCATAATTTTAAAATGTGAAAATCAAGTTGTTTGGGATGGAAAGCAAACAATGTTGCCCCCTAAGGGATATTCCATGGCCAAGGCTGCTGTCCCCTTCCTCAGTTGTTCTCCTGTGCTGCTTCAATTTCTCTGATATACAACATGGCTTCACATACTCTTATCATCCTCATTCACTGCCTGTCTGCACGCTGATGCCACAAGCTCTGCCTTGCACCACTCAGGTCAGTTGTAACATTATCTGCTCTCACTTTCTCCAACTCCATAAAATGATACAAGCTAGGATCCTTCTGGAGAAAAACTGGTGGTCACACACCCAGGTCAATGGATTATAACAGAAGCTCCTCCACAGGGCTGACAGGTACATGCCCTCAATGTGTGTCCCCATTTTTATGTTCTGCACCAATGTAAACTGTGTTGTGCTTTTACAGAAGGAGAAAAGAACTGCAGATGAAAAAATGCATATGGTAATGGCATGAATTTCACTTTATTTATTTCAACAACAACAACAACAAAATTTATTTCAACAGTACATTTTCATACAAGACATGTAACAAGAGGTTAAAGAAAAACACTGCAATAAAAAAGAAAAACAAGTTAGAAATACATAACTACAGTCATTCAGTCATTTTCCAACCCGCTATATCCTAACACAGGGTCACGGGGGTCTGCTGGAGCTAATCCCAGTCAACACAGGACACAGGGCACAAGGCAGGAACAAATCCTGGGCAGGGCGCCAGCCCACCGCAGGGCACAAACACCAAGCACACACTAGGGACAAATTAAGATCGCCAATGCACCTAACCTGCATGTTTTTGGACTGTGGGAGGAAACCGGAGCATCCGGAGGAAACCCACACAGACACGGGGAGAACATGCAAAGTCCACGTAGGGAGGACCCGAGAAGTGAACCCAGGTCTCCTTACTGCGAGGCAGCAGTGCTACCCATCGTGGCACCATGCTGCACCTCATAACTACAGTATATGAATGTATTAATGAAATACCAAAGGTAGTGAATAAGAATAAAACAATATTACATACTTAAATAACAGATATACAAATAATAAATAAAGCAGAGTATTTAATTATAGATTCATTTTGAAGTCTCTAGTTCTGAAAATGATAAGTCCGATGCTATGGTCAGATGGTCAATGAGGACAGAAAAAAAAACTCCAGCTGGTGAGATGATGGAGAAAAAAAATTTACAGTGGTTAAAAGACTAAAAGACCACCCAGCCTCCACTGGCCATTCTACTAAACATAAATGCACTGGAGTATTTCCTTACTGTTTTTACACTTCTTCCTAGAAGAGTCCAGGCAGAGGATCTCATCAACAGCTGGAGCATCCAGATTCATTCCAGTATCACAGGCGGCTGCAGTGTATTTTGATCAGAGTAGTGGCACAAAACCCCACCACAGACAACTATAAAAGAAAACAGGGAGAAGAGGAGGTTGATAATAATTGCAAATCCAAGAAGTTCAGTAAATGACATTTCCCTACATATGTAATCTATTAGAAGTGGAAATAAAATACGCTTATGAAGAGAGCAAATTAAAAAAAAATTGGGTTTTTAGGAGATGCTTAAAATGTTCCACAGTATTACCTGGCATAACTCTATAGGTAAAGTGTTCCAGATGTTGGGTACATGACAGCAAAAGGCTGCTTCACCACTTAACTTATTCGTAGCTCTTAGAATAACGGGCAAACTAGGTTTGAGGCTTTAAGATTATGCATGGGAACATAAAGGGACAGGCAGGCGCTCCTAAATGTTAAGAAGGAGTAACATTATTCAGAGATTTATATACCATTAATAGTATTTTAAAATCGATTATAAAGGACCCAGGTAACCAATATAAAAATGGTATAACTGGTGAGATGTGCTTACATTTTCTTGTAATGGTTAAGATTTTTGCTATTCCATTCTGAATTTCAAGATTTCTTTCGCTAACGAAACTCAAAGTTTCCCTGCAAATTCAGTTTTGCATTAAAATGTTTTGCTCTTCACTACCTTACACTATCCTTAAGGCCAAAGAGGTTATTGTTCCTGAAAATGAGGAATTTGAAAAGCAAATCCCACAATGTTAGCATTTTTCAGGTAAGGACTTGTAAAATAAATAAAGCAACTGTAGCACAGAGTTTACACTTACAAGTGACTGTTGGCTGTAGGTGGTCCTCAATATGAAACAATTTCAGAACCACTGACTTACCGCACCTATCAGAATAAGACCATGCACTTAAAGTGAAAACTATATGCGGGTTAGCTGAAAAATATTGGAAAAACTCATAAAGTCAAGTGAAAAAATTAATTGGCATTGCGAGGATCTTATTGGAGCGATGCAGAAATATGGCCAATACTGTGAACTTCATCAAATTTGTGAATGCAAGAGATAGAAGCAAGAAGAAAAAAGGCATACTGGTGAGTGATGGCAAGTTTGGCAAGTTTCTATCTATTCAAGGGGTGTTAATTGCTCTATATGTGCATGCAGGATAGTGCTGATAATTGTAATTAAGTAACTGATTTCATTACACTTTGAGCAATTTATTATTACAAGTTTACTTTTGCTCTGTCATGTTTAATTTGTACAGTTTTTGAAGAAGCTGTTGAGGTTCGGTGTATGTCTGAGCCAGGAAGATCAAAAGTTTCATTCTCTATTTGTCCATGTTGAGTGCATTTTGCACTACATCTGAAGTACATGAATACCATGTGAGCCTGACAGAGACCTACATCAAAAAAACAATTAGTCAATCATTATTTTATATAGTGTCTTTCACACAGCACCCCACCACAAGGTGCTTTACAAAGCACTCTGAAATAAGTAAATTGCATTAAAAATCATTTAAGCATATGACCAATGCCAAAACACATAAAAGAACACACGCATTATTATGATTTTTCAATGCCTACCTACTCCACCGTTGCTTTATTGCCACTAAGGTACACTCTTAAAAATAATGGCTCTTTACTGGGTTTTGTGGTTCTTTGTAGAATCATTGCTTGAGAAAAAACCGCTTCATTCTGTGAACAGTTCTTTGCATAAGATGTTGGTTCTTTGTGTTTTGAAAAAAAGTACAAAAAAAATTGGAATTTTTAATGTATTGTACACTACCTATCAGGATACTAATAGATTAAGAAAACCTGCATTCACATGTTTTATTGTGTTGTGGGAGAAATGAACGTATTACTTAAGCAAGAAACTTATCCAAGTTAAACAAGAAACCAGGCAGAAGTAAACATATCTATTGTGTCTTCAATTATTCCTTCAGCAGTTGCTAAAGAGGGAGCACTCATCACAGTAGTCTGTTACAGAATGATCAAAAAAGTAATGGCAGAGGTTTGTTTTATAAACAACTGAATTTGCATAACAGTGCTGAATCAATGCATACATTTACTCTGATTGGTTCGTTGGTCTACACCAAAATAACTTATTAAAATAAAAGTCTATTTTATCATACATTTGTTCTTCATATACCTTTAGGTTTAGCCATCTGTGTATGTGACAACTGTCCAACTTTGTTGTTTACAGGATATATTTCTTTGTCATCTCTCAGTACATTTGGTGTATCACATCAACCTTCTCCTGGTACATATATGTCTTTGTTGTTCACTTGACCTTTATCTGGTTTCCAGATATGCTTGAACAGGTTTTTGACATTTATTAATCCTTTAGTACTTCTAAGATAGATATATCTCTCTATTATAGCAAAAAAAATCCTGCGACGAGACAAGACTTTTTGGAAGATGTTTTTAAGTCCCGCAAGTCTTGACTTTGACCATGAGATGTTTTCAAGTCACGCCCTCCTCTCAACCATAGAAAACCATATACACGGTAATCTTACCTCTCATTTGTGTGAATCGTGTGGAAGATGACAACATCAACTTACAATATTCCGAAGAATATCTACAACCGTTAACACCGTCTGGTCTTCCTCAGCATGAATTACTGTAGAAAGAAGGATGTATCCAAGAAAGGTAATGTAGTACATCTTCATGGGATAACTTTAGACAACAAAGGAGATCTTGATATGCCATTTGTATTAAAACGTTAGCAGTTTCCCATTAGAATAGCTTTTGCAAAGACAATTTACAAATCTCAGAGCCAAACATTCAAAAAAGTCATTTTATTTAATAGAGAGAAAGAAACAAAATTCAATCACGTGCAGTTATACGTGGTGTTGTCACAATGAAAGTCCAAACATAGAATCACAATTCAATGCGATATTGATGAAAATTTAATTCAAAAAATTGTTTTTACTTAAGTTTTACAGTAAAAGTGTAAGTTTAAAACATTTGTGTGTGTTAATTTCAAAGCCAAACAGAACGAAATCGTATTATGCAACAAATAACTCTAACGCAACATGAAACGTAAGTTACATTCAAATTATTACATTTTAATATTTTTAATATGGTTAAATACTCGCTATAATGTAAAATAGTTAGTAAATTGTACATCCGCATCTCCATACATGAGTGGCAGAACCGTAAAGAGGCTAGTGTGTAGCACAAGCACGGGGATTGGAGAGCAAAGCGAGCAGGGGGCAAAGCCCCCTAGTACTTTAATATGGAAAGCATACCAAATACTTAGCTATTGTTACCAAATTATTGTCTCACAGTGTGCAGCGAGGGTGTTTTTAAAATCATGAGCCATTGGTATTTCAAAAGTCTGTTAACATCTATTCATGATTTATGAAGCCTATAACAGATCTAAATTAAGGTTCTTTCTGGAACTTTCATGTGGATGGGTCTTTTGGGAACCAAAAATGTTTCCTCTGTGGCATCACTCAGAAGAACTGCTCTGGCACCTTTACTTTTAAGAGTGTAGTGTTACAATGAACTTGTCAGAAATGTTAAGGATTATTTCAACACTAGTCATTTAGCCCGTTACAATAATGGGTGCTAGAACAGTAGTGCATAAACATTAGTAGGAACAGTCTATATTAAATGGCAAGGGACTTTGACCTCATTCTTTTTGTTGGTCGTATTTTTCTTTCTTTCAGCCTTTCTTTTGTTGATGTTTACTTGCTGAGCTAACCGTTCTTCATGGGCTGCCGCCGTGTATTGTGTGTCTAATTTTCTGTGACAGTAATACTGTCTTGTACGGCTCTGTTCAATAAGGTTGCGCACAAAAAGGCGAGCCTCAAAAGGGCGACCTCAATCGCCTTTTTTTGCACGCCCTTATTGAAGGATACCGTCTTGTACGTCCGCTGGCTTGTACGTCCATAATATACCTTTAATTTTCTCTGGCGGTAATTCAGGCGTGTGCATCGGTAATATGCCTTTAATCTCCTCTGACAGTAATACTGGCTTGTATGTGGCTGTAATATGCGTCACTGTATTGTGTACCTTTAATTTCCTCTCGCAGTAATACTGATTTGTATTTCCGTAAAACGCCTCTAACTTTCTCTGACAGTAATATCGTGAGTTGCACCGTGCTCCGCGCATGCGCACTTCATCAGAAGACACCCACACACGGACACCTGGACGCACATAGGGATTTTATATATATAGATGTTGTAAGTTATTTTTCATTTAAAACTTATTTCATTCTCTGGCCTTGATAGAGGGAAGGAGTTTCTGAAACCTTTTAAAATCTTGATTTTCATGTACTGTATCTGGTTTGTATAATGCAAAGCCTACATGCTCAAATTAGAAGATATTGTAGCTCAAACATGTTACATTTGATAGGGAGTGGTATAGCTGGTAGTTTCAAACAAATGCCAAAGTGCAACGTCTCCCTTTACCTTTATTCTATTACTAGCAAAATACCCGCGCTTCGCAGCGGAGAAGTAGTGTGTTAAAGAGGTTATGAAAAAGTAAAGGAAACATTTTAAAAATAACGTAACATGATTGTCAATGTAATTGTGTTGTCATTGTTATGAGTGTTGCTGTCATATATATATATACATATACACACACATATACACACATATACAGATATATTATATATACATATACACATATATTTTTTATATATATATTTTTTATATATATATATATATATATATATATATATACAGTGGTGTGAAAAACTATTTGCCCCCTTCCTGATTTCTTATTCTTTTGCATGTTTGTCACACAAAATGTTTCTGATCATCAAACACATTTAACCATTAGTCAAATATAACACAAGTAAACACAAAATGCAGTTTGTAAATGGTGGTTTTTATTATTTAGGGAGAAAAAAAAATCCAAACCTACATGGCCCTGTGTGAAAAAGTAATTGCCCCCTGTACCTAATAACTGGTTGGGCCACCCTTAGCAGCAATAACTGCAATCAAGCGTTTGCGATAACTTGCAATGAGTCTTTTACAGCGCTCTGGAGGAATTTTGGCCCACTCATCTTTGCAAAATTGTTGTAATTCAGCTTTATTTGAGGGTTTTCTAGCATGAACCGCCTTTTTAAGGTCATGCCATAGCATCTCAATTGGATTCAGGTCAGGACTTTGACTAGGCCACTCCAAAGTCTTCATTTTGTTTTTCTTCAGCCATTCAGAGGTGGATTTGCTGGTGTGTTTTGGGTCATTGTCCTGTTGCAGCACCCAAGATCGCTTCAGCTTGAGTTGACAAACAGATGGCCGGACATTCTCCTTCAGGATTTTTGGTAGACAGTAGAATTCATGGTTCCATCTATCACAGCAAGCCTTCCAGGTCCTGAAGCAGCAAAACAACACCAGACCATCACACTACCACCACCATATTTTACTGTTGGTATGATGTTCTTTTTCTGAAATGCTGTGTTCCTTTTACGCCAGATGTAACGGGACATTTGCCTTCCAAAAAGTTCAACTTTTGACTCATCAGTCCACAAGGTATTTTCCCAAAAGTCTTGGCAATCATTGAGATGTTTCTTAGCAAAATTGAGACGAGCCCTAATGTTCTTTTTGCTTAACAGTGGTTTGCGTCTTGGAAATCTGCCATGCAGGCCGTTTTTGCCCAGTCTCTTTCTTATGGTGGAGTCGTGAACACTGACCTTAATTGAGGCAAGTGAGGCCTGCAGTTCTTTAGACGTTGTCCTGGGGTCTTTTGTGACCTCTCGGATGAGTCGTCTCTGCGCTCTTGGGGTAATTTTGGTTGGCCGGCCACTCCTGGGAAGGTTCACCACTGTTCCATGTTTTTGCCATTTGTGGATAATGGCTCTCACTGTGGTTTGCTGGAGTCCCAAAGCTTTAGAAATGGCTTTATAACCTTTACCAGACTGATAGATCTCAATTACTTCTGTTCTCATTTGTTCCTGAATTTCTTTGGATCTTGGCATGATGTCTAGCTTTTGAGGTGCTTTTGGTCTATTCTCTGTGTCAGGCAGCTCCTATTTAAGTGATTTCTTGATTGAAACAGGTGTGGCAGTAATCAGGCCTGGGGGTGGCTACGGAAATTGAACTCAGGTGTGATACACCACAGTTAGGTTATTTTTTAACAAGGGGGCAATTACTTTTTCACACAGGGCCATGTAGGTTTGGATTTTTTTTCTCCCTAAATAATAAACACCATCATTTAAAAACTGCATTTTGTGTTTGCTTGTGTTATATTTGACTAATGGTTAAATGTGTTTGATGATCAGAAACATTTTGTGTGACAAACATGCAAAAGAATAAGAAATCAGGAAGGGGGCAAATAGTTTTTCACACCACTGTTATATATATATATATATATATATATATATATATACACATACATACATACATACATACATATACACACATAGATGCACTTACAATAACATAGAAATCAATATAAACAACATTAACATCATTATCATATGAGAATATGAAGTAATATATAAGAAGCACATTTCATATAAATATAAATTATTAAACAGTAAAATCTTCTTCTATAATTTGCTACCGTGGCTTTTCGTTGGTCTGTCCAGGATTTTAAATCACCTGTAGCTTGCAAACCGTTTCACCTATTGACTTGAAATCTGGTACACATATAATACGTCACGTCTGCTATCCGCTTTATGGGTGATGATTGTATTACTCTTTTTATGTTTATTTTATTTTAGAATCAACTCCTATCTGCGCACACCAGGGCGGCCGTGGGCAGATGCGTATGGTGTATTCACTCCATGTTATCGTGCATTGCGCTGTCACTGGTATTTTGATAAAAGAATTTGAACATATATAAGAAGCGTATAAATTATTAAACAGTAAAACATTAACATTTAAGAAGTAAAGTTACATTGAGTACTACTGCAGTGCCTTCGGGTATACCTCATTTTTTGTTTGCCCATTACATGCTTAAATGTATACATTTTTTGGTGTACCTACCTGAGAACACGCGACATATAACCGAGCGTGGGAGAAGCATGGATTTTAAACACGCGTTGAGTTCATCTGCTGGTCTCCCTCGTGGAATAACTGGTAATGTTTGACTAAAATGTACAGCGAGTAAAACGACATTACCTCCTTTTTTTTTTTACGATCTCTGAGATCTTGCTTTTTTCGGTTCAAGGCTTCATAAGCTCTTTTATGTGCCATGGTGTACTTAATAAGTACTAATTATCCCAAACCATCATCTTTGAATGTTGCAAGACTTTCGCCTTGTATGTAGATCGGGGTAATTACATTCATTGCATTCCTAGTCTGAATCACAATCTGATTGTATGGGTGGTTACCTGGCACTGTAGGGTTGCCACCCGTCCTTTAAAATACGGAATCATGCCGCGTTTGAGAATGAAATTGCGCGTCCCGTTTTGAATCAATACTGGACGGGATTTATCCCGTATTTTTTTTATAATTTTTTTTTAAAGCAGCGTCTCATGCAAATCATCCCACACGCATTTTATGAAGATGCCTCCTTTCGTAGTTTTGATTGGGTAATACTTGATGTCATCGTTAGTTTGATTGGTGTTTTTAACTGTCCAGTGAGGAGGGCGTGTCTTTTAAGTACAGTCTGCAAAGTGTTGGCACTGAGATGTGGCGTCAGCGCCATAGTTGAAGCCCCTAACGTTGCGGTCAGCAAGTCGGCTAACATCCGCCATGTGCCGTCTTTCAGTTGCGAGAAGCAGATCATAGAATGGTTGAAACTGTTGCCCCTAACGTTGCGCCACGGCGTGTGGTTCGTTTATACCTCGTGTCTTCTCATTAAACTTTTATCTTGCGAATATGTTATTGCAATCCGCAGCGGGAGCGTTTCTATAAACTTAATTTAAACTTACGTTTTACACCGTGCTTTGTTTCCCTTATGAACATGCTTGTATGCTTAACTCGTTCCATTCTCAATTGTTTAATTAATTTTTTGCTCTTCGCTGTTTGCGGCTGTTCCTCCATTTCCCCCTACTTCGTTCTTTTATCTCGCGAATATGTTATTGCAATCCTTAACGGGAGCGTTTCAATAAACTGATTGAAAATAGTTTTGCATTTACCTTTTTAGTAAAAGGCGAGCTTTTAAGCCTGAGAAATCACCCTGTAAATGCACACGTTTAATTGGACATGTGTTAATATGTATGGTTACACAGTATTAAAAGACAGTGAACAACGTCAGTTACCTTTGTTCCCGCGTTTGATAAAAGGTGAGCTTTTAAGCCTGAGAAATCACCCCGTAAATGCACACGTTTAATTGCACATGTGTTAATATGTATGCTTACACAGTATTAAAAGACAGTCAAAAATTAACGTCATTTACCTTCATTCCCGCGTGTGACTCGTGCTGTAAATGTCTTCCTTGTTTTTAGTTCACGTGATTACGTAGGAGGCGTGATGACGCGATACGTGACTCCGCCTCCTCCATTACAGTGTATGGACAAAAAATATGTTCCAGTTATGACCATTACGCTTTGAATTTCGAAATGAAACCTGCCTAACTTTTGTAAGTAAGCTGTAAGGAATGAGCCTGCCAAATTTCAGCCTTCCACCTACACGGGAAGTTGGAGAATTAGTGATGAGTGAGTCAGTCAGTCAGTGAGTCAGTCAGTGAGGGCTTTGCCTTTTATTATTATAGATCCTAACTTGCTCTGACAGCAAATTTTCTAGCCCTGAAGTGCAAATCCGGGATCCAGGTGATGAGACCTTGCACATTTCATTGTACTGTATGACACGTTCTAAAGCTACTTTCTGTTCTTTCATGTTGATGACTGATATCATCGTACATTATAAGTTCTGGACCTTAGCTCATTTATCTTTTCAGCACAGGAACTGAGGAAGCAGCACTGTGGCTCTGTGAGACTACAGAATTTCAGATGAGGTAGTATCTGCATGGAGATGCACCATCTTGAGTCAAAAGAATTTCCTTCTGGGTTCTTCAGCTCTCTTCCCAAAGACATGTTGTAGGTTAATTAGTGACTGTCATTGGGTCCTGCATGGCTGTATGGATGGATGCACCCTGCAGTGGAACTGCAAAACCCACGAAAGGTTTGCTTCTCTTTTGTACCTGTTTATTGCCTCTCGCGCTAGTGGCCGTGCGAATGTTTACTGGGTATATTGAGTTCAGCTACAGTCTCCACCTGTCTTCTTCTGTTTTCCAGTTTGTCATGGTACGACAAAAGCGATATATTAGACATAGCCTTACTATGATGCGGAGACCCTAGGAATGTGACACTGCTCAACTATATGTCACGAACGCACACAATGCCTGTACACATCTCACTAAAATTAATGAAATAGAAGAGTATGACTGAAAAGTTGTGTAGTGTGACTTGGGGCTTTAGTGTGGAGTCAGAAGAATTTTCTGGAAAAAGCTCCAATTTTGGATTAATGAAAATCACCAGCAGATGTCAGCAAACCACAAAATATTAAAACACTTGCGAGACCAGAATGCAGATATGCTGATTGCAATGTGCATTTATGCTTCCCAAAACTCAGCCATTGCATTCTGGTTCTGGTAATGCTAGCTAGGCCTTGTTAAGTACTGCATTTAGAAAGGGAAATGCCAGGATTATGGTTGATTTGGTTCAGATGTTCAATAGAACAAGATAGAAAGAGATTTCTTATATCTTCTTTCTTTCTTTCTTTAACCAACTGAACCTGGGTGTTGGTTTATATTGTTGGAAGAAATTCCAGAGATTTTATGCAAATGTCTAGTTTGTCTTACAGGAAATTAGCAACTGTTTATTATCACCTTTACCCATTTTATCTTCTGCTTTCATCCCCCCCCCCCCCTTATTAAAATCTCCTAGAAACATCTATGTGCCTACTGAGTACATCTGTTTAAGTGTTATTATTACTTATTCATTTCTTTTTACATGGTGTAGCAGTTAATCCATTTTCTTGGTAGATTTGAATGTTTACACCTTAATAGCTTTGATTTTGATAGTCTTTCAGATTTATTGATATGGTTTATTGACATTGTTAAATTTTTAACCTACGTCTGCTTAATTATGTTATTCCATGTTCCCTGTTCCTTACATTTCATTGTAGTGTAACACATAATGACGATAAATTAAAAAAACTCACCAAATATCATGGATGCATTAGTGGTTTACATGCATTTTTGTAAGTTGAAATCCTTATAACTGTTCATTCAATTAATGTAAATTCTTTATTGAATCATTGCATACAACATTGTACACATCTGTACTAAAGGGAGGTACATATCAATAGACTTTAGCTGCAGAACCTCCAGGACTCCACTCTATTGAGGAGGCCGTCACTTTATATTATATGTCAGTAACAATGCCTGGTTACACTGTGATTATGATTGGGATTGGGGGAGGATTATCTGACCCAAGTCAAGTAAACCAAATGACAAAAAACCTGCAATCCAATTGGCTGTCCAACAGAGCTACTGAATTTCGGAGCTACAGAGGTCTGCAGCTGGTCCCATGTCATACATATTGTAGCAGCCAGCCTATTACCTTGAAAGTAGGTGGGGTAAGATGGTGATTGACAACAAAATGTCCATAGGTATGCTGAGCTCTGCATCCCACTAACTTGTGGAGCAATTACTGTACATTGAAGATTCAAGGAGGAAGGCAGGAAATACCCAGGTTATTGGATAAATAGAGCCTCCAAGAAAATAAGGGGGTCATAGAGAGAGGCACGGCACGTAACTCTGGAGGACAATCAGGAACAACGCGGCTTCAAAAAAAGCCCGGGAATAGCTGTGGCTTGTTTAATAGCAGGGAGATAATTCTTGTGAAAGTATGGCTGTGAATCCTTCATTGTTAATAAACGCCCATTATCATGCTTAACTCTCATTCAGTGTGTGTCTTGGTGTTTTTATCTCGGTGCTCATTACAATGTTAAAATAACCTACTAATGCAATGCAGTGCTACTTAAATCACCAGGATATAATCAGCAATGACAAAATAAGGTTCTGAGCAAGGCTTGGTTTTCTGTTCTGTGGAACAAAACACTTTGCTCAAAGAGTCTGCAGCAAACACCTACAGGATCCACATCCAGACATTCCAAGAGTAAGCCCTAGGCAGACCACATTGTGTTAAATTTTTATTTATTTTTACTTCTTTGTCTTTCATAAAGAGGCTTTCACTTTTGGCACCCAAGTGCTAAGTGGTAATTGGCAAAGGGGTAAAGACAAAGTGGCTATATAGAGGAGAAGCAATGTGTTCAGTGAAGATAATTCAAAACCGTATTACAAAGACTATCATCTTAACAACATAATCAGTTGTCTGCTGAAAAGATCTCCACAAACACTGTACGTTATGTTTTGCAATGGGTTTAGATACAGGAACGAATAATAATAATAATAACTTCATTCAGTGAACAAAACTTTATTTGTTAAACTGTATAATTGAGTGTAGTTTTCAGTCTATAATTTCTGAATATGCATTCCATCTATCCATTTCCTTAATCTGCTTCAGATGGCCTTGCCCTTGACAAACTATGGACACAGCGCCAGTCTCACATGGTCACCCAACCAACCAGGGTTCAAACACAGTATACGGTTCTGATTACTTTAAGTCTGTCTATGTATTTTAAGGCTGATAAAGTTTCTTTGTCCTTTGTATGACCACCAAAAAAATCCTATAATGGTAGTAACAGACATAATGCACACTGGGTCTTAACAAGTTTGATTTATTTTAGCCAATCAATCTGAGTGTAAAGTAGGAATCACGCGAGGAAAACCTTGTGAACTGTGCTGCAATCTATTCATCAAAGTTTATTCGACTGATTGGTTGACTGTATAGTAGTGGTGTTTTCAAGCATACTTACTTGCATGCAGTGGTATAGTGCAATAAATTGTGGACCCCCACAATAATGCTTGATTCAGGGTGAGGGCTCTCCCTGAAAATATATATTTACAATACAACTTATTTTTGTATCACGCTTTTCACTGAGTGCAGGCAAGAAACGCTGTGAACAATTCTCAGTTGAAATACAAGTACAGATTATACTAATTACTTAATACAGAACTAGTACACATATAATTACAGATTTGTTAAAACACACAAAGAACAATATACTGAATAAACATAAATGGAAACCAACAATTTCTGTTCATTAATTAATGGATGAACTACGGCCAGTTGACAATGGCGGAGATTAAAATCGTACAGGAGAAAGTCAAAAATTAGGTCACAGTCCTGGAGACCTCTGCCACCAGGTCGCCTACATGCTCCTGGGTTTTCAATAGTGGAGTCTGTGCTGGCCGTCCAATCTGATGAGAGATTCCAACACCCCTTTATCCAAGATGACTTTTAGGAGGGGAGCCTGGCAGTAGAGCAGTGCCACACTAAGTGCCACATCCAGATACCAAGAAAAGAAACAGAATAAAGGAGGGCTAAAAGAATATTGTGATACTTATATTTCTATAGAAATGACAAACAAACAGAGATGCAGTATGCACGGCTAATCAGCAACTCTAGTCAGGGTATTCTAGACTAAAGTAGTGAATCTTCAGCCAGGATTTAAAAGCTGACACTGAAGGGGCACTTCTTATATTAGCAGGCAGACCACTCCACAGCTTCAGGGTCCTGTAAGTAAAAGCTTGACCTGACCCAGTGCTATTTTATTAAACCCAATTTAACATTCCCATATTTATCTTTTTGACACATTTAACATTTGTAGATGCTGTTGTTGACATAAAAAGACTCTAGTCTGAATAATCCGTGTATCCTGAATGTGCACAAAATGTATAAGAGATTCTTGCCAGACAGATGCAAACTAAAAGGTGCTGTTGGCTGCTGTAATTTACATTATCCCTTGGTCTGTCAGGGCTGTCGGGTTGGTCTGCACATCATTATAAATAAGCTTGTGGTTATCTGCAATGAGAAGAGGTGGGCAAGGAAGGCAAGGAGAAGAAACCTTTACTGTTACACTTGCCGCAATGCTCAATTCACCTGATGTACAGTTGTCTGCTCTGTTTATGACGGAGGCAGCATTTCACCAATTTCCTCTTCCACCAATGCTTAGATATTATCTTTGGCAGTTTGTCAATGGTCTGTTGTGCCGGTTACTTGATTTGGACAGTGTTCAGTTATTTTCTTTTTCTTCTCATGATGGATCTCTTTGTTGTCTACCAGCTAAGTTATACAGATTTTCCCATGTTAACCTGTCTCCTGCCTATAACATCGCATGACACAACACATCATGTTCCCTAAAAAATGCACAAAATAATCTGTTCATTTTGCAAAAATTAAATACATTTGTGTGGCTGACATTGTGGATGTCTTGCGCAGGGCTGTAGCACAGAACTCTGGGCCCTATACATAAGCAGTCTCTGTGGGCCCCTTCAGCTCGAAAACAAACTTTTCATTCCAGGCTTCGAGGGCCCCCCCCCACCCCCAGTGAGCCATGGGTAATCTTTAACCTCCCCAACCCCACCCCCACTATGATGCCCATGTCTGGTGATAGGGCCCTTTGGGTCTGGAGGTCCCCCTGCCTGGAAGGGGAATTGCAAGGGGCGTCCACTAAGCCAGTACTTGCATGTCTAACCAAGCAACTCTCCATTCCATATGACAGACTGAAATGTATTAAAACACAAAACCTAATTTAATTTAATAGAAAACACACATCAGTTTACAAGATGTACTGATTGCCCTGGCTTCCATAACATATGGTGGACCTTGTCCCTTTTTATGAACTACAGTTTGCAGAATGGACAGTCTCCTTCTAACCGCACTTATCTGTTATAGCGATATGCACCTTACGATGAGTATTAAATGAAATCAAGGTGTCTTTTTAAATTGATCCTCGTTCTGTTCTTCCAACACTGTCGCTCATACTGCATGCCCTCAAAAGCCTTGTGCCATAGATGAATAAAGATTACACGCTATTTAAGGAAGATCAAAGTGGCATTCTGGCTTTTATTGCCGGCCTGTTCTAAGGACTCTTAATATCTGAACCAGACGTTGTGCTAATCTGTTATTTCTTTATTGCCTCACTTTATTCAAACAAAACATTTTAAGGGCAGCTGAATGTTGACAAGTACAAAGTGGTGCGTGTAGATAGATTAAATATTATTTACAGTATAAATAAAAATAACGCAGATCCACAAAAAACAATGTTTGAAAAGTATTTAGGACATTCGCGTTATCAGAACATTCTCATACACTTGGAAATGGATCGAAGCAATTCAAAAATGAATAAAATATCAGGTTATACAGTACTTTACATACTAGTACACATACTGTTCATCAAAAGAAGTCATATTCGAGCTCTTTAATTGACCTGGAGATTCGTGTGCAGTTCTGGCCATCATGACACTAAAAACTGACACGAATAACAGATGTTCTGAACAAAGCACACGATACCTGAGTCCGTCATATAGCGCCATTCTTCTCAGCTTAGCATGTTAAGGACATGTTGATCTCTACTATTATTTTTAAAATAAAGTATTAACACATATGACTTTTTAGTATTACGACTGCCATTTTTTCTAGAGAACAGAAGACAGGCTAATATTAAAGCTCAGTTGTGTATTCAATATAATATTACCAAGAAGGCGAAGTTGACGATGACACAGAGGCATCGAGAGTTGCAAAATGCTCTTTATATGTTCCTTCTCTCACATTAAGCTTTTATTAATTCTGAAATACTGTATTAGGCCTTTCAGCGCATCTGTTCGTAACGCAGCCAACGATTTCCAAGGTAAGACTGAAATTAGTTGTGTTCATGTAAAGGCCATCTTCTTTAAGACAATAGAAGAAAATTGCAGTATTTTCGATGTGGCTGCGCAAACACATCGGTAGGTGGCGTCGGTCAAGTGTTCATACATTAAATAGATTTAACTTTTACGTTCCATGAATGCCACACGTTAAACACTTTTAAAACCGAGCATGCCAACCGTCCATCATTTTTTTCTGACTTGCTAATTTAATCTAAAATCAGAACATCTTCAATTACACCCAAGATCTAATAATCCGGTAAATTCCATCCACTATTTTTCTATCCTTTTGATCAGTTCAGCATTGCAGGGGTCCAGAGAACTCTGAGACTAAGGGTTAAACAGTCCTGACGGGGGCGCCAGTCCATCACAGGGCACACATGGTCGCTTGGCATTTTAAAGAGGTTTGATGGAATTGCTTATTTAAAAAAATAGCGTCTGCCAGCATGTATGTATTAGGTTCATGTGATTGCTGTTTAATACCTTTTATTGTGAATATTTAAGATATATGCGCAGAGTGGAAAGACCCCATACGTCATCGGAGGTTCTATTCCCACGTGAAGTTAGCATTTTGCCATATTCTCATAAATGTATCACCACGACCATCAAACCCTTCCACCTCACTTTCAAGACAAACACGTTGATAGTTAATTTGGGATCTCGATACTGGGATTTTGACCTCTATCAATTTCTATTTATTTCCTGAACCACCAGCTTTAGGATGTTGGAGAAAAAGCATGGAAACTGCAGAAAAGCCAATGGCATGGCAGAATGTGCACGTTCGAGTCAGAATTCGAGCTAAGTCTCTACTAGCTGCTGCGGCATTATATCGTCCTCTGCTTCAGATGTATTTTATTAAAGTATATCATGAAGGAACCCGGCAAAACAACGTCAAATAAAAATGCATAATGGCTGTGTCGTGTTTCAATAGTAAATTCTTTAATAAATGATTCAATTAATTGCTTATTTTACTAGAATTAAGAGATTAAGAAATTATAGAAAGATTTTAAAACTGACAAATACCGTTAAAAAAAAAGCGGCAAACATAAATGGAACATCTGGACAGCTTCCGTTTTATCGTACTTTCAAATGTTATTCGACTGCGTCATAGCGAGTCTCTTGTGCGTGTTTCTGACTTTATGATCATGTCATCCTAGATTCCTTCTTTTCTACCAACGAATATATTTTTATCTTCTCACAATCGAGCTACCACTGAAGCATTCAGGGCATCCGTGACTCTTTAGCGACGGTATTGGAATAACGAGGAAATGCTGAAGTCCGGCTGGTACAATGCTTCCTGCGTGGAATGTAAACGATATCCCTGTGTTGACGTAGATTTTATAAGGGGTGCGGAGAGTTGTATGTTTGGGAGGGCTATGCGATGGACGGGCATCCATTCCCTGGCTTATTCCTGCTTTGCCTACGTAGTACCAAAAAACTGTCTTTAGCATTGGCTAATTGATGACTTTGATTTAAAAATGTCATATAATAACATAATATTGCAAATAACAGAGAATTTTGAATAGCTCAATTTAACTTTGGTTCCTTAATATGTGGGTTTATGGTTCTGGCAGATGTCACACCCCTGTCGTCCTACTTCCAGCTGCTTGAGCTTCACTCCGATGTCTTTATCCAGCCGCCTTCGGTCGCAGTTCCCTAAACTACCGCTAGTCGTCACTGTGTTACGGCTGTCCTTGCAGCTTCTGCCGCCGCTCCGTCTCACTTCACATTCCTGCACAGCGACGGATCTGCGAAGAGCGCAGGAGGCTTTCGGTTCTGCTCCGTTTGTCTTGTGCCTTCCCTCCTGGATTCTGCCCAGTCCAGTACTGTCCCAGTGCTCGCAGCCGCTCGGCATGTCGGAGTTCTTGGTCAGCTTGCTTGGGGAGCGGCTCGTTGGCAGCCAGCAGGCCGAGGTGGACGTGCATTCTCTGGCCGCCCCGCTGCAGCTGCTCGGGCTCTACTTCGGCTGCAGTCGGAACGGCCCCTGCGAGCAGTTCAACACCAGCCTGCGCCACTTCTATAGCACCTTCAAGAAACGCTCGGAACATCGCGGCGAGCTGGAGATCGTATTTGTGTCTTCCGACCAGGATCAGCAGCTCTGGCAGGAGTTTGTGCAGGACATGCCATGGCCGTCTCTTCCCATCAACGAGAAGCACAGGAAGGTAGGGACGTCGCCGGGGATTGGGAGGGGGGGACAGGTGCCCTCCTTGTAGGAATGAATCGCCGAGATTTGAGGACAGTTGTCGCTTTACTTTTAACGTGTTACCGCAGGCTAGTGGGTGGACGCAGCTTAGACCTCGGTTTCAGCAAGTAGACTGTCCCGTTTCGGGATGCGCGTCTCCTAACTTTGTGCATCACTAATATGTTCCTCCACGTCTTATTACTACACTTACGCGGTTAATTCTCATATGCAGTGAATCTTAAAATCTCCAGTCTACACGTAGAATGCTCCTTTCATTGTATGGTACTCGATGGAATTCTTTAACAATAACTCATTTATCAGGAATTCACCGTGCGTCTTTCGTGTTACGTCACGTTTGACTGTTTTGATCCAAGTGTTAGGTATTTCAATTTTTTATAATCCGTTATCAGATTATATAAAATATCCCAAAAATACATTCGATAATTTAGCTGTTGTAATATCTGTGCGCATTTTGCACGATTGTTTGCTGCCTATTGCTTTCCACGCTCTCCTGTTATAAGTCCCATTATTTCTCTCATGATATTCTGTAGTAGATTTCTTCAGAATGCCGTATGATTGTGAGCTGGTGCCTCTTACAGTTTGTTCGTTCATTCTGCCCCTTTTCCCGTCTGTGTTTAGTTGTCACTCTGCGCTTATTCATTTAAACCAGTTTCGTCATGTTCATCTCTTTACTTGCGACAAGACAGCATCGATTTGATTACTCTTTTTAATTTGCTTCCATTTATTCAATGAAAAATACTTTGTTTCTATTTTATGTTACATGCATTGAAACATTTCTTCGTTTTGTGTTATTTTCATTTCATACATTCTCTCTGGATCTTCATTCATTATAATACATACGACTTGTACTTGCCTCATCTTAATATGAATTACAGTACCTGTATGCACATCCAATGTTTTCAATGCCCTTCTCTTGCATTTTAAATATGACTATCAAAGTATTACTTTAAGCCGTTATGAGTCATGGATTTTTGAATCTCATGACACCTGTTTGGAGTTGAGGGACAGGATTTCACCCCGACATGGCACCTTTACTAATACTGTACCGCTTCAGTTTAGAGCCACTGACTTGCAGTGACCAATGACTTAGCACTTCAGTCAACTTGGCAGTGTTTAATACAGCTACACTAGAAATGATTTTAACTTCAATAATTATAGCTACAATGAGATACACTACCTTTGGAATCACGTCATTTATTTGCAAAATAGATTAAGCTTGTTGGTAGTTGCCACTTTTATAATAAAAAGGCAGCCTCATTTATTAGGCTTTATGAGGCTTTTTTATTATTAATCACACAATTTATTTGCTTTTTGATTAATGTTTAAAATTTGATTTTATCAATTAATATTATTGTGAAGGTAGGATTGATTTTTCTTTAATCTGTTGAATTCCATATCTGGAATTTATGTATTGATAAGCTGTGCTCTTGTGTCATAATTGAGTGCTATTGGCATTCTTTAATAGTTTTTCTGTTTCTTTGTTTTACCTTTATCTTAGAAATGCTTTACACTTATCAATTACATATAATAGATCTTATTGTCTTCATTTTCCTTTGTTTAATTCCATATTATTTCTGAAGATGTGCCCAGTGGATCCTTATTAAATTGGACAGAGTTAAGTGGGTTAGATAACAGATGGATACAGATAATACGCCAGTGTAAAGCCTACTATTCCAATGATGCAATTTATTTTGTGTTTAAAAATGTTAATAGAAATTTAACTGTTTAATTCATTTGTTGGTAAGTTTTAGCAATATGTATTCATATTATGTTATCAGTTTTCATGGGTTGCAAATGTATACCTGTACTCCCATTCCATGTGTTTACATTCACATTCTTGTAGATTTTTAGTGAAAAGGATAAAAAAAACTGGACTCAAAACCACTGGTTTGTCAGTTCAGTTTAAACCTCCAACTCCAAAAGCAAATGATTAAATTGTACTGTGCCTAACTGAAAAAAACAGATACGAGATGGTACATCTGTACTTGGGAATTGTCTTACGATGGTCCTCACAATCGATATAAAATAAAGTTTGTTCGTACTGCATTAATAAATAAATATAGAGGGTGATCTCTCCATATTCATGTTAAAGTAGGACTATAAAAATGGCAGCCTTCATTTTTAACTTTAAATGACTTAGATCTCTTAAGTGTAGAGTCCACTTGTTTCCAAGTGTGTGCCCATCAAGCAGTAGCAGGTTAAGAGGCTCTTTGTTGGGGACTGAAAGGGACAGGATTGAGCTTTACCTTCATGTGCCTTAGCTTGTAGTCGACACATCCTTCAATTGTTTTCTTTTGTTCTTCTAACCTTTTATAAATGTCATCCAATCAATTGAGCTTTCTCATAGCTGAAGGTCTTATGTTGCCTGACTATATTTAAAATGAACTCTGTACAATAATCTTGTTTTAAAGTAATTTTTTTCCATAAGGCAATTAAAGAGTGAGTATTAAGTTGTTTTAGTAAAATAAATTAAATTGGCCATGGTCAGCCTTTAATGAAAAAAAAAAAAAAAAAACACGGAAGCACCGGCATTCCACATATCAAAATCCCCTCTGCTTTTATTCTAATACGCGTTTCATTGATTTTCTCTTGTGTTTTATTCAGGAATGCAGCACTGTATATGCATTCAATTTGACTTGTGCTTTGTATACTATAATTCAAATTGTCAGTCAACACATTTAACAATGTCTCAGTGCTTTGTTGTTTACATTACAATGTCTTTACAAGTATGTTGGAGATAGATATGTCATTTGGGCTTTGTTTTAATTTTATAATATTTTTGTTTCCGTTTTGGTTTTGCTGCTCGGTTTGTTTGTTGATCATTTTTGTTCATTGGTGGTGCTCATAGCTGAAATTCATTAAAACAATCGATCGGAAGCAGCCGTGTTCATTGAGCAAAAATGATGTGCTTCATTGTGCCCATTTCACAACAACAATCAGTGCTGTGCCGTCTTTCTTTCTATTTGGGACTCAGGATTGATCTGCTCTGGTTAGTACCATGTTAGCCTTTTTTGTTTCTTGAACCTTAAATAAATCTTGTTTTATATCAACTATACAATTGGCATGACTCTGACTCTCATGTCATTTATGTGAATAAGTATTAAAGTAATACAGTGGCTGGTATGTACTGTATAGCAGAAATTGACCTTAAAAACCCTTGTGAGTTATGATTTTTCAGGCTTTGACACTGATGAAAGTAAAAATACACATTAAGAAAATTTCTTTGACATTAATGTCGTAGTAATTTGCCACATAGAGCTATTTAG
Organism: Erpetoichthys calabaricus; assembly: GCF_900747795.2. Classification (NCBI taxonomy): domain Eukaryota; kingdom Metazoa; phylum Chordata; class Cladistia; order Polypteriformes; family Polypteridae; genus Erpetoichthys; species Erpetoichthys calabaricus. Next base: position 62,426,334 of record NC_041401.2, on the reverse strand, counting down.
TGTTTTTATTATTCTCCCTGGTGTCAACTGGGGTCAGCCTAAACCAATTCCCATTATTCATTTCATGTAATTTATTCATGATTAGGATACTTTTTTTTTTAAATACGACTCATAAAAATGAACAATTTATATTATGTTATTCATGGATTTGACATTTTGTATTTCATTTACTTTTCATAGTATCATTCCTAACCATGTTTTATATTCTGTGTGGACAGTCAAATAACTCTCCGATTTCCTTTTTCTTTTCTTCCCTTGCCAATTTCATTTTTCTACCTCCATTTTGCACATGCAGTCATTTATAGGGTGCCTTTTGCCGCTAACACAGCTGCACAAAAATCTGGAAAATCCATTTATTACACCTGGGGCCCCTCAACAGTTATCTAATTTCATTAACATATCATTATCCTTCCTGCCCCTTCCCCCACTCCCCACATCAGCATGGAGCTGTAATTAAAACCCTTCTTGTTCAGGCGACTTGCTCCCCCTTCTATGTGATAAAACAATAGAGAGAGGATTTTTCGGATTTCACACAGCCAATATTAAAAAATCACAAGAGCCTGTACTTTGATTTGGTTTCTACATAGTAAGTCTCCACTAAAGGCCTGTGATACAACCAGCTGGCCTGATTAGCACCTCTTCTTTGATATTTTCTGTTTAAATTGGTACATTCTACTTTGTTGTTTGGTCTTTTACATTTTTTTCCTTCAATCGTTTGTACACATTTACTCTTTTTTGTCCAAATAATTTATAATGATCACATTGTCATTCATTGGAATACTGGGTGCCTCTGTCTGCTTCCTTCATTATTTTTCTTCCATTATCTCTCATCAACAGTGCCCCCCATTTGTGTTTCTCACTGTTAACAGATCCCATCTTCGAGGGACTTGGGAGTGATTATGGATGGAGATTCATGAAAACGTGGCAGCCCTGTCACACTTAACTGCTCAGTCTCATCACACTTTCCTACCTATAAGGTGGGACAGTCTCTTTGTTAACATACTTTTCTATTTCTTCATCAATTTTCCATGAATGACCAGCAAATCTTCTTTTTTGCTTTGGTTGTTCTTATACTTGGTACCTGGGGTCCTTGGACATACTGTTGGATTAAATGGTTCAGCTGCTTCACTAATGAAGTATCCCTCTGTATCCCCACTGTTTTCATCTGTCTGAGGAATAGGAAGGGTGAAAATTCTTGGTAGTCTATAAAGATAAATTTATTTTGCATGTGGGCTGTGGAAATCTCCAAGGATTTAACTTCAAGAAAGTCCTCTGCATCTTAGTTTTGCAATTTTACTCTCAAGAGTACAAACATACTGTTGATATTTTATTGTGATGTTTGGGCATCGAGTGACCTACAGTATAAGCTCACCCAGTATTGACCTACAGTCAGGCATTTCCCATTAATGCCCAGTATACACTATGCTATTTTTAGAAACCCTGGGCAAGTGACTACTCACAGTGCACGATACAGTTGCCAGTCGTATGTATGTTCAAACTGTATGAGCATGTTCAGTTTGAATGACATGTCATGACCTGGATGCTCAGACTATATGTGTACGTGGCCCCGATGGGCAATTTTACTCATTCAGAAATACATGATGGCTTTTGAAAATGTCAGAAAAGAAAAGAGCGGCATTCCTGAATCTTGTCATACTATGCTTTGAAAATACAAAGAAAAGAAAAGGCATAACTGGCCATGCGGATGGTTGAGTCATGGACAGTGTCGTCTATGTTACAGGGAGAATTACAGGTACATAGTCTAGGTAGTTTACTGTTTTCAGGTTCTTCCTGTAAAAGTTTCCTAAGATGCTTTTGTTATTGGGTATTTAGTTGTATGTGTGTTGCTATATGATATTTGGATTTTTGAAATCAAAAATGTGAAAATGAGCATGGCAACGGCCACTACACAATGAAATTTTATAGTGACATCAGAAAATCGACTTGTGAGACTGCACACGCTACAAGATAGCCAACTGAAATTTCTGACGTGATAAAAATTTGAACAACAGCCCTATCGTAAGATGAAATTGGGCATCTCAGCCCACCTCATACTGTTTTTGAAATGACACCCGATGAAGCTGAAATTCGGACTGACTCAGAAAATCAGTCAGCAACTGCAAACCAGGCTTAAAATTGTGCCAAAATCAACTCGTCTATGCCCAACATAAAATGTTCTTAAAACCAACCGGTGTCTTCCATACGATGGTGGATAGTACCATTACATGGTTAAAAGTTGAAAGACAAAGTATTGGGAAACATCGGGAAGCCCAGGTTTGCAACATCAAATACTTGGCTCAGACTGTTGAAAAATTACCTTTGGTCAACCTTGTCAGTCGCACACCACATTGTATATTGTTCAAAACATTGCAGACGACGGGTTGTTAATGAAATTAGTAACAAAGCAGACATTGTGTTGTCATACATGGGACAGTTAATGTGACTAGTTACACTGTGCACTTAATCTGTTTAGTTACACTGCTAACAACAATTAGGCTCTGTTTACTTACTCTATAAACAGCACATAGTTTACTAGTGTCAATCACAGAACGTCTGTAGTTAATCTGAATATTTAGACTACTGAGAGTAGATAGTTACTGTGCAGACTCTATAGTCGGTCGACATTATTGCATAGTATTTGTCTGTTTTACAATCTGCAATGTGATGGGGACGTATAGAAAGTGAATATAATGAAAGGTGTTTATAGTATGTCTTGCACCTCTTATGTTGCAGTCTGTGTCTCTGGGGCTGAATTTGAAACCACAAGGGCACAGTTTCAAACCACATGGCTGTCTCATTGTGTGCCCTGGAGCATGGCACTTAAGCTCCCTGATGTAAAACGATGTATTTATATAAAATGTTTGGCTGTACATCTAAAGACGTTTGGGAGCTGTATCAATCATTCTTTATACTTTAATAGTGAGAGACATCAAAAATACTTGACAAAGCATGCACTCTGTGGCTGGATTCTACTATTAGGTAATTAGGATATCACATTGGATGCATACAGTAGCAAAAGCAGGGACTAAGTTTGCAACAAGATATTAACATGTCTAAAGAGTAAGGGAAAAAAGTAAAATAGAATAGCACAATAAAATTTGAAGTAGCTGTATTAAAAATCAAGACAGAGTCTGAAGCATCCTTTTGAACATTATACTTGAAGCATTTCCAGTCCTAGACCTGCAGAGCATAAAGTTACTTGAGCATTTGCAGAAAGTTACACTGCTGTGAGTTTTAACAAGTCTGGTATCTGAAGGTCTGGTGACGATGGCACATATTGTAAAAGTTGGGATTTAGACAACTCATCTGACCCACTTATATTCAATAACTTATTTAGTGACTGATGACTTGTGGTAGGCTTGTGTTTTTTTTTTTATTCCTTCTCTCTCTGGAATTTGAAAAGCTGGTATGCTGCTTAAAGTGACACATAGCCTATTAATAAGTGCACATCAAAGGTTGAACGCGTTTTATAGCAAAATTTGTTTACTTCTTACAGTTATAAATATTCAAATACATTGTGTGCTGTCATCTCACACCAATCAAAGTCTCTTTATTCTGTAGTTCCAGTTGATGCTTTCCAAGTATCAGAACGTGTAGACGGGTGGTACAAAGCCAAATTTTGCAATCCCAGCACCACTGATGGTTGTGTTAATGGTCAACCACGTTAGACTTGCTTGTTCTGCAAGATTTAGATTTTTGTCTTCACAGCTAGTGGCTTGCACTACCAACTTTCTTTTAATTTTCATATTTGCCTTATGTATAAACCTTTTTCAAAGCTGGTAATGTTTTTGTGGTTAGTGTTCTTGTTCAATATGTTAGCATCCTACTACACGGATATGTAAGCACTTTCATCCTGCATTATTTGCCAGTCACCAACCTGCAGTATTTTATTCTTTATTCATTCATTTATTCACGCACTTGTTTTCCATAGCCACCTTTTCCATTTCATGGTTTCAAGGAACCAGAGGTTACTGCAGTAGTATTGGGCGCAAAGCCGCACAAACAATCCTGGATAGAGTACCAGTTTATTGCCAGGCACACAAACACACCAACACTCAGTCACACAGTTCCAATTTTGAGCAATTATTCATGTCAACGGAGTGTGCAACATCTGGGAATGGGATAAAGGAACTGTAATACACAGAAAAAACCACACAAATGTGGAGGAAACCATGCAAACTCTGCATAGATGGTGGGTGGGCAGGTCTCTGGAGCTGCAATGCCATGAGGCTAATAACTACGTATCTGTGCCATCCCTTATCTTATTTTTGCACTGCATGTTTTGGGAAAAGCTGAATTCAAATGCATCATTTCTGCCCAAATTATTTTTATTACAGGATAGTGGGAGGCCAGATTTAATCCCAGAAACATCTAAGGCTGGAGCTCATGATTCTCAACAACTTTAAGAATATGTTTTTCTATATAACCCACCCTGAATGAGATGCTATTGTACTGTCTGCACGACAGACAGACAGACAAACATCTTATCATAGCCCTTTTCTTGAAACCACATTGCTTACGGTATATAAGAAGACCACTGAAAACAGTGAGTTGCAGTAACCAAGAGCTAATAAAGCTGAGACAGTTTGATGATGAATGAAGCCAAGAAATGAGAATAAAAGTTCAAGTCTGGCCATTGAGTGTGATGGGATTAGCTGGCAGAATGTGAGATTTAGGAAGATGATAAGGTTTTTGTTTATGGATGTAGAATGATTGGTTGGTTGAGTGATCTCTTGCTAAATTACTGTTTCAATGTGTTTAAACTTGTTTTCTTTAGGTTCCAGCATATGTCTTTACTAGGGTTGCCCAGGCGTGACTCAGCTCTTAGTTTCTGCAAACAGACAGTTGGGTTTGTCGGCTCACATGTTGCTACTAGTGCCTTGCTTTCTGTTTACAGTGGAGGGAAAAGGTTAAAAAAATAAAATGGATTTGAACAAAACTGCTGTTTTGCCCCAAATATTTTTTAGTTTGGCAGTTACACATAAGGCCTTTTTTAGCTTTGTCGATGGTCTATTTTTTTTTTATCCTTTCTCTTAAACCTAAATAGATAGAATAGTTAGGCCATATGTTGCTGATGAACCCTGGTGTTCTGCACTCTTAGTCTTGAAAGCTTGCAGCTGTCAGACAGAGGGGAAGTAAAGAGAAGAAATTTTTGTCAGTTGTGTGCCAGGTGACGGATCTTGCTTGTTCAATATAAGCTGCATTTCAAAACATGCCCAGTGCTGATTTGATCGGCTTTCTATTGAAGCTTTGTAAACTGTTGATGAGATGACCGGTAAGCAATAGGAAATTTTCAGCTTTCTACAGTACCAGGCTGACATGACATTGACTCCACCATGTGTGTCAAAGGCAGACCGCATTCTTGAATGGAGCCTTTATAAGTGCAAACATATGCATGTAAGAGTTAGTTAATCAGTATATAGTATTTTATTTGTCCCATTATTTTTATACAGTATTTTTATATTAGAAGTGATGCAATTGCTTGTTGCCTTATTTTCATTACTAATGTGCAAATGTCAGTCTGTTTTTTATCTTGCAGGGAGCTGACTTGCTTGCTTGCTCCACCTCTTGCTTTTGCTGTATTATATCCCCCATACTTCTGTCTTGGTAGTTTATGTTGGTGACTATATAGTAGTGACACATTTTCACATCTTAAGCTGATGTCACATCATGCAACTTTTTATCATGGGGTATGTCAGATTTGCTGATCTCGTCGCGGCTGCGCCATATCAAATTATACAACTGAAAATAGCATTTCATGTCACATTTCCAGATCAAGCTCAGTCGAGATCATACATTTTTCTGACCGCCAATAGTGTGCTGCCTGATGGAGTTGGTGCTGTTTGAAGAGTTAACAGCGATGGCAAGTTCAGCAGCAATCTCAGCCCTTTATTCCCTTTTTTCCACTCTGTTATGGTATGTAAATATGAGACATCAGACTGTTGAGCTTCTCCTCTGTTTGTCATCTCCACAACCCCCGTGCTGCCTGACGGAGCCAAAACTGAACCGGCGCTGTCTGAAGGGTTATAGCTGTGGTGCTTTCTGTTACAATTTTGTTTTTTTTTTTTTCTTTCTTCAATTCTGTATTCGTACATAAAACACAAGACATCAGACAGACAAGCTTGTCTTCTATTTGTGAGGTTCAAAACACGCAGGTTCCTTATTGCTCGTTGCTACATTCTATGCTTTGTACTTCAGATGATCATTCTTTGGTTGTCAGCTCTCCTGCATACACAGCAGAACATCAAGAAAATGAAACCTGTTTGATTTTGTCCTAGCCAGTCACAGACTTGTTTCAGTTGTTATGTATGTCACATTAAGTGATCACCGGAGCGCACCACCGACTACCACTGACTGGCTAAGATTATGTAAAAGAAGTCATCTAATGTGACATAGGCTTAAGGAAAACCAGTTCCATTTACTCATTTCTCTGCATCTTGTTAATGAGTCCAATAAAGACACAGATGAGTGGTATACTCTGGCAAACAGATGTTTCTTTTTAGAATGTCACTACCTTAAATGGATAATACCACTGCATGGCTTCAAATGTAAATGTTCACATTCTCAAAATGACACAACTGGCAATCGGATTATCAAATTTGCAAATATCAGAGCATTGGCTAATAGCCTCGAGAACAGGCATTTGTGACTTTGGCTGAATGTAAGCACATCTCTTTTGCCAATAAATAGGATCTGTACGTCAGCATGAGAATGTTTATTGTGCGAGTTCTGGCATAATTTTCAAAGAACTTAGCCATATATCTTTTCAGACCATAGAAGAGGAAGACAACCTCCTAACCCAGAAGGGAGTCATATTAAGATATTCTGTCATTTTCCATCCTGCTTAGTCCTGAACAGGGTCACGGGAGGGTGCTGGAACCGATCCCAGCTAGCGTAGGGTGCAAGGCAGAAATAAACCCTGGACAGGTCACCAGTCCATTGCAGGTTAGACACAGACACACACACCCCAATTTAGTATCACCAATCCACTTAACCTGTCTTTGGATGGTGGGTGAAAACCAGCGCACTCGGTGGAAACTCACAAAAACACGGGGAGAACAAGAAAACTCCTAACAGAGAGAACACAGAAAGCGAATCCTACTACTGCACCACAGTGCCACTCGAGTCTTTTCCTAGCCCGCATGGCCCTGAAGGGGGTTGTGTTTGCCTTCTGGGATACGAACCCTGGGCGCCACAATGCAAAGCAGCAGCAGTAGCTCTGTGGCACTATGCCACATATTAAGATATTGCTTGTACTTATTTAAATTAATAGTAATCTTGCACAAGTAGAGTGTACTGCATTCAATGCAGCAACCATGTCTGGGTAAAAATAAGTGCATTGTATTTAAATATATACACAGTCAGTCACAGTGAGCCTATTTCAAGTAGCTCTTCAACATATCAGCATGGATGCATATTGTTAGGATCCCTTTATGTTATTTCAGTTTGAAATGCCTTTATTTTACTGTGTGTTTATCCTAATCTTTACAGATCAGTGTCGCAGGGAGCAACAATCTAAAGACAGAGGATGCCGGGCTAGAGTCCATCATGCATACCTAGCACAATTAAATGTTCCCAATTAACTTAACATATACTGTATAATTTTTAGTGTATAGGAAAAACAAGTAATATGAGGAAATATGGCGAAGAAATTAGAAATTGCAATTTCTGTACAGACATTGCACCAAATTGGAATTTGAACTCATGAGCTGTGAGTCAACAGCACTGAATACTATGGTACTGAGCCACCTCAAATTGTGTTATTGGGCATTTGTTTGTAAAATATTATAGGATACAGCACTCAGGAGATCTGAATGGCTATCACTACTGTCGTTGTCATTAACACAATTAATTTGCTTGACGTTTTACCAAAGAACTCCTCGAGTTGGTTAATCTGTCAGTTTTCTCTAGATGTTGGTGGATTCTGCATTTCTTATAATGCTGATATTGGTTTTAGGCCCAATATAAGCAAATCTGTTGTCTAGGTAGACACCTAATCCAGTTGGTTGACAAGAACTGGACAGAAACCTTGTAAATTTTTAAATGTACAATTTGTTTTCCAGCTAACCAGATAAGTTTAATGAACTTAATGGTCAAAGTGGTAGTGATCATTTAGATTCTCATCTAAAACCGGTGTGGCCATAGAAAATCTCTCACAGGCACAGTGTGAAGTGCAAACTCCAGACAAACAATGACCAGCCCAGAACCCATTAAAGCAAGTTTTAAGTACTTTTTAAAGGGAAAATGAGGCTCTGAACTGTAGCTCAGCCAAACTACTGTAGATAGAAGGAAAATGCCTGCCAGAAAGCTTGCCTTGACCGGCTAGTTTTATTTTATGGTAATTTAGATAGGGAGCAGTCAGTTAGTGCTTAAACTAGCCAGCTCAAAGATAAATATACTTCAACTTCAACATAATCAGACAAGCAATACAGTAAGCTGGAGAGATAATAAGTCACTGTTACAGCTAAATATGATTTACTATAACAGTAATGATAGTGAAAACACTGGCGGGTTACAACTGTATTAGATCATCATGATGTGACCAATTTATCCTCAGTCACTCTAAATAGATGCAGGCGCCAGCTTGAGTTTGTGAGTGTAGATGACTCTACGTGCACGCTTTTTCATTTTTAGAAAGTCCCCCCAGGGGCACATCTGCCTCATATATTAGTAACCACCTGCTTTTTCTACACAAGTGTTTCATTTACTTTTCACACAATTCTTAGAGAGATGTGCTCTTTACTTTTTCTGTCTTTTATTTTAAACAAATGTGGCAACAGCAGAGGTGGAATTTCTTGTCTTGCGTGTCAAAGCTTCAAAAAGAGCACAACTACCCAAGAAGGCTGGCTCCATAAGTACCTGCCCCCAAGCAGTGTTGCCAAATTTTTTAGGAATCCATTCCTTGCCATTTGCCAAGTTTACTCCCCCTGCAAACTTTGCTTAACAAAGACCACTCAATATCTACCTCCTCACCTCTCTCCCAAAAAAAAAAAAAAACCAGATGTAAAATTGCTCCCTGTCAGAGTAGAGTGAAAAATTGTGTCTTGGATTTGTCCACGTGTTGCGTGAAAGCAAATCGGGATTAGCCAATGCACTGACAACAAGATGGCTTCCAGACACTTTCAGTAATCCGTGATGGTGTTTCTCCGTTTATTTGTCAAATAATAACAAAAAAATGCTCTGGTTGGTTTAATTCTCAGTTTTGTTGGGATAAGTAAACACTGGGTGGCATACAGGTAAAATATTTAGTGCTGCTGCTTTACAATTCTGGTGCCAAGACACAATCATTATGGAGTTAGCACATTTTTTTCTTTTTGTCTGTGTGAGTTTCTAACCTACTGTGATGTTTCCAACACGCCACAAAGATGTGTGGAATGTTAACTGGCAACTCTGAATTGATCTGGTGGGATATGTGTGAATGTGCCATGAAATGAACCAAGTTTGTTTCTGCCTAATGTCCAATGATGAAGAGTTAGCAAATAGCATCTATGACCCTTAATGATTTTAAGCAGATTTGATAATGACTGGATGAATAAAGAAAGCAATTTGGGGTGGTAGTGAAATTCTGTAAATTGTGCAGAAAATTTTGTCATAGCCAATATTAATGGTTCTATGTGATTTGTGGATGGTTATGGGGTAATTTTAAGAATGGATGGTAGTGAACAGTTACGTAAATACAGTTATGCTATTAGTCTGGGAACTTGACATCACAATTCACATTAAGGAACTCTCCTTCATACCAAAGCTACTTTGACATTTTGAGTCTAACTCAGCTGGCTAATTCAGTAATTCTGTCACACACCAAGTTTTGATGGTGCCTTCTTTACCTGTTTCCTGTTGTGCTGCACTCTTCCTCACCTTGGAGCTTTATACACAAAACAGATCCATTACCTGGGTTACTGCTGCAGGGAAACAGAAGCAGACATCCTGTCCCCTTTTCATATGCGAACCCGGCAGCATATTTGCTCCACACTGTCCCTCTCTGTGGAGACGACCTACAGATAGAAAGAAAGCTCCATCATTTTTAGGCTTCCTGACAGAATTGGCCAGGATGAGGCAAGATGTCAGTTTCTATGACAACGCTGGTTCAGTGGCCGATGGCGATGGGAAGTGGGGTGAGGGGGGTCAGTCTACGCACCTGTCACTGGGTCACGCTCAAGTGGTGATAATGAGAGAGGAATTATGGCACTCACGTAAAATGAAAGATGGAGCAATAGCGTGTTAATTGAGAGAGGAACACTGTCGGAGGCTGGTGGGGGAATTGGACAAGGCGAGGGCAGCGACAAAATGAACAGGCGCAGTGAGAGGCTACAAACGTGGCATTTCTAACAAAACTGCACTTACCTGAGACAGCTAAATTTTAGGATGTATCAGAGCAGCAAAATCTGGCTGTTAGCACCTTCTCCAGGAATGTGTAATGCTTCATTATCTGCCTTCATTTAGCACAGTTACCTCCACGCGGGACACCTGTGGGCTAGGCCAGCTGGTCTTGCTGAGTTGCAGGTGACACTGATTTACTGAATTTCTATCTGTTATTAACAACCATACATGTGAGCAGAGTGGAATTAGAGGGGAAAAAATAATTATAAAAGAGGTGGTCTGGATTGGCAATGAGCCCATCCTCAAGGGATAATATTGGAAGGGCAGCAGAAAAGGTGGTCTAGATGCCTGGACCTTTCACTGGACTTAATTGTCTGTAATATTCATTATTTTGGGTAACATTTGGGAAAACTTTATAGTGGCTTCAGATTATTTAGCGCAGTTGGTAATAAAAATTCCATTTTACATAATAACAAGACAGCAGAAGCAGACCAAACTTATCCTACCCCCTGCAAAATGTTTGAGTCTTGAGTTGGGAGGTGAAGATAGAAGTGAGAATGCAAAACCAGGCTTTTTATGCTTTTAACAGCCAGAACTAATGTTGCCATAAAAAAATTGCACATCTGGCTGCCTAATAAAAGCAATACACTTTAAAAATGAATCCTCAATAGTTGTCCATTCAGCGGAGACACAAGACCTGCAATTCCTCATGCAAAGACTCCTTTCAATCCTCCTAGAGAGTATGCCTTTTGTTGAAATGCTATACACACCTCCTCATCATATTTACTACTGGTTGCCTCTCCCCAAAGTGGTCTGATTGACAACCTATTGTCTGTCAGTGGAACAATAAGGTGAAACTCTTGTGGAGCTTACAGTGGTGCTAGAAAGATTGTGAACTATTTTAAAATATTCTTAGTCTCTGCATAAATATCACCTAACATGTGACTAGATTTTTAAATAAGTCCTCAAAGTAGATGAATAGAAGCCAGTTAAATAAATGACACAAAAACATTATACTTTAATTTTTACTCCAGTGTTACATATTTGTGTGTGAAAATATATGTGAATCTTTGCTTTTGGTAACTGGTGTGACCCCCATGTGCAGTGATAACTTCAACTAACCATTCTGACAACTGCTGCTCAGCTTGCACATTGGCCTGAAGGAATTATAGCCCTTTTCTCCTTTAAAAACTGCTCCAACTCAGGGATGTTGGTGGCCTTTCTTGCGTGAACTAGTTGCTTTAGTTCCTTCCACAGCATTTCTGTAGGATTAAGGTCAGGACATTGACTTGGCGACAGCATAACATTTCTTTGGCCATAGCATAATATTTCTTCTGCTTTAACCCATACAGTATGTAGAATAGCGTTTGTATTTAGGGTTGTTGTTTTGCTGGTTTACTTTCAGTTTGCTGACAGATACCCTGACATGTTCCTGTAGAATTTGCTGCTACAGTTCAGAATTAGAAGTTCCGTCAATGATAGCAAGCTGTTCTGGTCCAGAGTCACCTTACCAGGGCCAAATCATGATACTGGCACCACCATATTTCACACATGAGATAAGGTTCTTAAGCTGGAATGCATTGTTTACTTTTCACCAAACGTAAAACTTATTATTTAAGCCAAAGTTATATTTTGAACGTGATCATTAACATAACATTCTTCCAATAGCCTTCTGGCTCATCCACATGGCCTTTATCAAACTTTAGATGGGCAGGTATGTTTTTCTTGGAGAGTAGTGGTTTTCACCTTGCAACTCTGCTGTGCGAGCCTTTGATCAGTATTCTCCTAATAGGTTTTTTTTGTCACCTGTTGGATATTGCACATTCCAATCTTGGAGAGATCTTTGTTGGTTCAACCATTCCTGGGGAATGCAACAATGGGGTTAAATTCCTTCTGTTTGTATATGATCTGAGGGTCTCAGAAGTCTCCTTTGATCAAGGCATGGCACCCTTCCACAAACCTCTGTGGTGAGACCAGACTTTGATAGTGAATACTCTGATTTATCACTCACACCTGGTTGTCATCCCATTGATTTTAATACCTGACTCTTAATTTCTGCTTCAAATAAACTAATAATCCTAGAGTTTTGCATACTTTTCCACACACAAATATTTAACATTGGACCATTTTCCTCAATAAATACATTAACAAGTATAATGTTCTTTTGCCATGAGTTTAATTTGGTTCTTTTTATCTAGTTTTAGGACTTATGTTAAAATCTTACTACATTTTAGGTCATATTATGCAGTGAAAGTTGGCTAATGTTGCAGGGGCAGGGGGATAGATAAATCAGAAAATAATTAAATCAATGGTTTTGTTGCAATTCAGAGACTTGTCATGTTTATTTTGCCCTCTTTCAGAGCTGATCAGCTGATAAATTATAAATTGAAATGTTCTCGTACGTCTCCCACATCTCAAAGACAAGCATGTTAGATTAACTGACATCTCTAAATCAGCCTAATATACTTGGAAGCATAAGAGAGTATGCTCTGTGATGGACTAGTGCTATGTTCAGGGTTAGTTACCTCCATGCACCCAGTGCTGCCTGGGATAGGTACCACATTCTAGCTACCCTGAACTGGCTATGCAAGTTAGAGAATGGAAGGATGGGTACTTGCTTGCCATAAAGCCAAACTGGCCAGTTAAGGCAATCTGTAAATAGGTGTTTCCACATCAAATTTCCTTATGGCTGCTCCTATTGACCTTTAACTGAGAACAAACGTTTCATCTCCAGCTTACCTCATGTGTTTGTTCCCCATTCGGAATAAACTGACTGGGAGTTTCCTTCCTTGCTTCCTTTTGTGCTGGACTGGTGTGACCTTAAACTGGTCGACTAGATGGCTTCAGTTTCATTTGTAACAACGTTTGTACTCGGACACGTGCATTGCTGTTACTGTGTTACTGCTACAATTTGCAGCTCCTAAGCACATTGTTTTTTGTCACAATCCATGACAGGAGGGCACTTTTTTAGTGTACACATTCTTTAAAATAAATGCCTATTGTTAATTTTCAAATCTTTCCAGTCTAACCAGGTTGCTATTATATCATGTGCAATTTTTTTTGTCAGAGTTCATGAATAAAAAATAAATTATGTAACTCACAGCAGGAGTCTATGGGACACCACATTGACAGGAACATCTGATATTAAGCTTTTGTGTGCTTTTAATTCCTTAAAAGTTAAGGACTTCCTGCTTTGAGTCGTTGTCTTTGCCTCACTCTGTGTCTTATTTGGTGTTTTCTGTTTTTCAGGCCTTCCAGGTCTGTCCAGAAGACATTAGTATGTTCAGAAAAGGGACTCTATTTTTCCTGATTATGTTTAACAGGATGCACGGAATTTTCCATTTTGTTACCTTTTGAAGCCATTTCAGTTAGCACATAATGACACATGACAGCCACCAATGGCAGAACTCCTATCCCTGTCAGAGAGGCTTACAGGTTGCATGCCAACAGGTAATTTAAACCCAGAGAAACTGGAACTTCCTTGTAATGAAGTTTGTAAATAGTCAGGGAAAACCACATGCATTTCTGATGTGTAGAGGCATGGAGGTTCTTCCCAGGAAGAGAATAAAGTGAGGAAGATAAAGTGGAAACAAAGAGGAATGTTTCAGTACACCTCAAAGGTACAGGGAGCAGGAGATGAAGTTGGACATTAATGCCCCCTACAGGAGGCAAGTAGCCACTACTGAGGCTTTCTGTTTGGCTTTATTTTTTACTGAAAGAGGAGTCTGACTGGTGGCCAGACAAGCTGTTTGCTTGTCTTTGCCAGCTTAGTTTGGAGTGCAAACACAACAGAACTAACCAGTAGGAGGCCTGAATGGCAACTGATGAGTAAAGAAGGAATGGCCAGAATAAAATAGCTCTTCACCCCACAAATCTCTGAGCTTTGCTTTGTGAGTCATGTTTGGCTTGAGGGTGCTAAGAAAAGTTGCTGCACTGCAGGCAGAGTGACTGCCTGAGCCGGTATCGCTGGCTTTTTATTTCATATTTTTAACTTTTGGGCATGTCCATGATGATGTCTGACAGCCTTATTGTGAGGAAAGTTCTTAAAGCAAAACCCAAGGTAATGCTCTGGCAATTTAAGAGTAACCGGTCAATTTAAAACCTCTAACCTTCCCAACAGCACACTGCAATCAGAAATGAGGAGGCCTCAAGACGTCTTTGCGCCTGACTGTTTATCTTTATAAAGTGTGTTGCAAGGTCCTAAGCTGAAAGAGGGGCATCATTTGTGACTCATCTTAGATTTTTTTTTTTCCTGAGGATGGATCACTTTATGCTTTAATTGTAATCGAAATCCTTCCTTGTTAAGTGAAGAGCTTTATCTGCTAATCTGCTTGCGTGGCTTTGATGCCGCTTTTCAGATGAAAGGGGATTTCTCTCAAGGCATCCGTCCGATTAGCAACAGCAGCAGTGCTGTGTGGGAGAGCAACCACGTGTGCCTCTGTTCTTCAACCCCATAGGCGTAAGCATGCCAAGTGGTTTAAGCTCAAACTTGATTTCTCAGTTTTATCCCCAGTGTCAGGCAGGACAGCTGGCCTTGCTTTCCATGTGACAGTGTCTGCTTGTTGAATGATAAATTGTTTGTATTCTTAGTTTCCCTTCAGAACAATTAATATGTCAGCTGTCATTTAAGAGTACCATGTTGTGCTCTCTCAGGCAGCGAGGCAGATGACTGTACACATACCAACACAGGCTATATTTTTAGGTGATTTGATATGGCCTCGGGGCACAGTGCAGTGTATATCTCACCCACTTAGGGTCACGTATACAGGTCACCAAAGAGGCAAGAGACAAGGTCTGTGTAAGCACCTGCTACTGTCATTGATTCACGCCTACCCATGGAGTGTCAAGACAGGGAAAACAGTGTTGCTAGAAAGAGCTTTGCGTATTGCACAGAATCCTTGCTTTTCTTGCTTGTTGAGCGATACTCCTTAATAATAATAATACGTTTTATTTAATAGGTGCCTTTCTTAGCACTCAGGGTCACCTTTCAATAAAATTAAACAACATTACTAAAAGAAAAACAAGAGAGTGATAAATCAAAAAGCAATAATTAGCAAACAACGAACGATAAAGGCAGTAACAGTGCAAAATTGACAATTGGTGTGCCAGTTTGAAAAGATAGGTTTTGAGGACAGTTTTAAAATGTGTTATTGAATCGAGCTGACAAATATGAGAGGGAAGAGAATTCCAGAGTTGAGGAGCACTATGAGAGACGCTCAAGCTCCCATAGAACTGAGTTTGATTTGTGGTACAGAAAGTAGAGCTGCAGATGAGGATCTGAGTGAGCGAGAGGAGTGTAAGTCTGGAGGAGAACAGTGAGGTTGTGGAGAGCTTTAAATGTTAAGAGCAGTATTTTGTATTCTGTAGTTAACAGGGAACCAGTGAAGTTGAGAGAGAACAGGTGTAATATGTTCAGTGGATTTAGAACAGCAGGTTATTATCCTGGCAGCAGAATTTTGAAGAAGTTGTAAGCGATGGATATGTTTTTGTGGGATGCCAAATAAAATAGCATTACAGTAATCTATACGTGTGGTGACTAGGGCATTAACCAATACTTCAGTACTGTGTTAGGTAAGAACAGGACAAAGTCTAGAAATGTTTCTGAGATGGCAGAAGGCAGTCAGAGAAATGTTACTTATATGGGAGGAAAAAGAGAGAGTACTGTCTAGAATGATGCCCAGGCTCTTAACTTGGGAAGAGATGTTTGTGTTAATATTGTTAATTAAAACAGAAGAATGGTTAACCTTAGCAAGTGTACATTTAGAGCCAATGAGGAGCACCTCAGTTTTATTGCTGTTTAGTTGGAGAAAATTGTGAGTCACCCATGTCTTATGTCTTGGAGACATGCTGTAAGAGTATCTGGAGGGAAAACAGAAGTGGATTTAGTGGATAGATATAGCTGTGTGTCATCAGCGTAACAATGAAATTTAATACCATGATGCCGGAAGATATTACCTATTGGGAAGATATAAATGAGAAAAAGAAGGGTGCACTCAGAGGGGTGCACCCATCAGTGTCAGAAAGGCATTTGAGAGGGTACTTACCCTAGCATGCAGCCATGTGATTGTTTTGTATTGTGTGTTTCATAAAAACATACTTTACAGTCGTAAAAGTAATCACACCAAAGAGCCTCTATACCCAGTCACAGTTCAGGGAGTGGTTGTAGAGGGGGTGCATTGATACAAGTATGTAAAAAGAAAGTGAAAACAAAACTGATTGTCATTATGAACAATGCTGCTCATCCTCGCTCTGAGACACTAACACTGAGGACTTTCAGCCAATTAATTATTTAGCAGAAGTGTGTCAAGAAATGCTACTGGGGCTCCTTTATACCAACAGTAATGTGCCTGCATAATACCTCACTGTGTCTGTGACAGCCAAGTGCAAAGTTTTCTTTGTGTTTAGTCAATCTGGTGTGTATGTATATATTTATGTATTTACTAGCCACACTACCTGTCAAAGACGGGTAATAAAATAAATGTTTAAATATTTGCTATCTCTTGCCTTGTACATACTTTCAATGCCTTTTTTCTTTATCTGCATGTGTCTGAATCTCTCTTGAGCGGTACTCTCATTCTTAAGCGTGTTCCCATGAAGTCTGCTCCTCCGACTTTGTCATTATTTTAGAGGCACTTTTCTCGACTCCTGTCCAGTTTAATACTTCCCATCTTTGTAACTCTCTCAATGTACCCTCTATGAATTTTTCTCCGCCTCATGTGCCTAACACTTGCGCTTACTCTTTTGATCAGTCAATAAAGCCAAACTGACCAATCAGATTGCTCTGAGGGACTATACACATGCACTCAAACCTTAGTATTTTATTAAATAGTGCATCACTATTTAATGAGCCTCTGTAAAAAAAATGAAAAAATCTATCTATATGCATTTATGTGTCTTTCTTGTTCACACATGCTTGTTAAAATGGCAGGTTCTTGTGATGTAAAATTAAAAAAAAATGAAGCCATGATAAATCACGTCAGAACTTTTTACACTTTTATTGTGAAATCACACTATATACAAATAATGTGACAATAAATCTGAAACCATTTAGGGAAAATGTTATTTGTATTGTAATCTAGTGCTGTCTCTACAATAAACTGTTTTATCTTGCACACACAAAATGCAAGTGCTCTAGTGTCTTTTTTTATTTAGTGACATCAGTGAATTTTAAACTTAATTTATATATAAAGCCTTTTTTTTGGTAACCCTTTGATCCTGAACTAAATTAAGTGGGTTTCATAATCGACAGGTAGTGTTAAGGGTGTTTCACAAAGCAATTAATGTTACCGTAGGGGTAATAAACTGTAAACTAAACAGCAATTATAACACATATGGAGCATACATTTTGTATTGTACTTTTAATTAAAACTAATATAAAATTAGAGTATAGCACTGTTCTTGATGTGCACTGTTGCATAATGTGTCTCTAAGCAAATAACAATGCAGTTCTAGGAATTAATAGTAATTATTTATAGAAACACATTTCATATAATAAATATGCAGCTCACTCTGCTTTAGGCAAAAAATAATGTAATTTCACTTAAAATATATAAAGGTGCTACTGAAATAATCAAGTCAGGTCAGACTGGGTAGTATGCACTGGTACAGCATGTTGCCACACCCACCACACAACGAAACCGCTCAGGATTCTGGTTGGCAACCCCTCAGGGCAGTCATGTAGCCCAGTCCCACCTTCCGGAAATGACCCTCTATCTGCTGCAGCCAGGTGTCACATGGACAACCCCTTGGCCTTGTCCAGCCACTCGGGTCCTTAACAATGAGGATCCCGTGAGCCGGATCACCCTCGGGGAATCGAGCTACATTGCCATAGTGCCGTAACTGACGCTCCCTCACGGTGCAGATAATGTGCCTCATTTGGGACTCTGTGAACAACCGCTCATTCAACACAAAGTCAAACCAATGGTACCCAAGGATTCTCTGAAGAGACGCAGTCTTCATCTAACACTGCATAACATCCATGTCTCGCAACCATATAGTAGAACAGAAAGCACCAGGACTCTATAGACTTGGTGCTTTGTTCTTTTGCAAAGATATCGAGAGTGCTACACACCCTTTTCCAACGACCTCATGACACAATGTTCTACCAATTCTCCCAAAGGTTGACACTTTCTCCATACACAGACACACTGCTGCGGGGAACAGCCCGGACACAGACAGGTAGACATGATGGTTTCACCACACACACGTTTATTTACAATATTTACAGCCATTAAAGTGCACAATACCCAGTGCAGCAGCACCAATCACCCCTTCAGTCCTGGACACACAACCCAATGCCTTCACTGTCTCTGGTCCGCCTCCACTCCTCTCCACCGAGCTTCGTCCACTTCCACCCGACTCTTGCCATTGAATGGAGGGAGGCGGCCCCTTTTATACACCCCCGGATGGGCTCCAGGTGCTTCCCAACACTCTTCCGTCGACACTCCCCTGTGTGGCGGAAGTGCCGGCTGCGCAACTGGAAGTTACTCCGGGTGTCCCTGCTCCTCTTCCCCCCAGCACTTCCGGGTGTGGCGGAAGTGCTGAGGTCCAGGGCTCCCAAGGCATTGGGGCGCCCCCTGGCAGTGGCCCCCAAAGCAACCAGGGCGGTTGCCCCCTCGTGTTCTGGAGGAGGCATAAGCTCTCCTCCGGTCCTCCTGGGCATCCTGGCCGGGCTTGAACCCCAGCCGGATGCCACACTGCCAATGGACACTCGCAAGCCCAGGCACTCAGACTACTCACTCAGTCTCTCGAGAGCCCCAATCAAAGCCTCTATTGACTCTGCAAAGATCACAACATCATTGGCAAAATCAAGATCAGTGAATCTTTCTTCACCAACAGATGCCCCACAGATGGACCCCACGACCCTGCCCAACTCCCAGTCATGCAAGCTTTGAACAGAGTAGGAGCAAGAACACACCCCTGACAAACCCCAGAATCAACTGGGAAAACACAGAGGTTTTGCCTCCTCTCTGCACAGCACTCATAGTACCAATGTACAGGCTAGCTAAGATATCCAGCAATTTTGGGGGGATCCTGCAAAGTCTCAACATGTCCCACAGGACAAGTCGTTCAACTGAGTCAAACGCTTTACTTACTGAGAAACTTCAGTGCCAGGATGTGGTCGATGGTAGACTTTTTAGACATAAAACTAGACTGCTCCAGTCGCTGGTAGGTAAACAAGTGATCACTGATCCTATTGAGGATGAACCTAGCAAGGACCTTACCCAGTGCTAAGAGCAATGTTATACCCCTGTAGTTGCTGAATTCCAGGCGGTCACCCTTCACTTTCAAACGGGGGCGACAAGTCCTGTTTTCCAGTCAGTTTGGATGACGCCCATCTTCCAAATGGAAGCAACGATTTCTTACAATGCAAGGAGGACCGTTTTACCACTAGCCTGGAGAGGTTCACCCCAGATTCTACAGATACCTGCTGACTTCTCACACACACAGCTGGTTCACCACCTGTGCAATCTCGGTGAGATTGGGTGGTGCATAGCTAATTGACCCATGACCAGTGGAGTATCACCTCGCGGGCACCTATCAACCCCCGAGTGAATCTGCTAATAAAATGTCTCCCTCACCGAAACATCAGTCACTGCAGTTGGAGCATGCACTGAGACAACAGACAAGGCACCCAGGGAGTGGCTTAATCTGAGTCTCATAATATGCTTGTTGAAACGAGTGACATCGGGTGCTAACAGGAGACAATCCGCCACAGCAACAGCTACTCCCTGAGTATGACAGCCATTAGAGCAACCAGGCCAATAAAAGGTGTAAACACCTACAGAGATCTGGCCAGTCCCATGTCTGCGCACCTCAAAGATTGCCACCATTGAAATGTAGAGTTTACGAAGCTCAGCCGACAGCAGAGGGAGAGACAAGATGTTCCACATGCCTAACCGGATGGGCCACCTCAAATTGGGACCAGAGTGCTGCTGTGCAGTGGGTGACGCCTTGGCACTACACCAGTTCTGATCCAGCAGGCATGACCACACTGGCTTTCTGACAGTTTTGACTCTTCCGGGGATGAGGCTCCTGAGGGCTTTCCCACATCCCCTTTAAATTGCGAGCAGGCTTCCTGCAGGCGAATGCAGCAGAGCTACTCCTGTGGGGAGCAAAAAGGAATACTGTTTGCTGTTTCAGAGCTGCATGAAGTCTTTACAGTGGCTGGAGTGCCAATCCTGCCACTAACCCCTAAGATTTCCCTGCAAGTTGGAGGGCCTTTTGCAGAACTGGATGCAGTTTAAGGACGGGACTGAAATATTAACATTACCGATATATTAAAGTATACAGAGTAATTGAAAAAGTTGACAAAACTTTTAGTAAATTCATACAGTTGATGATGTGATACTTGTTAGTTTTCTTTTAACCATAGTGATGGCTGGATTGCAACAGGGGAGAGGAAAACTAAATCCTGGGAGAAAACAAACTTCTGGAGGTGTCCATGTTCTTCAATAAGTCAAATTCAAAGTGTTGTTGACCCAGTCTCTCCTGGACATGAAATGACAATGCTGTGGCGATGCTGGAACTGCTGTAGAAGTGACGTTCTTCAAGCCAATGACATGTTCCAAATGATTGCTGTACACTTTTCCCTTGTGGTTATTTTATTTTTTTGTTTCTATAATTAAACACAGTTGTCAGTATTTTATATAGTACCTTTCATCATAAACATTGTCATGAGTTGCCTTCCAAACCATTACAATAAAATAAATTGCTCATTTATCCGACTATTGAGCCCACTTAGTCTGTTATATCTGATACTGAAGCCTAGCCCAGTTCCAACAGACACAAGACATGAGTCAACCCCAGGTTGTATCCCAGTCCGTCACACTATTTCACATAAACCTAGTATAGAAATGCAAAGTAACCTCACATTTACATTTTTGGGATATTGGGAAGTACAGCACCCAGAAGAGTGCCACACCAACTACCTAAAAACTGGATCTGAACCTGGACCTATGCACCTGTTCAGCAGCACCGACCACCACACCACCTTGCCAAGAATAACCAATAAATGCTTGAGTCACCCTATTTTGTATGATTGTTTTATACTCAGATTTATGGAAAACATTGCACAGTGTAGCAAAAAGTAATTCTACCAGACGTTAAGAATAATCAAATAATTGGGTAATA
Source organism: Erpetoichthys calabaricus (assembly GCF_900747795.2). Classification (NCBI taxonomy): domain Eukaryota; kingdom Metazoa; phylum Chordata; class Cladistia; order Polypteriformes; family Polypteridae; genus Erpetoichthys; species Erpetoichthys calabaricus. The sequence goes on along the minus strand of NC_041401.2, from coordinate 62,404,881 downwards.
CTGTACATCGTTTTTAAAGTTTAGTTTATACTGAAGTTTCCTTGGGAGGCTGTAACTGGTTTAATTTTATTGTAGATTACCTAAGAGTTACTTAAGAGTTTAGTGCAAGGAATTAAAACATGAATAATGTGTCTGTGTGTGTGTTATTAATAAGTTAACATTCCGTATTGAGCAGTGAAGAGCACATTTTTAATGTTTTCAAAGCCATTGACCAAGTGATTGCTACTAGTTCACAGTATTAAAATCCTCAACTTGGGACGTTGATGCAAGATAAGAGAAGTCACATTGCTGAAGAAGATGTCATGCTATCACTTACCATGTAATGGATCAGTGCTCTTGGCACACAGTGGCGTAGTGATCGGCATTACTGCTTCACAGCTCCATAGTTCTGGGTCTGAATATCATGCCTGGTCATGGACTGTATGGAATTTGCAGAATACCATTTTTTTTTCTCCCCATATTGCAATGAGGCATGTAATGTTAATTGGTAGCTTAAATTGTGTGTGAGAGTGTGGCCTGCAGTTAGCTGCCATCCTATACAGGCTTGATTTTCCAGTGTTTCTGTGATGGGGATTGGATCGTTGTAACAATAAACTGGATAAGCAGATTAGAAAGAGAATGGATGAATCGGTTACTAGAACAATTTACCTAACAGCCGTCTCAGTAAGAGCGAAAAGCTAAATGATTAGAATCCTTAGATTTGCTATTCTATTATATTTTAACATATATTCCTTTCTGACCATAACAGTCCACCATTTTGTTGTTAGGACTGGACATACTGGTCATTGAGCAGTCTGCCTTGCTTGTCTGGTTTCCCAGTATGATGCGGTGTGGAGCTGTTGCCCCACGTTTTCTGATGATTGTGGGGTATGTCCACTCCCGCATTCCCGAGTGCTCGTCATAAAGCGTTTAGACCGCATCCTACTCTATCCTTCTCTTTATGAATTCCAAAGTGTAGACTCCTTATTTTGTGGCACAAGGAGATGTTCGTGTCTCCAGCTCACCCCTGTCTGCTGTGCTTTCTGCGGGGGCCTGCTAATCCTTAATACTCCCCAGGACACTTGTGGTTGCTATTAATCCTCTGTAATTAGAGCACTAATTGTTTGCTGCCAGGCTTTTTCCTTTGTGCAAGAGCCAAGATGAAAGTTAATTCATTACAAATCCAGTTACACTCATCCCTGGGCTGTGGCTCTCATCTCACTGCAATCAAGAAAGTTCTCAAAAGAAGTAGTTTGACTGGAACGGTGTGCTGCCCTGTCTAGTTGCTTCCTCTGATCTTTTGGAAAGACTGACTTGGCTTTTGTTCAAAACTTCGACTCTGTGAAGGGAAAAAAAGCCGTTTATAGAGTCCTGGATAAAGTCTGCTGGGCAGAGTGTAGCCCCTTTGGAAAGAATCGTCCACACCCCCTCACTGCTTTCTAGGGAGGCAAACTACAAGTCAGCCTCAACGTGCCAATATTTTTTTTTTTTGTATTTACTGGCTTGCCAGAACATGAACATGTGTGAACTGTGGTCAGTGTTAAATAGCATAGCCAGAAATGCAGCTTGGAGTGTAATCTTACTTGTCCTCTAGACTGGCGCTGTATGAAACTTTGAACAAGTTTCTGCCATTTAAAACCGTTCATGTGACCGTGTCTCCATCCATTTGTCTATCCATTGATGACTCTAGTGAGAAATGAAACAAAATGACACCTTTTATTGGCTAACTAAAGGGATTACAATAATGCATGCTTTCGAGGCAACTCAGGCCTTTTCTTGCCTGAAGAAGGGTCATGAGTTACCTCGAAAGCTTGCATATTGTAATCTCTTTAGTTAGCCAATAAATGTTGTCATTTTACTTGAGTTCTCACTACATCCATAATGGCTAACATGGTAAAACACTCTAGTATTACATTATTGCAATAAATGCACTCCAAAGCTGTGATCTGGCTGGAGCCTATTTCTGCAACATTGGATGGAATGTCAGTCCACTGAAGGACATGCAAACTCAATCTGAGCCAGTTTTCTGCTGTGCAGGTCTTGTGGAAGGATCCCCAACATGAATTCATGTGACCGCATCCACTTAAGATAGAAATCGAGCACCATTGCAAACCGCTGTTGCTTGGAGAAATGTTGAAAGTCACGCAGTCTCCAAACTACTGACGTATAGAGGTGACCTGTGTGGAACAGAGTATTTTTAGGGAAGCCATCTCTGTGTGGTCTAATTTGGCTACATCCTTTGCTAATTACTAATCTAAATGGACATGGCAATCGTGTCTACTGAGGTAAACATGCTAGTTGTACTAGTGAAGAGACGGCATCATCATGATGTCCTGCTGACTCTGGACTACAGATGCTGCACCATTCTTTCTTAAGTTAATAAAGCCAGCTGGCCTCAACAGCCTGCTGTAGAATCCACTTATAGATGTTTGTACCAATGGTGAAAGCCAGGGACCTTGCTGACAAAGACAAAAGTGTTAGTATGTCATGCAGAGATGTGTGCTGGAGAATTTGCTGTTAGCTATGTTACAGAATTAGCCGGACGTGCCTGGGCCTCCTTCATACCAACCTCCTTTACCGTTTTTAGGGTAATCTTAACAAGTCTCTGTTTTTTTCCTTGTTGTGCATTTCTGGGTTGTTCAGTTTTATGACAGAGGCAGCCATTTTTAGTAATTATATATACATTTTTTGTTTATGGTGTGGCACAGTGGTAGGCACTGCCGCTTCACAGCTCTGCTATTCAGAATTCCAGTCTGGGCTGTGTCACCATCTTTGTAGTGTTTAGGCTTCTGATCGTGTTCTCTGCAAGTACAGTCATTTCCTCAAGTGTTGACTGGTGACACCGAAATGGTCTCATAAATTAATATCTCATTAAATGTTGGACCTTGCCTTGAACCTGAGCCTGCCAAGATAAGTCTTGCTCTTCAGTTCTCCTTTCTTAAAATAAACCGGTTTGGAAAGTGAATTGCTGGTTCTCTGTCTGAATTGATGCACCAGAACTAGTGTTTACAGATGTATTGTACCGTTAATCATTCCTATATCTTTTGGGATCATTATTTGGCACCAGAAATTCAAGCAATAATTACTTTTTTCTTTTTTATTGGAAATGAATGTTCTGCTGAGTGAGTAATCATTCTGTGACCCTAAGAGAAGCTATAGGTTTGGAGCATGTGAATACATTCTTGATCAACATCTAGGCAGATTGAACCTAGGTGTGTTGAACCATGCATACAGCCATCTACTCTGTGTGCATCCTCCATGGAGGATGACGTACATTTAAAATTAATAACTCGTCAAAGACATCTGGTAATTCACTCCATATACAGTTTCCAATTAAACTGTGGTCTTGCAGTGAAGGCAGTGATGTTCCACTGTTATGAAAGGGGATTTATTGTATGAGGAACTTCCTTCAATATTATAACCCTTGGTCTTAAAAGAATTTACATTATAGGGATGGTGTACTCCTGGCAGTAATCAATTAATATTTGAAAAGCCCTGCATTGTGGGACCAGTTGAAATACCAGCTTCTGCCACTTGCGCGTCTTTGCAGTGATATTTCAGTTCTGATGTTAATTGTAGTTTTAGTTTTTATTTTATTTTATAAAATTATTTTTATTTCGTTCTAGTTTTCAGTGGAGTCAGCAATTTTTATTTTTATTTAGTTCTGTGTTTAAAATTTTGTTGTTTATTTTATGTAGTTCTGGCTTTTTTACATAATATTAGTACAATTTTAGTTTTTTTTTTCTGTTGCAAGACCACAAATGCTGGCCTACACATATTTCAATGTCAGTTATGTTTCAGTCAACAAAATACACTCACAGTTGATAATGCCATTAAACACAGCTTGCAATGATCAAACAAATTAAGTGGCCTAATGAGTACAGTCAGCAAGATCAAATGTTTCAACCCAAGAAACTATTCTGTACAAGCACGTCACTATTAAGCTTTAAACAAGCACGCATTTCGAGAGATTTTTTCATGTTGCAACAACATCCATTGCGCAGATAGCCACACAGTGAAAATATTGGCTTGACGAGCGTGTGCAATGCAGTTGCACAGATAAGGTCCTACCCACTGGCGTCAGCAGACTGTATGTTGGCGATTTCTGCTGCCAGTACTGAAGCACTGATGTGCAGTGAGGTTCATGGCTGGTGAGGCACGGACTCCTTCAGATTTACAAATATATGAACCCAAAAGAGTAGCTTATTCACTATTCAGTTGGCAGCATGCACACTGACTACTGGTTATGTTTCATATCTCATCAGCATTCTTTACACACACAAAGGTAAGGTGCATATTTGGCTAAGAAAGAACGTTACATTTATAGCAGCGAGAGGGAGCGGAGAGAGCACATTTGCTCTGCACCCTCTATGTGTTCTAAATTTGTCGTTGCAATTTCACAATTCAAACTCATTCAATACAAGTGAAAGTATAGAGTGGTGTACAAAAAAATGGATTTCAATTTTGACCTTAATTGAAATATTTAGTTGTTTTTAAAAACTTTTAATTCTGATGCTTTAATCAATTTTAATACAGACTGTTCAACAAAAGAAGGAGGAGGAGGTTAGGTGCATGCACTGATACAGCGCATTGCCGCAGCCACTACACGACAAACCAACTCAGGATCCAGATTAGGACCCAAGTGCAGCCATGCAGTGGGTGGATAACAAGAAAAATAAAAGAATATTTTATTTAAGGTCAGAATTTAGTTTTTAAATATTGGATTTTTTTTCTTAGTCTGATCCCATTTTTTATAAAATTGAAAACCGTTTATGGTCTTACCTTTATTTGTAAATGAAGTCCATGCGCCTATCCTTCTCCACGAAAATCTCCGTCACTTTTTTGTAAAAGTCCTCCTTATTTTCCTTTAGTTTTAAAAGTCTTAATCTTCCATTTTGGCAGTCAGTTGAAATAAAAAAAATAAACGGACAGCTGCAGTGCACTTGACTTTCTGATATCGCTAACTTATTGGTGCTGAGAGTTTCTGCATAGAACAGTAGCAACAAGCACCTGTTGGGCTTCAGTGTGGCACAGTAGTCTCAACTTATGCCTTTTCACTGCGGTTTTATGTCCTATCAGCAAGACTAAATATGTCACACACATTCATTAAAGATATTAGCCAGACTGTGGAAAGTCAGGTGTATAATAAACGCGTGTGCAAACCTTATATTGCCGAAATACAGCGAGACAGCAACAGGCATGCGCCAATTGCGTGCATCAAGCCAGCGTTGAGAGATAGCGCTGTCCGAGATGAGGCTCGGCTCATCTCGTTGCTGCTGTACTTTACGTTTCTCCTCTGTATTTGATTAGGAAATGCGCAAATTCAGCGATTTTGACTATAAAAATGATAATAATTATTTGAATCATAGAGCCCAGTGGACAAATTTATTTTAAGTTATTATTATTAGTTTTTTATTTTTATTTTTTTTACTTTTCACCTGTATGAAGTGAAGTCATGGTACCAGAGAAGTGCCAGACTTCCACTAAGCACTGATCCAGTTGGCCCTGCACTGAAACTCCAAGACTCTTTTCTTCTTCTCGCATGCTACATTTGCTTTTATTATCATCTGTGCTGTAATTAAAGTATTTCCACACGTTACTTTTTCGCTTTCTACCCACAAATACTTGTGCAAAACTCACCATCGTCACCCACACGTGCTTACTGCTTCAAGCCGACGAACCAAATGTGCGCAACAAACAAACAAACAACAGTCTTTTACGGAAGTTGTGCCACATGACTATAGTAAGCCTAAGGTACAAGATCACCGCATAGTAAACAGCCCAACGTAACTGAACACTCAGGGCAACCTACAAACAATACCTCTGCACGACTAAATGGATTGAACGAAAATGCTATTGCTATTTTTTTTGTTTTACTCAATTTCTGTTCTCATTTTAGTTTGTTAACATATAACTAATTTTTAGTTTTAGTTTCTCTGTTTGCCTTAATTTCAGTTCTCGTTCTTGTAAAATGGAAAACAATATTTTTAGTTCTAGTTCTCGTTTTCATTATGAAAATATCACTGCATCCTTGGTGCATTTAACTAGACATTCATGTGACTGCTTTACATGTTTAGTTGGTCTTCTCCTGGTGCTAAGTTTGCTGCTAAGTTCTAGATTTATTTCCTGCTTTCCCATGCTCCACAACTCTCTACATACTGGGAACTGTAGAAAACCTCTCTGGCTCCAAAACTCTTAAAAATAAAGATGCCAGAGTCGTTCCAGAAAGAACTTTTATTTAGGTAAGTCTGCAACACAATTAATGGCCACAAATAGATGGTAACATATCTGTAAAATACTAATGGGTTGTGATCTTAAAAGGACTCTTGCTATATATAACAACATAGGCTAAGTTTAGGTTTTCTTAATCTGAAAGTTTCCTGCTAGATAGCCTACCATACATTAAGGATTTCAGGTTATTTCTACATATTAGGAAGTTTTTCAAAGAACCATAAAATGGTATTAAAGAAACAGTATTTTTAAGAGTGTGGAGCCTGACAAGAGCATATTTGAAGAAAAACAGTATTGTGTCAGCAGGTATCGAATCCAGGGGAAAGGCAGCTTGGTTTATTTCCAGTGTGTATATTAGACATAGATGGAGAAGCCAGCTTGCAAGCTTTGGTGCACATGACTCCATCCTGACTGACATCTACAGGATGAGTTTATAGAAGAGCCAAGGAGCTTTGTTTTGACAGTTGTCTTGAACCATGTATTCCGCCACCTGGATGTTTTCAATGGATTGTCAGTGTCAGATTCATATGGTAGGATCCCTTCTTTGTTTCTGCCTATTGAGGCATTCAGCCTTTTAACCATCACGTTGTGCATATATTTTTCTGAAAAGCTCTGGAGCAGCACAAGCGTGCTTTGCAAGGCTGTCGGTGGTCACGTCACTCAACACCGCCAAACCTCTGTTTTTAAACTTTAATTGCCTCTGAGGCAAAGCCAGTGCCATGCATGATGAGCACTTGAGTGGTTCTGAGAGCTCGGGTGAGATCTGGAAAGATTTCTATTCTCGTCTTGGTTGGTTGCTGACAGGTTAACGGTTTGTGGATTCGGACTTGGCCACTTTGTTCCATTAAAAAGAAAGGCAGGAAGTCAGGGTGTGATTGAATATTCTTTCCGCTCTTGTAATAACCTTTTCCTTTTTTTTTTTTTTTTTGTTTTCTCCTGGAATTCTCAGCACTCAGCGGCCCAAAGGCTTAGGGCTGGTATGCCGGCTGGCTGCCAGGGGAATGTGTACAGTATTGCCGTGCTGCCCTGCGGTCAGTGGGGCACCTCAGGGACTTCATAATGTGCAGCTGTGAGAAACGCTATTGTGCCCTGTCTGCCAGACCTCATGAACCCCAAGAGAGTGGGTGACATGGCCAGTCACTTCCTTTCATTATTTTAGTTAGTATTCTGCTGTTGTTTAACTGGCGGGGCAAAGAACCAACTTCCATCCATCCATCCATTTTCCAACCCGCTGAATCCGAACACAGGGTCACGGGGGTCTGCTGGAGCCAATCCCAGCCAACACAGGGCACAAGGCAGGAACCAATCCCGGGCAGGGTGCCAACCCACCGCAAAGAACCAACTTATTATTTTTATTTATTCCTTTCAATGTGTTTTTCATCCATTATTTTTCATCCTCGTCTCCCCTCACTTTGTTGCATTCACGGTTTTTGTTCCTCTGCCAATCTTTAGCTTTCATATTTTGAGTCCTTCTGTTTTGTTTATTATATATAGATTTTTAAAATGTTTTGTCCTTTGTTGTATTTTAACAGCTCATTTCATTTCTGTACTCCTGCCCCCTTTTGTTTTCATGGTTTCCATTTTCTGAATGGCACACTTATCAACTACTAGGTAGTGTAGTGGTCAGTGGTCAGGTTAAAGATCTGGATTGTCAAAAATGTTCATTGCTGACTAATAGCATTGCTTTGAATGAGTCGCTTGTTTTGCCAGTTCCCCGGCATTCAGAGTTAGAAACAACTCTACAAAGTACCTGGACATAGTGGTGGTTAGGGCTATTACCTCATAGATCGAGCATCCTGGGTATCAGATCCCTTGACCAGTCTTTTTGGACCTTGTTCATTGTTCCTGTGCCTGTGCAGGTTTTTCTCCAGGTATATCAGTTTTCTACCCACATTAAAAAGACGTGTATTATGTACTATTCAGTAAACTACACTGAATTCTTTCTGCCATGAGTACGGCGAAAATCACATAAAATACTCGTAAACTTTGCCAAACTCTGCGAAATGCAAGTCAATTGGGAAGGAGAAACTATACTAGTTGTGAGTGAATTATAATAGTGTAGTGGTTCTTTAAGTGTCCCTGAAGGCCAGGGAAACATCTGCCAATTATTACTGTAGCCAAAAATGTAATGTAAGCTGTGAAGTAGCCATGCAAACCACTGCATATGTACATACATACATGTATGTATGTATGTATGTATGTATGTATGTATGTATGTATGTATGTATGTATGTATGTAAAAATATAAGAAGCAAGGTTTAGGAAAAGAAAGAGTAAAAAAGAGAAAAAATTGACAATTTAGTAAGCACAACCTCTACATGCACAGACAGAGTGAATATCTTTGATGCTGGCTTGTAGATACTACACCTAGATTTAAAGAAATTTTAAACCCTTGTATTGGCAGAGAAGGCTTACCTTGCCAGCTCCTCCAAGGTCTTTATTTCTTCTGATAGTTCTGTATGTACTTTAATGTAGTGTTTCTCGACCTTTCTGGCGCAATGATACAGTTTTTCCTTTGTAAGTCTCTTCATGACTCACCAAGAGTAGGGGAGGTCCACCATGGTGAATTGAGCGTGATGTTCAGAGTAGGGGATAGGTGTCCCTCTTCAAAAATCAGAGAGGGCAGTTGCATTGAGCCCAATCCTCAGATCGGCTACCCACTACAACCCAATACCTTTATAAAAAGCTAGCCATCCCCCGTGGCTCTGCCCACATAGTAGTGAAACAGGACAGTAAGGAGGGTCTCGCCCGGCTCCATACTCCTGACGTAACATTTCCTCCTCCCCTCGGCCTGCAGACTTTGTCTCGGATTAGCGCAAATATATCAGTCCTGCAAGCAAACTATGATTCTTAGCACGATTAGAGAAGTTGCAAAATCAACTGGAATGTTCAAGCAAAAAACCTGATCTAAATCCGTTAAGTAGTTCTCTTGTGAAAAGCAGACAGACAGACAGATGTTGGATTTTATACATACATATAGATAGATAGATAGATAGATAGATAGATAGATAGATAGATAGATAGATAGATAGATAGATAGATAGATAGATAGCAGTCCGGACCCAGTGGTTGAGAAACACTGCTTTAATGGACATTCATTATGAAAGGATTCATTTCACTGTAGTTGCACAAATAGAAAGATGCTCAGTTCACCTCCTTCTCTTTGTATTTTTTACTTGTTTGCAAAGTCGCTTGTCCCTTTCTCACACACACACACACACACACACAGACTATTAGATGTTACTGCTAAATTGCCAGGTTTGGGGAAATGCTGAATGAGTTGATTGCCCAGAAATCTTGATCTGCTGTTGATCCAGACCTCGTGGGATTTCCAGGAATCAAGTGCTTTGGCTTGTGTGTGAACTAAGCTTTTTACAATTGCAGAGTCAAGCAGAGCACCCTTATGTAATATGTTAAAGTAACTGAACAATTACAAAGAGACTCAGGCGATAACTTAAACAAGACCGTGTAAAGCTCTGCAGTTTTCCCAAACAAGTTTGAAACAAGCCTGTGTGTGAGTGTGTTATTGTGACGTTATTGTCTGGAAATTGGAAAGATCTGAAATAAAGAAGTGATTCTCCAAATGAGACAAGAAAGCGATTATAAAGAATATAGGAAGATGTGATAGTATATGAATGGAAAAATCATGGATGTGTAAGGCTTAGTGAGACAAAAAGCTTATCTTACAAACAGACATTACACTTTAGGTGACACTTGAGACATCATTGGTCATAGACCTTGTACATACTTTTCCTGGATCCCATTCCCCTTGATTGTCTCCCAGACCGATATTCTTGTTTGCAAACTTTAAGTTGGAACATTAATGGATCGTTCTCATAATGCGAAAATGGCTGACAGAGGAGCTTAAGTTGGGGGCTGTTGAACTCCCCTTGTACTCAGATAGTCTTCCTGCACTATTCAGCCTCAAACAAGCATTTGATGCCAAAACAAACACTGGCAGTCTTCCTGGTTTTGTTTCCATTGAGAGCTCACTGAGAGTGTCCATGTAAATTTTCAGCACAGTTCACAGTGTTACACTTCACTAACTTTATGTTCCCCATGCCAATCATTTATTGTTGTTTCCATCAAACATTAGAAAATGGTGATTCCATTGAGAGCCGGCAAAGTTATGTTTTCGTTATTAATGTCCAGGCTTTTGATGTAAGTTAATCAGACTTGCAATTCATGCGGTAAATTATAAAAATACTGTTTAAAGAAAGCCACTCTCGGATAGGCTCTTTCCACTATAATTTGCTGGGATTGGCCGTCCTCCATTGTGTGTGTGTGCGTGTGTGTGTGTGTGCGTGTGTGTGTGCGTGTGTGTGTGCGCGCAGCTAATAAACACTTTGGGAGCCTATGCAAGGGGAAGCCTCTGAAGCAGAACAGCATTTGGCCAACATTTTATGGACATGCTTCTGTCTGCCATCAATGGGCCAGGCTGAGAAACAAACTAGGATTTCCAAATGTGAAACTGTAAACTAATGGTCAAATGCCAAAAAATAATGCTTTACATGTGTATGTCATAAAAATAGTGATTATTTTTTCTTTTAATGTCTGTTGTTACATCATATGCTTCCTTATTTTCTATCAATATACATAATATTTGTGTGTTTGTGTGTAAACTTTATGTATACTCTGTTGTAAACAAACTGGAAAATCCATCGCATTACATTAGACCAGTGGTTCCCAACCCTTTTTTGGCCATGCCCCAGCTAGGCCTCTCTAAATCATGATGCCCCCCACTGTAACATATACATTATTCTTATTATTACCTATTCAAAAAGTGAACTCCTACTCACATGGAGGAAGCCCGTAATGTCATTAATTTGGTCTAAACAAGCTTCCAAAGAACATGGAAACAAAAGAGGGCAAGGATAGTTGAAGTTCTGACAAAGAAATCACTAAGAAACTGTTAAAAATATATATATATATTATATAATATGAAGTAATATGAAAATACAGCAAATACAGTTTTGAAAACATATAATAAGTGATGTGATATTCATAAATATAAAATTATTTTAATGACAGCTTTTTCTGTAATATTTTGATCATTTTATATTTTTGTTATATTGCAAAATTTTATAATCATTGTTACAATTCATATTATTTTAATGGTAAATACGATTTCTATGTAGAAAAACCCAAGCCGGTTGTAAAATCGTAAATTAAAGGGTTCTTCACCATCCCTTGTATGTTTATATGTTTATATAAATATATAAATGTCTCTGTAAAAAATAAAAATTATTTGTTTATTTTTTCTCTCATTTTTAGCAGTGAATTTCTGTTTTTTCATTTTATAAATTAACGTACCTAAATTCTCGAATTGCCCCCCTAAGAAATCAAATAGCCCCCATGTTGGGAATCACTGCATTAGACCCAGGCACTTTACAATGACCCAGACTAATAGGAAAAGAAGGCAGGGGTTTTCATTATGCTAAGATCACCACTCTGATGGTAGTCTACCTGTGAAATATTAGCTTCCTTTCCAGTTACTCTGAGTGATTGCAAAAGGCCTGGACCAGATGCAATAAGAAGGCCTTTTCAATTCAACTAGTGTGTGCTTGTGCGTAAATAGAGTGGGTTCAGAAAATATATAGACCCCTTCACTTTTTTCACATTTTGCTATGTTGCAGCCTTGTGCTAAAATCATTTAGATTTATTTTTTCCACTCATTAAGCAACACTAAATACCCAAGAATGACAACGCAAAAACAGTATTTTAGAAATTTTTGCAAATTTATTAAAAAATAAATAAATAAAATATCACATTGCATCCAGAATTCAGATCCTTTACCCAGTACTTCATTGAAGCATCTTTGGCAGCAATTACAGCCTGGAGTCTTTTTGGTTGTGACATGACAAGCTTCACACACATGGATCTAAGGATTTTCTGCCATTCTTCTCTGCAGATCCTCTCAAACTCTGTTACTTTTTTCAGGTCTCTCCAGAGATGTTCAATTGGAATCCTGTCCAGGCTATGGATGAATCACTTATAGACATTCACAGAGTTGTCCCTAAGCCACTCCTGTGTTGTCTTGTGCTTTGTGCTTAGTGTCATTGTCCTATTGGAATGTGAACCTTTGGTCCAGTCCAAGGTCCAGAGCATCTCTTTAAGTACTCTGTACTTTGCTCCATTCAGCTTTCCATCAATCCTAGCTAGTCTCCCAGTCCTTGCCACAGAAAACTGACCCCACATGCTGATTCTGCCACCATCATTTGAACGGAATTGCACAGGTGATGAGTGGTGCCTGGTTTCCTGTAGACATGGCGCTCATCTTGAATTCATAAGACCAGAGAATCTTGTTTCTCACAGTCTTAGAGTCCTTTAGGTTCCTTGTTGTAAACTCCAAGCAGACATCCATGTGTCTTTCACTGAGGAGAGGCTTCTGTCTGGCCAATCTGTCATAAAACCCAGATCAGTGGAGTGTTACAATGATGGTTGTCCACACAGGCTCTCTGGGGCTCAGCCAGAGTGATCATCAGGTTCTTGATCACTTTTCTTACCAAGGCCTTCTCCCTCGATTGCTCAGTTTGGCCAGGTGGCCAGCTCTAGGATGAGCTGTGGTTATTCCAGACATCTTCCATTTAAGAATTATGGGGTCCACTATGCTCTTGGGAACTTTCAGTGCTACAGGTTGTCATGGTTGTTCCAAATGTCTTTAATTTAAAAATGATGAAGGCAGTTGTGCTCTTGGAAACCTTCAGTGCTGAAGGAAGTTTTTTGCACCTGAGCCAAATTTCCAGAGCAAAGGGCTTGAAGTACTTGTGCCAGTTTGACATTTCATATATTTATTTTAATAAGTTAGCAAAAATTTCTAAAATCCTGTTTTCACGTTGTCTTTCTAGGGTGTTGAGTGTTGCTTGATGTGGGGAAAAAATAATTGAAATCAAGGCTGCAGTATAGCACAATTTTAAAAAAAGTGAAAGGGTCTGCGTACTTTGAGTCCAGTGTCTGTTATATAAACATAAACATACACATACACTAACTGTATATGCCGTCTTGTTCTCTTCTAGTAGGAAATTCATGTTTAAAGGGTGAGCCGCAGGGCATTAAAGCCACTTGGTTCATTGCCATGCAGTGGTTAGCTTTGGATTTAAAGGGCCATCCATCATACTTCCATCCTTTACATTTTTGTTCTTGCTGTGACCCCTTTAAAGACTGGTATCACTTCTTATTAAATTACTGGCCTTTTTTTTCCAAAAATCTCAAAGTTCTTAAGCATAGTTATCCTTTTCTACTAAGTGATAATTGTAATATGTATATATAAAAAAACGTAGCCTGTAAACACAAACTCTTTTCATTTTAATTTGTAATACAAAGCTTTCCAGAGGAAGTAATAAAATTACAGTAGCTTAGGTCATGTTTAAAAATGCTGGGCAGGCCTTGTTGCCTATAATTATGGCTAGCATGACTAGAAGACAAGACCTCAAGGACTTGGAAACGGGGGTTATTTTTGGGGAATGCTAGACTGGAGTATTAGTGACAAAGAAAGCTCAACACGCTGCCATTTCACAAGAAGCAGTGCCTAATGTGATTTTTGGCTTGGAATCCTGAGAGAAGGAATAAATAACATTAGTATTGGTGGAATGTGGTTAGAAGTTCTGTGTACTTGAAATGACTGTGTTAAACAGGCAAACCACTCAAAATCAATACAGTATATGGATCCTGCCTCGTACCCAGCGATGCCAAAAAGACATTGGCTGTGACCCCTTGTAATCCTATTATGGGATTAAGTTTATTCAGAAAAGGAGGAATGCAGACATTGCGTGTGTGTGTGTGTGTGTGTGTGTACTGTATTTATGAACATTTATATGCATACTTGAAACATATGTATTTGTATGTTTAAAAATTGGTGTGCTGTTCATTTGTCATTATTTCAATTTAATAACTGGCTAATTCTTTGTAACTATAAAAGTATATTATTCGTACATAAGTCTTTTCCATCAAGTGCACTTGCCAGATTTCTTTAAAGGGACACGTCAGCATCTTTATCTTTGGATTGCTGCTCAGGCTGCTCACAACTTGTCTGGCTTTCTTTTTGTAGATGTCTGTCTTAGAGTGCTAGCAGTAATTTTTTATTCTTTTCACAACCCCTCAATTCTGTCCCTCATATTTTTTTCTTTTCAGGAAATTATCGTCAAATGCACAATAAATAATACAGATGTGTAGGATTGCTCATAAAATAATAATACAGTTTTTATAAAGGTAGCTGTTTAGCATCCTATTGCCAGTGAGCATAACTGTGGGCTTCTACACAAAGTGGCGACTGAAACTAAGATAAAAAGTGTATAATGTTTTACCAGACATCCTGCTCATTATAAATACTTCCTACATAATGTTACATAATTTTAAAATAAATATATAAGCATTAACCATGTACAAAAAAGAGAGACTTCAATGAAGCATTTGAATATATTGAAAAAAGAGCACACCGACATTAGAAAAATTATACTATCCATGTAACTGGTTGTGAATTATGTAAAGTAAGTAATTTTATAAATACCCAAACAAAATAGGAAAAAAGGCTATTTTTCATGTGGAAAGAATCTACCTTCTCATTGGAGAGTTTTGTCTCTTTCTGCTTATTTAATCAGTTTAGCTATATTGACTTTTTTTCCCCCCATAGTCAGAAGATGAAGTATCAAAATGTTGTCTGCAATGGAATTTCACCAGCGGCTCTCTGCCGAGTGGCATAAACCCAGCATGCTTCAAGCTGCTTTTTTCATCAGCCGATGAAGAGACATTCAAACTGGGTCAGCGTTGCTAAACAGTCATAAATCATTCCCAGGCGCAGTTCTTGCATTTGTTATATGAAATTGTATGCAAGCATGATTCATACATACAAGCTGGCTCGCCACCTTTGTTAGCAAAAGCAAAATGCACTCACTGGCCAGTGTCAGCTACAAATCTGTTCTTCTTCCACTTCTTTCTTTGTCTTTATGTATTCCATTATGGCCTCTGATTCTGTGTGTGACCCTGGGCCAAATCTCCTCACTCCTCTGCATCCTCCAGAGGGATCTTTAGGGCCCAGTGATGTAACAAATCTTAAAATAGACAGCTCCTAGTTGACCCACAGACTCTGTGCATGTCCCCCAGGCCTGCTCAACTGTCTTTGGGCAGTCGTG
Organism: Erpetoichthys calabaricus; assembly: GCF_900747795.2. Lineage (NCBI taxonomy): Eukaryota > Metazoa > Chordata > Cladistia > Polypteriformes > Polypteridae > Erpetoichthys > Erpetoichthys calabaricus. The sequence continues at coordinate 62,389,543 of NC_041401.2, read as the reverse complement.
CATTGAAAACTGTATTCTAGTTGAGCAGTATGATAAATAACACCTGTTTTGCTTTTTGTTTATTGATCACATTGGCCTGAAGGTAAGATTTACAAAACACAAGGGAGTTTGCAAAGAAATAATCAAGAACAGACATAAAAAAATGATTTTCTTTCAGAATAAGCAGAGTTCTTTGTTTGCTCATCTTTGAATGTGCTTTACTGGCTTGACATGTGCAGACTGTACCAACTGGTGCTGTAAAATTGAGCCTACCTGTATAAAACAACTTGGTGGTAGAATCTAGAAACCACAAAATGAAACAACTTGAAACCAATGTCTAAGCTCCACACAGAATGCAACCCTGCTAGGAATGAATAGTCAGCTCAATCTCTGCGGGTGTGCGTGCTCGCATGACTGCGGGAGGTTGATGGTGGGGTGACTCAGGTGGAACACCCCTGCGCGTGAGGGTGCAGTCTGTCTTGATTGCTCTATTGATTTTCCATGATCTCGAATAAGGTGCTGTGCAACAGATGTATATAAGGATGAGCTGATACAAGACAGGAAGTACAGAATGAAAAAACAGGAAAATAATGGAGACGAAGGTTGGAGAATGGAGAGAAGGCAGGAGGTTGAGAGTGCCAGTGAATGCTAGCAAACGGGAGAGAGAGAGAGAGAGAGAGAAAGAAGGCAGCCAGCCATCCGGGAGAGAGTCCTTAGGGCAGCGTGTGGCCGACACTCGGGCTGAAGAAGACTTGCTGTGTAAGTCAGGGAGAAAGGCAGCAGGAGCTACAGGTGAAGGAAGGCTTGGCGTGTTGTCCTGCAGGGGAGCTATGGACCGTAGGGACATGAGCCTGGCAGCGGAAGTCTGAGGCTTAGTGTGGTGCATTGCTAGGGCCACAGATGGCCTAGGAGCAATATGGTTCAGCATGGTACTCTGCAGGGAGCCAAGGGCTGCAAGGACCCGAACCTAGAGACGAAGGTTAGCTGAACTGTTAGTCATCTCTTCTGTGATGTCCCATTTGGTGGTAAGCTGAGCAGACATCCATTTTAAAGGGACAAAATGGGGACATGATTTTAAAGGAGAGTTTCCTGCCTGGGAATTTTAACGTAGTTTTACGAACTATTTATTGAATTAATTTTAGCCTCCATCAGCACTTTGATCTTATGGATTATTTATTTATTGGAGAAGATTCAATGCACTACTTATTTGAATACCGTTTGTTTTGGATTAATTTAATAAAAACTGTATCACCTTTGCACCTACTCCTTGCTACGTATGTGTCCTCATTTGCCCAGTTATGGTATCAATGGTGGCTTGTTCAAAAGGCTCCCAAAGAAGAGTGAGAGCATGAAGCCGACCCGCACTGTCTCATCTCCATTATTAACTACTTACTAATGCTAATCAAACAAATTATGTTGCCTCGATTTTAATTGACATACATTTTAATTGTTTCATTTCTTCTTTTACCAGCAGCCAAATATTAATGAGGGACAAAGCGAGCCAACAGGTGACCAGGCTAACATAGGCCCCTTCCACACGGGCATTCAGAGATTCGTTAAATGACTCTGCTAAACACAAACCTGCAACCCATGTTGTAGTTTTCTGTGTTTTCCTGTGGGGGGCAGTTATCAGGCAGTCCAGAGTGTTTTTAACCTGTTGGGTTTGAGGTTCATCCTTCATTGAATTCATGAAATATGGATCAGTTGGCTTTATTAGACCTGAACTTTGACCTCCTTGTATTGAAAATCCTCCTTATGTAGGTAGAGAAAATATTGCCGCTGCTACTGAGTTCACCCTCTGACTGCACAGTGTGTATGTAATCTATGAAGAAATGTGAAAAAGAAAAGCTGGTTCAACACCTTATTACACACTGGTCAACCAATATGTGAGTCAGTGATAGCCCTGAAGAGTGGCTACTTGTCACCTTGAAGTAAGCAAATATTCAAACAGTACTTGCGTATCCACTCACCCAATGGCATTAATAAACCGTAGTAGCTAAAGTTACGTCTTTAGCACAAACCTACAAACTGTTTCAAATTGTCCATTATTATTTTGATGATAATGTGTGTAAATGTGTGTGTTTCCAGATCTGGAATCAAGAGTGCACAAAAACTGGCAAACATTTTAGTGACTGGTCCTTTTCAATGCCAAAAGCAAATAGTCAACCACAGAGACAAGAAATGCAGTTTACACCCTTCCATGCATTGCATGGCTAGTGGTATACGTGGGACAAACACCTAAAAGACTCGCAACATGTATACAGGAATATCGCAATGCCATCAGAAGTAAAGACCCACAGTCTCTGATTTACACACATACAAGTTCCACTGGACACACGTTTAACTGGGACACGGTGAAAATAAAATTCAGGGCCAATAATAAGCGTGCCAGAGAGCTGGCTGAATCATGGCTCTCCAATGAAAATGCCATTAACAGTCATTTGGACTTGAACCGAGCATATGCAGGCTTAAAAAGAAGAACATCCTAATAATAAAAAAAGATTTTATGACCAACACCTTCCGAACCTACCCTTATAAATCCCCACATTTCATCTTCTAAATATTGCCTTTGATTCCTGTATGTCGAATCATTTTCCTCTTATGATGACACCTGGGAGATTGTAAGAAGCTAAGAAATAAAAAACTATTTTGACTCATGAGATACTTGACTTATTTTCCCCCTTTGTGGATCTCTAGCTACAAATATGCAAACTGTGTCACAAACCTTCACTTTCATATATATTTATATATACACACACGTAATCATGGGATATATCCGGTCCACCTGGATGTTAAATGAATGACATGTAAATGCAATACAGACATTTTCTTTGCGCTCGTCAGAATTTTGGCAGAAATTGACACCAAGAAAAAAGCTGCATGCAGTGTTTTTTGATGCCATCTGAACATGTGTCCAATCAAACGCAAGTGGTGAAAGCCCATGTGGATGGTGTGATTCACTGCAGTGAGCAGAAAAACAATCGGCATTCAATCAGTGCTTACCTGATGCTACACACGGCAGAAAAACTCTTAGTTCAGACATCCGAGTGGACAGGGCCCAAGATTCTTATGCCTTTCGATCAGTAGCTGCAGTCTGAATAAAATATTTAAAAAAGAAAAGAATGGAAGATCTGAGAAATATTAATCTTTAATAAAAGAGCTAAATTTTGGAAAATCTTTTGAATTGACTGATGTGACACAATGAGAACACTAACAAGGCATAGATTGAATAACGTGTTCCATTAACAGCTAATGCTGCTTTCCATTTACCTTGGGTTTTGGAGCTGGAAATGAAATCACATGCGAGTTGACCAGTAAAACATTTGAAAACCAATATGGTCGCCTTCAGGAAGATCTTTGTTGTGCTTGCTTTTTTGGAATAAACACTAGTTGATAACAATGCAATACGTGGTATTTTGCATATCCAAACACAACAGCAACAGTTGGACAGTACTGCGTGTACAACTGATTTAATGAGACCAGAATAGGCAGAAGTGCTACTTAACAGTACAATACTACTAATACTTTCACCAAAGGTTGTGGTGTACATCAACATTTTAAATCAATGTCATAATCTGAAGCACTTGAAACTCAGATTTGACAGACCCAGACAGAGTTTTCGAGTAGGAAATCCGAATTGTTGGGGTGTTCCAGTTGAAAAATCTGACTTCCCAGTTTGGGTGGAATGCAGCATAAGTAGCAGATTGTTTTAGCAGTGAAAATTCTGGCCCTCCAGGACTGTGTGACACTCCTGATTTAGTGGTCATTTGCTTGCTTTCCATCCCTTTATAGTTTGGCTGATGGTCTGGTTACTAAGTAAGGAAAGTGGCTAAAATGAAAACCTGCAGCTACTGTTGCCCTCCAGGGTTTCAATTTGACACCCCTGCCATAGGATGACAAAGTAATGCTGCCTGAATGGCTCTTCCTTTGTCATTTTCAAAATTAATTCAACTTGACCTGAGGTCAGTTTAGACTCCTCTTGCCACCATTTTATAATATGAGCACCAGGTGAAAGCAGAGTTTTTATATTTTCGTCATTTTGTATTAATAATGAGGTGTGATCCTTGACAATCATTAATGATAATTTGAAAAAAAACAATACAATGTATCATAACTTTTTGAAAACCTACTTACTCCAGTTCATAGCCATTTAGGCCCTGAACCTATTCCAGGAGCACTGGGTACAAGGCAGAAAACATACATACACTCACACACCCACCCACACTCGCACTGAGCTAGTCTGAAATCGTCAGATAACCTAAAATGTATGCCTTTGAGGATGTGAAAGGAAAACCAGTAAAACACTGGGAGAATAGGCAACAACAGGGTATGGGACTTGAGGTAGCAATTCAACGCACAATAGTCACCACCTTTTATGTCTACACTTGACCAGTCCTCAGATACTCTCTCATTGTGAATTATTTGGACATCTGCAGTAATTCTTGGGAGGCAGGGAAGAGGAGTACAGTACATTATCACCTTTTCGTATTATAGTTTGCTGCTGGGTGGATATATAGTAGTCAAAGGGATTTGTATCATATATGTGTCAAAATTATAAATTGTTGGAGATATGCAAATGTTGGTTATGCTGCATGTGCCATTAAAGCGAATTTAATTTGTATTGAATAGGACTCTGAGAGCTTGATAGACTGATGCAATGATTTAAAATTCTTCATTGCAGTTTTAGGGTTTTAGGTTTTAGGCCCACACCTTTTATTTTCTGTGCCAAGTCTGCATAATTTCTGCTTAGGAAAGTGGATTTTCTTATGATATTTCAATTTCTTCTAATATCCAAGATTCTTTACACTCAGGTTAGGATGATCAGTGACTCTAAATTGGCCCCATTGTGAGCCTTGTGGTTGATTCATATCATGTTCTTGATGTTGTCAGGATAGGGTTAAGCTCCTTGTGACACTGAAATGAAAGAAGGAATTAATAGTTAAATAATGCAAGCATATAGGGTGCATATTGTCCTTAAAACTTCCCTTTTAATGGCTACCTCCTTGTAAAAAACACACAGGGTCCACAATTATCTAAGTATGGGGAAGTTCTAGAAAGATGTAACAGACTTGATTCTAATGATTCTGGATGTCATTTTTGGGAGTTGCTAAATGCTGTTCATAATTTTTATGCAAAAGATGAGGTTATGTTGTTCACATAATAATTTGTGCAGATGAGTGATTAAACGTCAACTATGCTCATGATTCTATCAGCACAGCATTCAGTGAAAGGCAAACTCCATCTTTCCATGCATAAGTTAGAGGCAATGAGGGCTACAGTTTGCACTGCACAGCTCAGACCTTAAGCAGCCATAGAGGCAATTATGTGTTCATCATGACCATGGTCTTAATTGATGCCCATTATTGAATTTATACTTTAGTTTGACTTTTTGTTTCCAAGGTTGTCACCTCAGATGTAACACTGAGAATGATCCCTCAGCTTGTTGTCTTTAAGACTTTTGGTTAACCTGAGCTCTGAGCGAGACTGTATTCCATCTCTATAATGAGAGCAAGTGATGAACCCTACCATGAAGTCGTTCATCCCTTACTTGCACCTGAGACTGCTTAGTTCAGCTTTCCTGCTGGGTAGAAATCAAACAGCATCCAAATCTAAATGAGGCATCTAGGGAGAGGATCCACTCTTGTGGTTCAAGGCATCCAAATATTAATAAACAAGTCCAGAGTGGCATACCACCCATTTGTAATGAATGCATGAGCACCAGGAAACAACAAGTCCACCTTAACCGACAGCTGAACTACAGCAAGGAGCCAGCTTTTTACTAAGTGTTGGGCCATGATCTGAATAGCCAGACTTTTTTTTTAAGTGGGATATGCTTAATCTTGTTTAATCCCCTAAAGAATGGAGGCAGTCAGTCACGCCCTGTCACTCACCTTCCTCCGCCACCACTTCTGAGCACAAGAGATCAGTTTATAGAATGGCATCTAATCGGGTATATGAAGGTGGGCCTAAATCCAAAAGTAGGTTAATATGTTGACAGAAATGGTTTACTTAGATTAATTTTGAGGTGGGCATATTAAAATCAATAAAGAATATTCCACAGCAGCACTATCAAGCTACTGCTCTGCAGAGTAGGTGAACGACTTAATGGCTGCTGCTTCTGTTTGGGTTTTTAGCTTTATTTGCTTACCAGAAAAAAGTTTGGAATGTGACCCACCTCATTAAAGATTTACTGTTGTGACCCTCTGGAAAGGCTCCAGGGTAAACAGAAAGGAAGCACGCTTGCACTTTGTTCCGAGGGATTTTATTTATTTTTTCAATTCTAAAACAAACATTAAGGTTTTTGATTACAATATACACAAATTGGGTGCATTCTGATGCCTTTTTATTATGCCCAGGTGCAAGAATCACACCTGGAAATGCCAGATCATAAGTGGCTTTGTCTCTCTGGTCTATTGATAAAAGTGAAATTACAAGCACCATTATTTGGCATTGTTCTTTTATAAAAGATGTTTAAAATTGAGGTGGGTGGAGGTGCTGCTTAGAAAATGTATTTTATTTATCTTTCTTGGGGCTTTATTTAAGTTGTTGGTTTGTGCAACTCAGGTCAAAAGTGTAATGGGTTGAATTCTTTTTGTCTACATATTTATTTATCTGTGTATCCTTTTTTTAACCCAGCAGGCATATTGCGATTTAGGTGGTTTGGCCAAGTGTCAACAAAATATCAACAGGACACAAATGCAAGAAGGAGGAAGAATATAAGCTAAGCCATAAATGAGTGAGAGCATGAGGAAGACGGGTTGGACTGAGGGTGTGAGAGTCTATTGGGCAAACATGTTTGAGGGTAATGGCTCCGACCTTTAACCGGAGACATTTGGGAGAATGCCATGCAAGGCTGAGGGTGATTGAGCTGAATCCCCATAAGGTGGTCAGTGTAGTATGTCAGTACATTTTAGGTGACTTACTTAGTTAGTAAAGGAAAGTAGCTCAGTAAAGCATTGTACCAATTTTAGCATCACTAAGTTGCATTGTGGAGTCATGTCTGTCCAGTGTTCATTTTCAGTGGCACAGTGGCAATAGCTTGCTTCAAATCTCCACATCTCCAGGGATCAAATCCTGGCTCATTGTATACAGAGTTTGCATATTGTCCTCATGTCTATCTGGGTTTTCTCTGGGAACCAGAGTTTCCTTTCATATATCTGACATGTTTGTGTTGTTTATTCATGCCTCTAAACCAGTGGTCTTCAACTTGAGTCCTAGAGAACTACTGTGGCTGCAGGTTTTCATTCTAACCCTTTTCTTAATTAGTGACCAGATTTTGCTGCTAATTAACTATTTCCCTTTATTTTACTTTTCTTGAGACTCTGACCGCTGAATTGATTCTTTTTTCCTTAAACATAAATTTGATGTGGAGTGAGCCAAAAGATGACCAACTAATTGGGGCCTCAAACTCCAACCTCCAAACTTGCAGCCACAGTAGCTCTCCAGGACTGGAGTTGGAGACCCCTGCACTAAACTTACCCCGTATTTTTTAGTATGGAGTGTCATACGTTGATTCCCTATTCAGCGTTGTTTCCCACCTTATATCTCAGTGTTTCTGCACAAAGTTGAACTCCACTTCTGCTTATTTGGTTATTATGCAGATAGAACACCCATTTGCATTTCCACTTGTGCTGAAAGTGGTTGCTATCCATTTCTGATTGCCTCCATAGGTGTTAGCCCACGTATGATCCCAGAATAGGCATGTTTGCCCAGAGATATGCCATTAAGGCTTGGCAAGTATGTTATGCCATGTATGTTTGGAAAATGTAGGAAAAGATTTGTTCAAGTGCTACGCTCTGTCCAGTATATCACTTGAACAAAGACTTCTGTGGTTTCTGAAGGTATTTGTGATGTTGACAGGCAGGAATGCTGACGCTAGTCATCTATGAAGGAGTTCGGATGTGTGCTTAATGATGCTTCTTGTAAAGGATTGTTAATGAATGCAGATCGCATGCTGCATTTTACATTCCAACCCCTGATCTCCCACCAACTCCGTCATTACTCACTGCTGCTCTCCACCATCTACTGTTGTGACCACTGTTTAGGACTCTTAAAATGTGGCAACTTTAAACATGAACAGGTCACTGTGACATTTGACTTTTGTGTGAATTTTATATTGTGCCACAATTATACAACCCCAATTCCATAAAAGCTAGAACACTGTGTAAAATGTAAATAAAAACAGAATGAAATGATGTGCAAATCTCATAAATCCATACTTTGTTCACAATAGAATACAGAAAACATATCAAATGTTGAAAGTGAGACATTTTACTATTTCATGAAAAATATTACCTCATTTTAAATTTGATGGGAGTAACACATCTCAAAAACTTTGGGTAGAGGGCAATAAAAGGATAGAAAAGCAAGTGGTCCTAAATAGAAACAACTACAGGAACATTTTGCAACTAATTAGGTTAATTGGCAACATGATTAAGTATAAAAAGAGCATTTTAAAGAGGCAGAGTCTCACAGAAGTAAAGATGGACAGAGTTTCACCAATCTGCAAAAGATTGTGTCTACAGATTGTGGAGCAATTTCAGAATAATGTTACTCAAAGTAAAATTATGAAGACTTTGAATATCTCATCATCTGCAGTATATAATATCATCAAAAGATTCCCAAAATTTGCACAAATCTCTGAGCTCAAGGGACAAGGCTGAAAATCAGTATTGGATGCCCGTGATCTTTGGGTGCTCAGGCAGCACTGCATTAAAAACAGGCCTGATTCTGTCATGGAAATCAATGCATGGGCAGGAATGTCAATGCAGGAATACTCCCAGAAATCATTATCTGTAAACACACTTTGCTGTACCATCCACAAATATATGTTAAAGCTCTATCATGCAAAGAAGAAGCCATATGTGAAAATGATCCAGAAATACAGCTGTCTTCACTGGTCCAAAGCTCATTTAAAATTGACTGAGGCAAAGTGGATAAATGTTCTGTGGTCAAACTAATCAAAATTTGAAATTGTTTTTTGAAAACATGGACACTGTGTCCTCTGGACTAAAACGGAGAGGGACCATCCGGCTTGTTATCAGTGCTCAGTTCAAAAGCCTGCATCTCTGATGGTATGGGGATGTATTAGTGCCTATGGAGTTGGCAGCTTGCACATCTGGAAAGGAACCATCAATGCTGAAAGGTTTATTCAGGTTTTAGAGCAAAATATGTTTCCATCCAGACAATGTCTTTTTCATCTAAGGCCTTGCATATTTCAGCAAGACAATGCTAAACCACATACTGCATCTATTATAACAGCATGGCTTCATAGTAGAAGAGTCCGGGCGCTGAACTGACCTTCCTGCAGTCCAGACCTTTCACCAATTGAAAACTTTTGCGCATCATAAAATGAAAAATACAAAAAAGGCGACCCAGGACTGTTGAGCAGCTAGAATCCTATATCAGACAAGAATGGGACAACATTCCTCTCCCAAAAGTCCTGAAACTGGTCTCCTCATTTCCCAGATGTTTATGGACTGCTGTTAAAAGAAGAGTTGATGCTACACAGTGGTAAACATGGCCCTGTCCCAACATTTTGACATGTGTTGCTGCCATCAAATTCAAAATGACCTTATTCTTTTCTTAAAATGGTACATTTTCTCAGTTTAAACACTTGATATGTTTTCTATGTTCTATTGTGAGTAAAATATGGGTTTATGAGGTTTGCAAATCATTGCATTCTGTTTTTATTTACATTTTTGACTACATCCCAAACTTTTTTGGAATTGAGGTTGTACTTTTTTAATATGCCCAAAGATAAGAACAATGTTAAAGTAGCCCCTTTCTCACTTGCAGACTATCACAGGGCATGTATGAGAAAAGCAGGATGAAGAATTCAAAGTTAAAAAAACAAAACAAAACATGATTTGGCAATTTTGTAAGTCAAGACCTATTATAACTCCTAGGAATTTCCTGTGATGACATACAGTATGTGTGATCAAATCTGTGAAATTGCCAGGCAAAGTACACAAAACATCTCAGTGTCCGCCTCATGCACAAAACATCCATACAATTAAATCAATCCTAGGAGACTCTGGCAATGACAAATAAATTATCCACAGTGTTGACTTCTTAGGTTAGCTGTTTGAAAAGTGTTGGGAAATTGCTGAATTTAAAAATAAGGAAGCACATCTTCATTCAGGACAAGGAGAAAGTTGTTAAGTCCATTTGTCACTAGATGCAGCCAAATGTCTTCTTCAGAAATGCTATTTACCAGCAGGGAAAGGAGTGCTGTGAAATGCAGGGATAGCAGAGTGAGGCACAGGTCTTCTGTAAACTGTGCGTAAGACAGCTTTTCACAATGGTAATAATGCAGTAGCATATGTGTATACATTCTTGCTGCCATTTGGCTCCATACCAGATCCATAGTGTTGTTTATAACTCAGCTCCTGTGATTTGAGTATAGTAAATAAATAACTAGATTGAACTCAGCACTGGCCTATTGCCAGTCACTAATACATTAGTCAGTAGTCACAGAACGTTTGGTATCCTGTCCAAACACCAGAAGACTTTTATGTGTGAATGTTAGTGACTCAGAAAATGACTGTCACCTTGGTGTATGTAAACAAGAAAATCCTAGTCAAATCCTAAAATGGTTAACCAAACTATTTCCTGGGTCACATGTATGAAAGGAGAAGAGCATGGCTGCACAGGTTTTCCTTCTATATTCCCAAAGATATGTGGACTAGCTTAGCTAGAGATTCCAGAATGGCCATTGTGTGAGTCTTATTGTGTATTTCTGGATAAGTGGTCCCCCATCCCGGGCTGTTTCCTTCCTAGGACCCAGTGCTGCTGTGATTGGCTTGGGTTTTCATTGCCGCTGAATTTTGATTCAGTGAGTTTGAGGTTTGAGAATGAGATAGGATAAGACAAGTCATCAAAACAAAGCAAATAAACAAGTCTTTCATGTCATTTAGTTCTTATTGGCCACAGTATTGAGTCTACCTGAATGCCATTGTAACTTTATGCTTTCAGTTGTTTTTTTTTTTTTACATATTATGGCACAAAAAATTATTTTGTGCTACGTTATCGATTATAATTATATTCTATAAAAGCTTACAATTTACATAAACATGTTTGCCAGATTACTGCACAGAGAGACACAACATACTGTACAGAGGCATTGTTGCAAGATTAAATCGAATAAGAAGAGCCTTTGTTTTTTTTGAATTCTTCATCTTGTAATCTTATGGGCTGTATTGAAATAATTAATCTAATTAAGCGCTACAGAGCGCTCATTAAAAATTTCCCATAACATTCTGTATTTAAATAAATGTAAATGTGAGTGATAAATAAAATATTTATTAGTCAATTTTTGTAAGGCTACTTGTATTCAAGTATTATGGCAGAATGACTCCTAAGTCAAACAGAGTCAAATAGGTGGAAGTGGGCAGCAATTCCTGCTACAATGATGTGTGACATTGTGGAAAACTAAACAAGGTGACTTGAGATACAACTGATTACTCCAGTTGGAGCACAGACAGGTGTAATGACTGGCTAATGGTCACACAGTGTCAGGTGTAGGATTTGAACCCATAGCTTCAATGTTTCAAGTCCAAAGCCTTAACCGCTATTCCATATACATCTGTATACACCTGCCATTAAAATGTGCCTCTAACATCAGTACGGTGTCTGGTTAGAGCTCTAATGTCACTTTCCCTATACAAATTTAAGCTCCACTTCTCCTTATGGGGTTGTTGTATGAAAATATAGCATTCACATTTGTGTTTTATGTGGTTGCTATCCATTTCTGACTGCCTCCAAATGGCATCCAAGTGATTTAACACATGGTTTTTAATGTGATCACCATAAATATGTTAGTGCAGGTGTAAAGTGAGGCATAGAGTTTCAAGTTGACAAATGAAACATAAGGCCACAGGTGCACATGACAATAAAATAACAACTTCATTTCTATCTGCTTTAAAAATTGGTCAGTATTTTCGTACTGTTTAATTCAAATCTTAGTTGGGGGAGCCAGAGTCTATCTTAGCAGTAATGGTTACAAGGCTTAGACTAAACTCGTGCAGGTTGCCTGACTATTACAGTGGACATACACACCCACACTGTCTTATACTGGGTCAGTGTAATAAAAAAGTAGACAATATGCACTGGATTTTTAAACCACATAGTCACTGGTTTTTATATCGAATATCCTAATCTTGTTTGTGCCTTTGGATAAAGGCTTCAAGTAAATGTATATAATATATAATATTAAAATAAAAGTAAGAAAAAAATCATTGTTAAAATAGGGCGGAGTGGTGGCTCTGAGGCTAGGGATCTGCACTGGAAATCGGAAGGTTGCCGTTTCGAATCCCATAAATGCCAAAAGAGACTCTGCTCTGTTGGGCCCTTAAGCAAGGCCCTTAACCTGCAATTGCTGAGTGCTTTGAGTAGTGAGAAAAGCGCTATATAAATGCAGAGAATTATTATTATTCTTCTTCTCAAGGTCAAGGTTCCAGCTTCAGTAGTTCGCAAGTACCAGTAGGTTGCTGTTCCTCACATGATAGATCTGTCCTTCATTTTCTTCTCATTACGTAATCCGCGTCTGCAATTGGCTTATGTGTGTTTGTGATTTTATGTTTGTTGTATTATTATATACACATATAAATTTATATATAAATTCTGTCTGCCAGGCTTCTCACTTAGCAGATGTTGCTGCTCTTCTTTTTCTACATTTTTGCTTTACCAACACATATCATGTCATAAGGTTTTAATTAAGACCAAGATCAAGGTTCGTGAGTAATCACACAACTGTTAGCATTATATATATATATGTGTATATATATATATATTTCTCTTCTGGTTCGTCCTGCTTCCACTGTAAAACCGGTCCCGCCCACATGCAGCCGACATGGCATTTCTCAATTCCTATTTGTCGTCTTCCATGTCATGCACTATACTGGCCTGCTGAGCGTAATACATCCAACAAGTACTGGAGGTACTGCCACAATGGTAAAGTCGCTTTACCACCCTTGCGGGAGCCACCTGTGTGTTTACAACAGCTTCTTACACAGCAAACATCAGAAGCTAAAAATTATCGTGAACGCATTTGAGAATACAACTCTTCTCTAGCGTTTGCTTCCATGGGTGCACAGATAACTCAACCTCCTGGCCACGGACCATACTGTTTTAAATACACGGGCAAATTTATCACCAAATCTCTCCACTATACGCTAACACTTCTACCTCTCCAGGATATGGACAGTTGTATGTTTTTCACACAGCGCAAGCAACTAAAGTACGCTTACAAAATAAAGCAAATTCTGCACGTAGCGAAAATGTACTTCTCCAGCTAGATTCCATGCTCAGAACCATCAACCCCTTCGTTAAATCATACAAACACATGCATGAAATCGCTCAGTCCAATCCAACAGCATCTGTACGAATGGTTTTCAAGGAAACCCCTAGGCAGGATTTACGACAATACAATGTCCCGACATGTCACACCGATGTTGCAGCGATTTTCGTCGGAGAAGATGGCAAAACACCTGCCGAAAAGGACATTTGCATCTATCCCATAGGCAACTCCTGTAAACAGATTTCCACGCTCAATATGAATTGTGATCCTATGGTTTACCCACTTTTATTCCCTTATGGAGACATTGGCTGGCACAAAGATTTACAACATGTTCCCGATAAAAGAACCGCCAAGCGAATAAGGCATACTCAATGTCAATTTTACACATACAGATTAGCAATGAGGAATACTTTTAGCATTTTGCACTCCAGCGGCAAACTATTCCAACAGTACATCGTAGATGCGTATGTTAAAACAGAGGGCGCGCGTCTCAACTATCTCAGATTACATCAACAAGATCTGCGAGTGGAGCAATACAAAGGACTTTCAGACGCACTGCAAGCAAACGCTGAAAATAACAACATACGTGTAGGCAAAATGATCATATTACCGTCCACATTTCCAGGAAGTCTAAGATACATGCAACAAAACTATCAGGATGCTATGGCAATAGCACGTAAATTCGGAAAGCCTGATTTATTTATCACTTTCACATGTAATCCTGCTTGGCCAGAAATTCTACATGCATACCACGTTTTTCAAGAAGTATTTATTTCTTCTAGATTTCTGAATTCCTTTCTCACCGTTTTCTGTTCCTATTCTTACACCGCCATATGCTACAGTGGGCGTCAGCTAGTATATATATAATGTTGGATTGCTGTTGGCTCTTAAAACAACGACAAGCAAAAGCAAAACACGCAGCTCGCCAGCAGATGATCCGACCGCTTCTCCTTAGCGTGCGTTCAGTCACACCCCCTTCACAATGCAAGCAGCATTATATGTCCTGCAAGAAAGAGATTTAACCACACCCAGGGCCGGAAATAAAGGACAAGTATTGTTTTTTACAAAAGTTTTAAAGTAAAAGTGAAAATAATGCATATGTAACAATCCCATGAAACTAACAATCTCTTTAAATTGTATATCCAGTAAACCAAACCCGGGGGTGGGTGAGCAAAGCGAGCAGGGGGCAGAGCCCCCTAGTATATATATACAGTGGAACCTCAGGTCACGAACATCTCGGACCATGTAGCAAATCGGGTTACGACCAAAAAGTTTGCCAAACTTTTGCATCTGTTCACGACCACACACTCGGGTGACGAACAAGCCAGTTTCCTTTCTGGTTCGTACACGCCTATGACTTCCGCATGTGTTCAGTCTCTTCCTGTGCATTCACTGTGCAGCGAGAGCTGGCTGCGTAAGGCCGAGAAGGCAGTTAAAGAATGCACTGGGCTTGTTTTTAAAGAGACTGATTCGAGCATTGTTTTAACCTTGTTGTATTTAATGAAGACTTTTTTCTATTGGATTTTAACCTCCACTTCACTTCTGTTTACAGCGATCGGTTCGTAGCGTGCATTGTTGCAATGTTACTTTTCTTGGTTGTTTATTAAATTATGGATTTTTCAAATGTTCATGTTTTTCCCGGTGCTTAAAACTCATTAAAAAAAAATGTTTACAGCGATCGGTTTGTAGCGTGCATTGTTGCAATGTTGCTTTTCTCTGTTCAAGGTTTTCTCAGTGTTATTCAATGTTTTTACATTTAGTTTACTATTACGCTGTGCAATGCATTCTATGGTATAATTAACTATTTTTGTGCTTACAAATCTTTAAAAAAATATATTTACATACAGTTCGTACGGTCTGGAACGGATTAATTGTATTTACATACAATCCTATGGGGGAAATTACTTCGGGTTACGACCAGAGTTTTGGAACGAATTACGGTCGTGACCCGAGGTTCCACTGTATGTATATATATGTGTGTGTATATATATATATATATATATATATATATATATATACACACACACAAGGGAGTACCCAAAAATAAGCAGAATCCGTACCTGGTGCTCAATCTTGACTTAGTTGCGAATTTTGCTGGTAGGTGTAGCATACTTACAGTATTTTGTGGTAGTCTGCCAAGTGGCGTTGCTCTGTATTGTTCGTACGTTTTTTCTTGGTGCTTATTTAACGTGTTATGCAATTTTTGTGATGGGTGATCACAACAGCGAATCTGCATTAAATTTTGTTTTGTCTTAGGGAAAACAGCTGTTGAAACTGTAATGATGCTTGAAACTGCTTTTAAAGAGGAAGCTTTATATAAAACACAGGTCAACGAGTGGTTTTCACGTTTCAAATGAGGGAAAATGTCACTTGATCATGCTCTGTCTGACTTTTACTTGTTCCTGCATATGAAAAAAGAGCTCAAAGGAAAGCATTTTTGTACCGTGGAGGAAGTAAAAGAAAAATCACTGCAGGCATTGGACAACGTTCCTCTTCAGCAATTCCAAAAATGTGTCCACCAAAGGGAAAACTATTGGGACAAATGCATTCATTCACGTGGAGAGTACTTCGAAGGAGACTAATGTTTTAGTAAGTAAAAATTATTAAAAAAAATTTTTTTTCAGTTCTGGTTATTTTTGGGTATCCCCTCATATATAGATTGAGTAAAACGAGTATTCAGTGGGTATGTAGTACCAAAACTTCTGTGAGATTTGCATAGTTCATCTTGTTGGCCTGTTCACATGCGATGAACTGAAATGAAAGGTTAAATTAAGAGATAAATTTATAGTCCCCAACTCAAACATAAATTCACTGACCTGCTAACTAATTTATTGTTAGATAACCTCTAATAGTTTCTATGTTTCTATGACTTATGCATTAGATACTTTCTGTTACCAGTTAGTACTGAGAATGGTATTCTCATAGTTGTAGGTTTTCTCGTAAAAAGCAGTCTGCATGTTTACTTTATGGAAGGCATCTGCAACTTCATAAGGTTCAGGTAGAAGACCGCGTAAGATGTGTAAGCCTCTGGTTGGGAAGTATCAACATTTTGGTTGAAGAAGTTGGATAGACATGGTGTATAGAGAGTGATGGATTTTCACTTTAGCGTATTTTTATATAGCATCCCTTATTGGACCAACCCAGATCATATCAGCATTTTATGAATTTAAACTAATTACCAATATAATTTAGTAAATGTAAACCATATCCTGGAATGTCACATAAATGCACATTTACAAAAATTAACATTTTAGAATGAGATACTGAAGCATATTAAATGTGTACTAAGGATTGTCTTAAGAATTTTTAGACTTCTCCTTTAAGCTTATTAGTTTTTGAGTTTTAAAGTGAATCTGGTGAGCCGTTGATATTTGAAGTGAAATTGTTGACCATGCTATTCAAGAGCACATATTGACGGCTGTCAGGATTTGGGAGTTGAAGGGTAGCCTGCAATCACATGGCATTAGGCATATGCTGTAGAGAGACATGATCAGGCATTCGGTTCCTGGTAGTGGTTGCTTCTGTTCAGCTTTTCAGTTTTTTTTTTTTTGTTTTGTTTTTGTTTGGTTTTTTTTTTTGTCACTTGATTCATCTCAGACTCTTTTAGCTGGTATGTGTAAACATTTTTCCTCCTCTTCCTTGTATTGAAATCTAAAAGACTGTACTTAATAGCCACTCCCTAGAGGACACGTCCGTGGTGGGCGTGTGGCTTGTTCAGGTTTTGCTGCACCTCCTCAGCCTGTCTTCACTGAACGAGACCAGCTGGGATTTTTACCAGGGTTACAGCACACTTCTTATGCTAATAAGCTCAGCCATTTGACCATTCAGAGAAGTAATTACCCACTGAAGTGAGCTATTGTGTTTATTTGCTTTGCTTTTCACTTAAAGGCTTTTTTAGGGCCCAACGCAAAGCTGAGATCTTGTTTCTTCAGTTGTACGAATCAGCACCCCCATCAGCTCTGCTGCTATCTTCTTCTCACTCATGTGTCAGATGAAAGGAGAAAGAGGGAAACAAGGAAGACTCAAAAAAAAAAAAAAAAAAAAAAAGGACCCTGTGATACCAAGCTGTAATACATATTCAGAGGAAACTATCATTCAGAGTATGCAAGCTGAAATCATTGGGAGACGAGTTGGAATGTTTGTGCAAATAGCTTAATTGCTTCATCACTCTTCCTTGTACAATTAGGTGCGAATCAGGAGGCCAGTACAGAGAAAGTGGGAGGAAAACCAAAGGGATATAAAGTGCATATGGTCACCAGAATTTGATTTGGACTGTCGGAATGTTGGTTGGGCTCATACTGTTAGTGTGAATACATTTTTCCTGTGATACAGAAGCATAAAATGAGGTGGTGTGAAGACGTTGTGTGTGTATGCACTGTAAGAAAGAGAGAGAAGATTTAGCAATATAATTGACATAGCACGTTAACAAAAACACTTTTGTTCAATTTAACTCTCAAAATGGAAACAACTAAGAATGTAAATGAGAGAAATGGTGGCAGTGCAGTAGAACAGAAGAAGAAAGCATATGTGTAACATAGCATAGAGGTGAATTATTAGACAGGCCAACTGTTTGAAAGCTTAAAGTAATTACCCTATCATGCTTTATTTTATATAGTGCCTTTAAAGAGTGCATCACATTATCATTTTACAAAGCCACTAATCAATTGATGTAACAAAATTAAATTTGATTTTGTTATTGAATCTTTCAGGTGCTTGAAGTAGCAGCTTCTGTTACTGGGCAATTCTAAATTGTGAGTATGAGTGCGAGTATGTTTGCTAGTGGGCCCTGCACAAGGGTCTAGCGCCTTGTCTAGACTTAGTTCTGGTTTTGCATCAGTCCCCCTTTGACCCAGAGCTGGGGTAAGATGGTCTAAAAATGTTATCTTTAATGGTAAAGAATATCACGTAATGTAATTTACTTTACTTCATTTTATATAGCATCTGCCACAGATGCTCTTATATAACTTTAACAAAGTGAATATTCAAGCGATTTGCCATCCTGCTAGATGAATGGTTCCCTGCGTGGAGTTTGTATGTTCTCTCAGTGTCTGCGTGGGTTTCCTCTGGATACTCTGGTTTCCTCCCACAGCCCAAAGACATGCAGGTTAGGTGCATTGGCGATCCTAAATTGTCCCTAGCGTGTGCTTGGTGTGTGGGTGTGTGTATGTGTGCCCTGCGGTGGGCTGGCACCCTGCCCGGGGATTTGTTCTTGCCTTGCACCCTGTGTTGGCTGGGATTGGCTCCAGCAGACCCCCGAGACCCTGTGTTAGGATATAGCGGGTTGGATAATGGATGGATGGATAGTTGAATGGTTTCATATCATTTTACATAGTAACAACTTGATTACTCTTTGTATATTTCATAGTGTCCGTGCTACACTGAGCGCAGTTATAAGGCACTTTTTAAAACATTTAATGTTGTATAGAGCCTTTCACGCTAAACACAGCCCCAGACTATTTGACAGAGTATATTGCATAGCATTTTTTTCACAACCTTCAACATTTAATTTTACATCAGTTATTTCCTAACCAGTAACAGCACACTGCACGATAACATGCAGTGAATACACTTGACCTGAACTCGTTTGCTCAGAGGTTGATGTGCTTGCTGCTTCCTGAGCAGCTCTTGTTTTCTCCACCCTAGCGGCCCGCTTCTTCTCTTCTTTCATCGGCAACTTTTCACATTAAAACTGATTAAGTCAGTGTTTGTGTTGCAATTACTTAGTAAGTTTTCTTTAATTTTTCACTTAAGCTGGCATTTAAGTCTTCAATCTGCCTCAAGAATGATTTAAGATATGAAGAGGTAGGGGAAGTGATGGCAAAGGTGGTAGGGATGAGAACGGCGTCCGCACACATGCGCCACATGGCCGCCCTGCTGGCCGCTGCCAAGAGTTGATTCTACAATAAAATAAAAATAAAAAGAGGAATAACCTTAGAGGTCAATCATCACCCCGAAAGGAGATAGTAGATGTCACGTAGTGTATGTGTACCAAATTTTAGGTCAATAGTTCAAACGATTTGCGAGCTACAGGTGATTTAAAATCCTAGACAGACAAACGGGCAACCACAGTCGCATATTATATGTAAAGATTGTCATTATCAAAACTATATTAATGAAGCAGCTAATAAATAAAATCTTTTTTGATACTGTTCTTTTCATGTAAGTCCTACCAAATATAAATATATTTTATTTTAAATATGCATCCTTCCAAATTATTTACAATGCAATCAATCCTTATTGTCTTCATGCAGCACCTTTAATATTTGCCATTGTCACAAAGTCACATTTTATTTTATTTTATATAGCATTCCTCATAGTGATTAGTTTTTTAGGTTTTAGAGCAATAGGGTGAGAAGCACCAACATCCAGGAGAGGCTTATAGTAGAGCTGCTGATCCTTCACATCGAGAGGATCCACTTCAGTTGGTTGGAGCTTCTGAAATGAATGCCTTCTGGACACCTCCCTGTGGAGATTTTATGGACATGGCCAGCTGGAGGAGTCTCCGAGGAAGACCCAGTGCTTTCTGGGAGCATTATTTCGCCCAGATAGGCTGGGAACACCTTGGAATTCCAAACTATGAGTTGGCAAGTGTGGCTGGGGAAAATGACAATTGGTGTCTCACTGCTAAGACTGTTGCCCCCGTGACCCGGCATCAGATATGTTGTGGAAAGTGAGTGAATGAATGTTTTATACCATAAAGAGCCTTTTATTGACACTATCACAATAGGGAAATTAACTAATCAAGATTCATTCATTGCATATCACGTTGACACAGTTATTAATTTGGCCCACATACAATCTGTATGGAGTTTCTCTGTTCTCACTGTGTAACTGGGGATTTTGTCATGGCACCCTGTTTTCTTTCCACATCTGAAAGACACTCATTTTAGTTAGCCCAGTATGAACAACTGGAGGTGAGTGTGTTCAGCAGTGGAGTGATGTTCCATTCAGGGATGGTGCCTGGAAAGACTCAACTTCACTACGTATTTGTATAGGAAAGTGTGCAATAAGAAATTGGATGGATGTTGAGAACTTTTATGTTGAAGGTTACCCAAAAACTGGTGTTCCTTAGGGGTCTGTGCTAGGGCCATGGCAATTATTAATTTGTATAAAAAACAAGCTGATTAAGTTAGCTGATGATACCAAGCTAGATGGAATGCCAAATAATCTAGAATTAGACAAATCACAATAAAAGGAACTGGAGAGCATTTGGACTTGGGCAGATTTGTAACCATGAAATTTTTTTTTATTTTTATTTTATTGAAATCACACAACATTCCGTACAAATAGGTCAATTTTATAAAAAATAGGATTGAAAACAAATCAACCCCCACCCCTAATGACCATGAAATTTAATATAAACCAATGTAAAGTAGGATACATAATAGGAGGTCTAAAATTTAAGAGTACACTTAATGAGAAGGACGAAGGAATCATAATAGACCAATAGAATGTTAGGTTATATAACTCGTATCAGTTATGCTTAAGTTATAACACACTGGTTAGACCTCACCTGAAGTAAAGTGTGCAGTGCTGGTCTCGTGGCTGCAAAAAAGACAAAGCAGAGCTAGAGAAAGTTGGATGGAGAGCAACTAGGCTGATTCTGGGACTGAGAGGTATGAACTATGAGGAAAGTTTAAAGCAGTGAAGCGTTTTCAGTTTAAGCAGAGTTTAGGAGGCAACATGATTGAAGTGTTTAGAATTATGAAAGGAATTATTATAGTGGGTTCAGGTTGTTACTTTAAAATTAGTTTGAAGAATATGGGCAGAATTGGAAACTTGATAAGTGCAAATTTCATACAAAAGTTATAAGGATTTTCTTAACACAGAAGACCATAAGTACTTGGAATAAATTACCAAGTAGTGTGATGTGTAGTAGAACTTTAGGGACCTTCAAAACACCACCTGGTGTTATTTTGGAGAAATTAGCTGGATAGGATTGGCGATCATGGTTGGGTTGAATGTTCTGTTTTCGTCAAACATTTTCTAGTGTTCCAACATGCTTTACCAAAGCAGTCACCCAAAATAAATTTTTGCATTTTAACTTTCAATACTATTGTTAATTAAATAGACAATTTAATACAGTATGGAAACAGGAAAAGATGGTCTTGTGCAATGTAAATGCAAATGAAACAAGGGAATTTATTTCTTGTGTTCAGGAAAACCTGGCACTGAGCACCCACTGCACTGAGAGAGTGATGGAGTGGCACAGCTCACTGCTACCACTGAATCCAATAATCATTCAACCATAAGGTCACAAAAAACAATAAAAAATTTATCAGATTGACACTGCACTTCAGGAAGCCCAAGTCAGTAAATGAGCCTCCTAGTAGTTCGAAATTACCATGGGACATAGACAGACAGAGCATAATTTTGTATTCAGTTACTATTTGTTAAAATGATGCTAAATTAGCCCTACTTCAACACCCCCTCACCCCCAGTATCCCTCGACTGTCTGAAAGCAGAGGGGGTGCTATTCTAAAGTGGCCACTTTATTTCTGTCATGTCATTCCAGTTCCCACAGAATCTACTCATTAGCACAGACCATCTCCCAGACTGTGCATCCCCGCAGGGCTACTGCTGGTGCTTTGTGCGGGATTAAAAAAATTCATATCTGATTTGCAGTCAAAAAAGGAAATGCACACCGACAGAAAGCCAACCCCCCACTTCCCACCCTGGGCTTGTGGTTGGGGGCCTTGTGTGGGAATGAGCACCGCAAAGATGCAGCTTGAGTCAATAATCTGTGCAGTGACGCAGAGCCAGCCTGGCATCTCTTCCTCAGTGCACCTCGGCAGGATGGCCTTGATTCTTTGTAAACCCTGATTTGCTGCGGGTCATAACCAAGATAAACTGTGACTTGTAGGTTCAGAAGCCTTTATAAACCTTTGAAAGCAGGGCCCCATGATGAGAGGCCAGCTCCACAGCTCCAGAAAGCAGAGAAAGAGATGTGCTGTGCTTTTGTTTTAACTTTACTCAATTGTTCCCAACTTCCTCCTGATGCAATATTAAGGGAGGAAAAAGTTCAAATGCCTTTCAAGTGAAACAGAATCTGACTATGGCCACCTGCAGAGCGGCACATCTGAACTCTGCTGACCTCTGTGGTCGTGGTACGTTTAACAGGGCGTTAAATTCTTCCAAGAGTACAGACGTTGTAAAGTGTCTGGAAGTGAGCTGTGGAGAGTGTGTGTTTAAGTGTGAGTGGCCAGGTGGGCTCCAGCAGCAACAAATCACTGTTGTGTAGATCTGTGGGTGTGTGGAGGGGGAGATTAGTGATTAGTGGTGACAGAGAGAGAGAGAAGGAAGGAAATTGGAGTGTTTCTGAGGTGGGGGTAATGTTCTAAGATCATTTTTATGGTCTGCAACAAACAGTAACTTTAAAAGGTCCTATTTAAAATAAAGTATAAAGGACTGACTCTGTGTATAATTTCACTTTATTCCTGAAAAAGGATTTGAAGCTAAATAATTAGATCTCCGTCTGTCTGACTAGTTAGACACCACTACAGGATTATCTATCAATCAAATAGTCATGTGGTTAGTGACCGCAGCAGGATTACATGTGCATTTGTCTGGCTAGACAAGACTATAGGGTTACCTATCTATCTATCTATCTGGTGATCACCTGGTTAGAGTTCACTATGAGTTTATGCATCAGTGTCAATCAATTGGTTAGAGACCACTATTAGATTATTAAATTATCCATTTCTCTGTTTGTCTAATTAAAAACTTCTTAAACTTCTTAAAGGTTATCTTTCAATTGATCAGTCAAGTGACCACCACAGGATTATTTGTGTGTCTTTCACTCCATGTAGATAGACTTATCCTTCTGTGTAAATTGATTAACTGATTAGAGGTCACTATATAATAATTCCTCAGTCAATCACCTGGTTAGAGACCATTATATTATTATATCTGTTTTGTTAAAGACTACTAAAGGGTTATCTTTAAATCGATCTGTCAAGTGGTTAGTGACCACTACAGGATTATCCATGTGTCTGTCTGTCTGGCAAAACACAACTATAGGATTATACATCTGTCTATCTATCAGTCAACTAGTTAGAGAACACTATAGGATTATTTATTAGTCAATCTACTGGCTAGAGACCACTGCATGATAATCAGATTATCTGTGTATCTTTGTATTTAAAGGGTATAACATTATTTTGTTTCAATCAATGAAGTGGTTAGTGACCACAACAGTATTATTATATGTCGGTCAGTCTGTCTGGGTAGACACCACAATAGGATTACCTGTCTGTCTGTCATATACTGCCTTTCCTATCTATCTATCTATCTATCTATCTATCTATCTATCTATCTATCTATCTATCTATCTATCTATCTATCTATCTATCTATCTATCTATCTATCTATCTATCTATCTATCTATCTATCTATCTATCTATCTATCTATCTATCTATCTCGCTCTTAGTCTGTCGTTATAGGATTATCCATCAGTCAATCAACTGGTTAGAGTTGAGTATTAAAGGATTATATATCAATCGATCAATCATGTGGTTACTGACCACTACAGGATTATTTATTTATCTTCCTATCGATTGGTTAGAGGTTACTATAGGATTATTTATCTGTCTGTCTAGTTAAAGACTACTACAGGATGATCTATCACAAGTGGTTAGTGACCACTACAGGATTATTTTTTTGTCTGTCTAGGTAATCACCACTATAGGAGTATCTTTCTATGTGCCTATTGATCAACTGGTTAGTGGTGCCTATAAGATTAGCCAGAGTCCAGGACAGAATTCCTTATCTAGCTATCTGTCCTTCGCTACTACAAAACTACATTAGGCCAACCCAGTCATTTATGGATGATGTGTATGTGTACAGTGCACTAAAGACAGCATGTTATGGTAAAACACTGAAATCATGTATATATGAATGCTGAGCCAGAAACAATAGCAGAATTGCATACTGCTTCTTGAGTAAGTAAATTGGAGCTATACATTTCCCAATACAAGTGTATTTCTAGTGATTATCTGCTTGCCTTAAAATAACAATTGTAATAGAGATGTGAGAGCAGATGTGTAGATGTCCTGGAGGGCATAAGTGGTAAACGTAGGTGCTGAGAGCGACCATAATGACTGACTTTTGATTTCT
This sequence comes from Erpetoichthys calabaricus, assembly GCF_900747795.2. Taxonomy (NCBI): domain Eukaryota; kingdom Metazoa; phylum Chordata; class Cladistia; order Polypteriformes; family Polypteridae; genus Erpetoichthys; species Erpetoichthys calabaricus. The sequence goes on along the minus strand of NC_041401.2, from coordinate 62,365,148 downwards.
GGATATATTGAAGAACCACCCTAGGTGTGAACATCTGTGCTCTAGATATTCAAAGCAAAAAAGAAATTTAAGACTGTGTATCTTACTCTTGTCTAATAATAATTCTCTCCATGTCATTGACTCTATATTTTATAGTGTACCCTTTACAGAAATCACTTGGAAGTTCACATTACAGTACAAATGAACTATTGTATGTTGCTCCCTTCCAGACTGAAATGGAGAGTGTCTGTTTCCTCACCTGAAAACTGACTTAATTGAATTACTACTTCTGTATAGTGGTCATGAAAGATTTACAGTGTTGGAATCCTATACAGTGAGGCCTGTGCTCTGTTATTGGTGTGCTGTAAGTTTATCCTGGGTCAGTGTCGCCTTAGGATTTATACACCCTCAGTGGGGTGTGTGGTGTTGGTATTGTATTGCACCGATGAAATAAAACTGTTCATGGGTTTACTCTACTTATATTAATGTTCATTTTGAATGTTTTGTCAGTGTATGAATTTCACAGTACTTCATTTCCTACCACATTCTGACCTTCACCCTGTACGTCTCCACTGAGACCCTTGTATGTTTTCAGCTGTTATACTGATATTGTTAATAGTAATATAAAATGTGAGGAGAGGGTTGGGTGGTTCATAGTTGATATTGAGATTAGCGTTCAGTGCTCAGAAGTTTAGTAAAGCTCAACAGTGTCACTCTGTCAGGAGTGTGACTGTTTTCCTAAGTGTTCATATGAATTGCACTTCCCACCACAAAGTTAAACTATCTGGTTGATTGTCCCATTGCATGTGTGAAGCATAGTATGAGGACTATATTCTTGCTTGCTTTAGTTCCAGCTGCTTTCAGGCCCAAAACTTAACCAAATGTGCCACTAAATGGATGAAATGGAAGGAGTCGATCAGTCAAATGGAAACTTTAACAAAAACTCCATCAGTCTGGTCTGACAATATATTTGCAGCCACCCCATTGTAATTGGAAGAAAATTTGGTCATGGAATCACAAGGGAAATAATCATGCAGAAAACCCTACCTAAGGTTTTTATGCCTTTAGCACAGCAGTCTCCTTGATGTGTGTCTTTTATCGAGATTTATTGTTCTGCACAAGTAGTTTGTACAGAATGAGTTGTTAGATGGTCCACACTGTTCACTTGCTGCTGAATGAGCTCTTGATCATCATTATGCTATGATTTTGCTCAATTATAAATGCATATTTACAAAATTAAGTATAAATATGTCTTAATTTATATTAATAATGCACACTTCTTTATATGTTTAAATTCAGTTTTTGCAGAGGATTGCATTGCTTCAGTCACACATGAAGCTTTGAAAGAAGCCCTCACTATCCTGTGCTCTACAGTATGCACTTTATTTTTGTCTTTAGGATGTCTATGTTAGACTAATTGGTGGCTCTCATTTGGCCCATTGTGGTGCAGCATAGATGTGTGTGAGTGTGAGTGTTACACCTACTACAGCCTTATTTACAACCTGTTACCCTTTTCTGCCAGGGTCTGGTCCCTTGTTAAAAAGGTTCTATATGTGGATGGATGTAAGAGGAGATTCAACTGAGTGAAAGTCAAAATATTTTTTTTTGTACCTAATGGTTAAAGAGGTAAAGCTACAGAGACACACAGTGCAGATAAGGCACATAAGCACAAAACCCGAGGGGTGGGGGGTGTGTATTCCTTACATCTCTGGGGCAAGCAGAACCAAACAAAGAAGAAACTATGTGTATTTGGTTGTGTTTAGTTCTGCTGTTGTGTTACTGACTGTCGTTTCTCTTTATGGACTGATTTTGGCAGCTCTTTTGCTTTTCTGTCTTTTTGCACCCCCCAGTGACCTTTTCACAGTTTGAACTTGCAAGCCTCCTCGAGCTTGCGGGAGGTCTGGTCCCATGCCAGGCAGTGCTGGTTTTAGCTAAAGACTGGTTGGGTAAGATTTTTTTTTAATCTTTAGCAATAGCAGCCTGGCTTCTGTTCTTTTAAGACTTGCTGGGCTGCTCCTCATAAAGCGGGTTTATCTGACTGAGCTAAGTCAAGGGGAGGCTACAAATTTCCCCCTCATTTTGTATGGTTGCCCTGACCTTTGATTATTTTGATAGGTTTAATCTTCCCAAATGGGATGGGCTGCTTGCGTGGCAGGAACAGTAGAAAGGATCTTTGCTGTTCAACAAACAAAATGTGTGAATTAAATTAATGGGCTTGGGAAAAGAAGCACCATTATTATAATATGTCTGTGCCCGATTACTTTTATGCTTTATGTTATGTAGATGTTCAGTACTGATGTCCACAACTAGGAGAAATGTGGATTAGGATAAGGGAACAATACCCCACTTGAGCCATGGACTAAGTAAACATTCAGGTTAATGGCATTTAAAATGTCTTGTCAGAGACTTCATCACAAGAGCTTATCATCATTGTATATAAGACAGTATTTATAAAAGTGTGAAAGAGCCATAATATATGGAAAATGGCAACCTGTGCCCCATTTTTGGTTGTGACATGTAGTTTGGAGTAAATGATCCTGTAGGCAGCTTCATCATGTATTGCTTGTATGGTGAGAAAAGTCCAATGAAGACCTTACAATGATGATGGTACTGAGCACTTCAACATACAAGTTGTTAATGGTACGGGCATACGTTGTACAACTCAAAATCAGAAAAAGTTGGAATGGTATGGAAATGCAAATAAAAACTTAAAACTTTACTGTGCAAAAAAAAAAAAAAGCCTTATGTTAACCATGTCCAGAAGTGGAGTCAACTTCTGGGCTCAGAGGTATCTGGGATGGACCATCACACAGTGGAAATGTGTATTGTGGTTAGGCTAATGGGGTTGTGTCAGTGACTTTGGCAAAGGAAATGTATACTTCTCTGATGGCAGTATTAGTGCAGAAAAGTACATTGAGATTTTAGAGCAACATATACTGTCTTCAAGATGACATCTTTTCCAGGGACGTCCATACATTTTTCAATAAGACGATGCAAAACCACATTTGGCACACATTACAAAGGCATGGCTGCGGAAGAAGAGGGTACAGGTACTGGACTGGCTGCAGTCCTAATCTGTCCCCAATAGAGAATGTGTAGAGAATTTTGAAATGAAAAACGCAACGACGATCCCATACTGTTGCACACCTTGCATGTTTGCAGGAAGAATGGGACAATATAACACCTGAAATGCTTCATCGCTTGGTATCCTCCATGCTAAAACATCTTTTAAGTGTTGTGAGAAGGAATGGCAACATTACAAAGTAGTGAATGCTTTATCATTCCAAAATTTGGAATGTGTTACAGGCCTGAAATGCGGGAATAGATGTATATTAACAAATACAATTAAGTTAACCGGACAAAATATGAAATATCTTGGGTTCATACTACCTGCAATAAAATAAAAGTTAACGTAAATTTAAGAATTACTTTTTTTTATTTCCATTATTCATACCATCCCCACTTTTTCTGATTTGGAGTTATAGATCAGCGTTATGGAGCACAGAAGTATTATGTTCTTTGTACCCATGAAAAGAAAATGATACCTGGTTGAGAAGGCTTTTTCTGGAAATTATTTCCAAGTTCTTATTGGAATCCTACTGGCAAATCAATCTTCACTCTGTAAGGGACAGCAGGGAGTTTGGCCTGGCTGGGGCGCCCTTAGTCAGCAAAGACAGGGGAGACAGCATGCACCGGGCATTGTCACCCCTGGAACACTGGATGGCACTGTTGGGTTTCAGTGCCACCAGGGGATGTTCTCAGGGACTGGGGAGCCCTACTTTGTGGGTCTCCAGCCTTACCCCGAAGTGCTCCTAGTGAAGCCTTCAGGACCACTGGAAGTACTTCCGAGAATCACATAAAGGGAGCAGCCTGCCACTATTCTCTGGGAGGAAGAGTAGGACAATTGCCTATGGAGGAGTGCAGGCGGAATACAGAAGGAAAAGGAAGAAGAAAAGTGTTGTATTGTGCTTGGTGCTGGTGGGAAATGGGGAAAATGTTTCCCCCCAAATAAAAGCCTTATGTGCTACTGGACTTGTGCATGTGTCGGTTGTGCCAGGTGTTTGTGGAGCAGGAGTGCCCTGGTGCTCACAGCTCCCACTCCATAATGAATTGAGAGTTAATTCTAAATTATCCAGTAAAAGAGTTAACTTGCTGCTAACACAATGAAATGAATGGAACTTCAAGGTAGCAACAATAATCTAGAGCAGGAGAATAGGGGAACGTGAAGGAGGCATGAGGAATCTTTTATCCTGAGTACTCATTCCTCAGACAGTTTATAATGATAATACATTCTTGTCATGTCAAGGGTTGATTTTCAGCAAAACTGAACCAGTCCATAGCAAAGCATTAGGCTTTAAAAAGAAAGTAGTATTTATGCAGCCAAAGTGGAGATGACAGCACTCTGAATGGACACCATCCAAAAAACTTGTGGCAATAATAACATGTGCTTCAGCACCATACACACTAGGATCTCTGTGATGTGGAACAGAATCCCTAATGCAAAAAACTGGGCCAAAGGCACTCATTTCAATAATTCACCATGAGGCAAGACGATAGATTCACAGTTATTGCACTGAGGGTAATAAATCCTTGCAGCAGCCGACTTCTGGGAAGTTTTGACAGTTCTGTCACTGGGGTACATAAACAAAAGACTAATCTGGGCTCTAGTGTGGAAGGGGGGGGCAGAGGAGAGTGGCTGCTCATAAGACCACGGACAGCAGGTCAGTCAGGTTATCGGGTGTCACTAAGGGATGACCTTTGTACTTTCTACACTGTGGGGTCTCACAGAACACAGAATAGTGTTAAGTGTATGTCCAATATGAACATTGTCTCTGTGTCTGGAGTGAGAAGGGCAAGGAGGACTGGTGAACACCTAAAGAATCAGCAGCTGTCTCGCTTCACAAGGAGTACATACTCAGGAGTGGAAGTGTGTGCTGATTTTTATGTACTGTTCTGAAGCTAAAAGCCCTCCTGCATTCTAAACATTTATGACACCACCCTGAGTGAGCAGTAATGAGCAGGGCTTCTGGAAGCAGGAACCATGTAAGGTGAAACTTTGTGAGGCCCTTGGCACCCTGTTTACACATGTAGTCCATTACCGGGTAACAGTGCACTTTCCTGTTCTTCATTCTCTGAAGGCAGTCCCCCGTGGAACTGTTTCTGTGTTTTGTTTGAGGCATCCGCTTTCCCAGTTTAAGAACCTGCCCTCTCTACTGTGTTTTGTAATAATGTGACTCTGAACCTGACAGAATGCTAAAAATTGACTTGTAATGTTTTCATGAATGACTCCTTCTCATCAAAGCTGTCTTTGTTTGCTATAATCTTACACTGGTTTTCTGTGTTTGTCCAGTTTGTGCCTTTTTGATGTGCTGCCTTTTTAATTTCTTCTCCATACTTGAAGGCAGTATGATGTAGTGGGTAAGGCTCTGGACTTCAAACCCTGAGGTTGTGGGTTGAAATCCTGCTACTGACATTGTGTGACCATAAGCAAGTCACTTGACCTGCCTGTGCTTCAATTGGAAAACCAAAAGAAATGTAAGCAATTGTATCATAAATGTAAGTCATCTTGGTTAAAGATGTCAGCCAAATAAGTAAATGTAAATGTACTAAAATGTTCATGGCTTTGTGAGGGCACTTGTTTGCTAAGCAGCTTGCAGATATTCATTAAGAATGGCTTTATATGGTTAAAATACAGGTTTGACTAGTTTGAGTGGCAAACCAAGCTGACTGGGGCTTTCCAGAGCCTGGTGCGCAACATCATGGTTCGGTTATCCTCTACGTGAAGTGTCCACGTTCACAGCATATTTATGTAGTATTATTCCAGAGACACTGGCTTGCGCCCTTAGTCCAAATACAAGCTTGTTAGGTTGACTGACATCACTGAATTCAGTAGCTCGGTTGTGTAATCCCTACAAGCCAAGGTTAGATGTTGCCTGTAGTCCAATAAGACCAGGACAGGCTCTAGAGGTGCTGACTAAAAGAAAGAGTTATAATGAACCCCATGGGAAAGTATCTATATGAAATAAATGTTCATTGGTAATTCTAGTGATGGCTGAATTGCCGCTAACACAATGAAATACTTTACCTGGCTTCCTAATATGCTACATTTCACAATTGCAACAGCTGTGGGTCTGAAATGAAATGAAACAGAAAGCTGCAGCTGCTGCTGGCAGTCCACCTTCCAGCTAAGATGGTAATGTGTAGAGGGGATGCCAAGCAGCTGTTTTCACTTACCCTACTGCGTAAATTCTGAAGGAGGGCTGTAAGAACTGTGGGTAGATTCTTCTTGACAGACTGGAATTCATTGTGTTAAATGACCAGCTATATTTCAACTGCAGAAAACCCAATGTTCAATATTTTAGTTAAACATATGAATGTGTCATATACTGTACTCTGCCAAGCAAACAATTAATTTTACATGTGGTGCTTCACAAGATAACATAACATTTTCAAAACTGACTAATCCACTTCAGAGTCATGGGGCTGGATCCTATCCCTCTGCTTGAGATGTACACAAAAGTGAATAATTTTGTACACTACAGTGAGATAAAATCCTTAACAGTGCCCACTTTTTTAATGCAGGGATGGTTCTAGAGGTTCATGGTGGCTAATTTCTTAATGAGACATCAACTTTGTTGTTAACTGAATCCGCTGTTCCAACAGTTCTGCTGTTTCTAAATTAATAACATAACTTTTCTATGAAATTCTGATTTACATTTCTACTGTCATGACATTTACATGAGATGTACAACTTAAATCGCTTATACTGTTGAATTTTGCCTTGCTAAAAAGTGATGTAAAGGCTTAATTTGAGTCATCCATGTAATGTAGTGGGCAGACAGACACTTCAGCCAATTTCTGTAAAAACAAAAAACTCGTAAAGTGTTGTGCAATTGATAATTATGGAAAGAGGGATTATTTTGCACACTACAATGAGATGATGGGCACTGTTAAGGATTCTTTCTTAATGCAAGGATGGTTCTAGAGGTCCATTGGTTCCTGGAGATTTCGTTGCAATCAGTTTCTTAATTAAATGTCAATCTTTTTAACTGAATCCTTTGTTCCAAAAGCTGTGCTGTCTCTACATTAATAATAACATCACTTCTCTTTGAAATTCTGACCGTCATTTCTGCTATCATGACATTTACTGCCCAGGAGTCTCTTTTATAGTTTACCTTTTTTGTTTCACTTTCCTTACTTCTCAAAAATTCTATTTTCTTTATTATTTTTCATTGTTTCTTTTTATGAACCAAAAAGCAATTAACCTTGAGTTGCAAACAACAAGAGAGACAACAGTTAATTAACTAAGCCATGGTGCCATAGTCACCTGTATTTGTGTTTATCATTAAGCTGCAGCTTTAAAAAAAAATACATTCAACAAAATCGACAGACTGAAAGGCTTTAATCTTCCAAAATCCACTTTGATTTTCCTAATAAAATAAAAATAGAGGGTGGAGGAAATTTTTAACAGGTGCAAGGAACAAAATATCTGATACAACAGCATTTTCCATTAAACGAAAATAATTTGTTTCTATTTGAGAAATTGGTTAAAACAAAAGCCTGTGGCCACTTCAGTCCTCTAGAACCAGGATTTACTAGCCTTCTTTAATGACATACTAGCCAACAGGGGGCATAAGCATATTTGCAAAGAACAAGAAAATAGCCACCTTGGAGTTGTAAACATCCTAATGGTTTAGACAGATGTAGGGGGCCAAAAGTGTAAGAAAAGGAGAAGTGTGTTTAATGGATAAACCGTTCACTTACCTGAGTTTGAGGATTACATTTCTGGGAAGAAGGTGAACCCTGGGAGTGTGCCTGTTTGTTCCATGTTATAAAATCTGAGTGGGTCTTGTTATTAACAGATACAGGTAATACTATTTTTTTTCTGTTTCAGATTCCACTTTTAATGTGTACATGAGAATTAGCCTCCTAGTCTGATATAAGAAGGGTCCTTTTTGAGTAGTTTTAGAATTTCACTCAATATTGCTAAAAAAATTATCAATGAGTACTTATAAACCACAGGATGTTAAATATAACTGATGGAACAAAAAGAGTAGGCTGTGTCTCGGTCTGGGCTCTGTGCTTTTGCAAGGAATACTGCATCCTCTGTGTACTTATTTAACTCTTCTCAGATGGCTGTTTTCCTGTTGGAGTGATGGCACTTGTTTTCATTCATTCTTTGAGTTTATTTTTGTATAGTTTTCTTCACTGAGTACAAGTCTAGGGCACTGTGGCAGTTTTTCATTGAGCTTTCCGTGTAGGTTGGTCTGGCTTTGTAGAAATCCATTTTCTCAATCTCATTATCCCTCTGTGGGGTTACAAGGCTAATTGTAGTGATTTCCACACACTGGAATGATTGTCTGTTTTTTATTTTTATTTTTTTAAATACTTTATTTTTGAAAAGCAGAACATTACTCAATCTACTCAAATAATCAAAGTGCTCAATCAAACAAATAATGATAACAACAGAAAAAAACATTTTCTTTCTAATTCAATTCAATTCAAGAACACAAAGGAAAAATAGAAATACAAAGAAAATAAAGCAAAACAAGATACACTTGTGTTAAATTAAGGCTGTGTGATTTTTTTTCCATTAAATCATTTCATTCAGGGAAATCTTTTTTGGCTCCTTTTCTTGTTAAAATATATGCTTTTGCATTTCTACATTTCTAGAAAGGATCGGTTTTTTTTCCAAAAATAGTGATTCCTTTGTTTAAAAATTTTAATAAATTGTGAATCGTTAATAAATTTTTAAAAATTGAAGTTTTATTTTTTTGCCATATTGCCCAACCCTATTTTAAATACCCAGTGACATCTTTAATTATTAGAGCTGTGGAAAAAATTCAGTACAGTGTAATATTGTATTATATTTATCATGCTGTATTATCTGAGTTTTTTCATTTTTTTTGGTGGAATGTACAGTTAGGTCCATAAATATTTGGACAGAGACAACTTTTTTCTAATTTTGGTTCTGTACGTTACCACAATGAATTTTAAATGAAACAACTCAGATGCAGTTGAAGTGCAGACTTTCAGCTTTAATTCAGTGGGGTGAACAAAATGATTGCATAAAATGTGAGGCAACTAAAGCATTTTTTTAACACAATCCCTTCATTTCAGGGGCTCAAAAGTAATTGGACAATTGACTCAAAGGCTATTTCATGGGCAGGTGTGGACAAGTCCGTCGTTATGTCATTATCAATTAAACAGATAAAAGGCCTGGAGTTGATTTGAGGTGTGGTGCTTGCATGCGGAAGATTTTGCTGTGAACAGACAACATGCGGTCAAAGGAGCTCTCCATGCAGGTGAAAGAAGCCATCCTTAAGCTGCGAAAACAGAAAAAACCCATCCGAGAAATTGCTACAATATTACGAGTGGCAAAATCTACAGTTTGGTACATCCTGAGAAAGAAAGCAAGCACTGGTGAACTCAGCAACACAAAAAGACCTGGACGTCCACGGAAGACAACTGTGGTAGATGATCGCAGAATCATTTCCATGGTGAAGAGAAACCCCTTCACAACAGCCAACCAAGTGAACACACTCACCAGGGGGTAGGCGTATCGATATCCAAGTCTACCATAAAGAGAAGACTGCATGAAAGTAAATACAGAGGGTGCACTGCAAGGTGCAAGCCACTCATAGGCCTCAAGAATAGAAAGGCTAGTTTGGACTTTGCTAAGGAACATCTAAAAAAGCCAGCACAATTCTGGAAAAACATTCTTTGGACAGATGAAACCAAGATCAACCTCTACCAGAATGATGGCAAGAAAAAAGTATGGAGAAGGCGTGGAACAGCTCATTATCCAAAGCATACCACATCATCTGTAAAACACGGTGGAGGCAGTGTGATGGCTTGGGCGTGCATAGCTGCCAGTGGCACTGGGACACTAGTGTTTATTGATGATGTGACACAGGACAGAAGTAGCCGAATGAATTCTGAGGTGTTCAGAGACATACTGTCTGCTCAAATCCAGCTCAATGCAGTCAAATTGATTGGGCGGCGTTTCATGATACAGATGGACAATGACCCAAAACATACAGCCAAAGCAACCCAGGAGTTTATTAAAGCAAAGAAGTGGAAAATTCTTGAATGGCCAAGTCAGTCACCTGATCTTAACCCAACTGAGCATGCACTTCACTTGTTGAAGACTAAACTTCGGACAGAAAGGCCCACAAACAAACAGCAACTGAAAGCCGCTGCAGTAAAGGCCTGGCAGAGCATTAAAAAGGAGGAAACCCAGCATCTGGTGATGTCCATGAGTTCAAGAATTCAGGCTGTCATTGCCAGCAAAGGGTTTTCAACCAAGTGTTAGAAATGAACATTTTATTTCCAGTTATTTAATTTGTCCAATTACTTTTGAGCCCCTGAAATGAAGGGATTGTGTTCAAAAAATGCTTTAGTTGCCTCACATTTTTATGCAATTGTTTTGTTCACATCATTGAATTAAAGCTGAAAGTCTGCACTTCAACTGCATCTGAGTTGTTTCATTTAAAATTCATTGTGGTAATGTACAGAACCAAAATTAGCAAAAAGTTGTCTCTGTCCAAATATTTATGGACTTAACTGTATGGGGATATAGAAGCAATGTATATGCTTTCCATTGCTTCAAAATTCATTGCTTCTGTATTCCTTTAAGTCAGTATTCCCAAAGTTTGTGGTATCATGGTCCAGTTTTATACATGCCAGTGTGTTTGCAACCCTCCTAGGGGGTCCCAATCCATGAATTTAGTGCAATTGTTTCAGCAGGGGAAGTGGTGTGGTCCTTCTCAGTAAATCAAGCACAATCAGCAAGGCAGGGTTTGGCAGGAGGTTGGCCGTAATCCACTTGCGATGCTTCCACTGTGAATCAAGCACATCATCGGAGCAATGGAGGGGTAGGGTTTCGCCTGTGGTCGGCCTTGGCCCATAGGTTGGGAAACGTTGCTGTTGTTGGCACATCAGTATCATTACAACCTCAGCTGTTAGTACTCGTCACATTTGACTACTGTGTTTACTCACATTGTATAAACACTTGGTTCAATTCATCTTGGTTGGCCAAGGTTCATATCTACAACATGTAAATCTGACATAAGCTGCAACAAAAGGCAAAAACAAACAAAAAAAAAACTGTAAAAGAAAAAAGAAGATGGTGTGGAGCATCACAGGAAGGTTTTCTCAGCATGGTTAATACATAACTTCTAACAGTATGTGAGAGCTAAACAGTTTTCAAAAATTATAACTTATTTTTTTTTAATTTTCACAAAAAATGTATTGTGAACACAGCATCTTATTATCAGTTTGTATGTGCAGAGCCATCACAGTTTTTAAAACATATTTATATATATTTAAATCATGTATTTAAAATTTGAAACATTCTACTCTTGATTATTGGTTGATGACTATACTAGAAACATAGGCTTATCTCACAGCAACTCACCCAGAACTAAGGTTAATAAAATTCCACGTATCCTCACTGTGCAGAAAGTTGAGACACATGAAGTCCATTTTTCACAATTAAAAAGATTTAAGTGAAATTGAGTCTTTTTTTGTATTACGCGTAATAGATTTGTACACTTTTGTCTATATGAATATGATTCTAATATTAAAACTATTCCAATTAAAAAAGGAAATAATAAATTGCAATATATTACTGAAGTGAATTGAAATACTTTGTATAAGATATAAAAAAAGGTTTATTCTTCTTTTTATATCCAAAGTATTCATTTTAATACATCCAAGACAATTCCCATTCTAAGTAGGTACGTTATTTCTTTATTTCTGTGTAAGTTTATAATCATTCTAATAATTGCTACCTTAAATTGTAAAATTAACAGACACATGTACAATGATGCTAATCTTGCTTTTATTAGTGTCATGAAAAAAGAATTAGTAAAGAAAATGTAGCATTTTGAATAGTAAGTAAAAAAAGACCTAGCACTTAATTGCACATCTTTTCGAAAGAATAACCACCTCTAAATACTTCCCTGTCAGCATCATCTAGCTTGCTGTGTCTTTCTACTAAACTTTTACCAATGCACTAAGTGCAAATCACTTTAATTTTTCAGTGTTTAGGATGCATTCATTTCACTACCTATTTTCAGATCACTTTGCCCCAGATCTGACCAGGTCAGCCTTTAGATCTTTGGAAGTCAGACATGTTAACACAATCTGTGGTCAATTTTCCTTTTAGGCTAACTTCCTGGGAGGGCTTCCCAGAGCTGAAAAACTTTTTTTTTTATCATTGTAAACTATATAAGCAGAAATCCAAAGGTCTTTAGAAGAGGATTTGTGGTTTTGAAGTTTGTTTTATATTTGGGGATGATTTTTCTTCCTAACATCCACAGATTGTTATTTTTTTCGTGGCCATATTGGCAGAGTACAGATGAAGAAGAATCACAGCTGTTACTGTATGTCACGTTAGAAGTTCAAACATCTAAAAAATTAGTTAAAATGTAAATGCAGCATAATATAGGTGGAGTAAGGGGTCCACCAAAGTCCTCATCAAAATCAACTGAATTCCAATGATGTGTGATAATGATTTTATCCAAGATTTTTGGCATATTTTAATGCAAAAATGATAACCTTTATATTTTTTCTTTACTCATTTTCTTTAATGTGTAAGTTAAACTAATACAATTCAGAATATTAACCGGATGAAATATACTGTAGCTTTTGTTCATTTGTTTTATTAGTGTTGCTACTCCATGCGCAGGGGAGGGCATCCTGTACGAATTATATGGAACAGCAAATCCAGTGCTATCCTGTTAGTTGTATCTGAGCATCTAGCCACATTTTTTCAATTTAAAGTATGAAATGTCTGAAAAAATTTCCTCTCATGCTGTAAAGTAATTCCTGTATATTTTAGGCCAGGCTTCATTCCTTAGGGTTTCACTATTGTTCAGCACTTTCCAAAATCTTTTCTAAGGAGTCGTCACAGAGGAGTGCAAATGACAATGCTGTCCTACCACAGTAGCCTGTGCCTTTTGACAGACTCCAGCAGCAGAAGCAAACCTTTCTTACTGCCCCGAGCAGCACTGTAATTTGAATTGCTGTGGTTTAAAGCAACTTGTGTTGCAGGGGGTTTGCTGTTCTGAAATGCGATCCCCTTGTTGTGTGAATTAAGGACGTCTGCCCTTGAGGGCTCAAAATGTCCTGCCAGCAATCATCCAAGAGCCTTTTCTGAAGCAGCTCTGAATCACACACAGCTGTTCAGAAGGCAGGGGCCAAGCGCCATAAAATGTGGCCTATTAAAACAACAAAGAGCTGTTTGTGTACTGCTGCGTCTTCATTTTCTTCGCCAGCAAATGTTTCCAAATGATCTTCTACTTCTTTATATATTATGAATCTTTTGCAGCTTCATTTTTATGCTATGAAATACAGATTTCTTATGTTTTGTTGCAGCTTCATTCATGGATATTAAGAATTTTTTCTTTCTTTTTTCTGTTTCCAATGTAGACATTTTTTTAAGATTGTTTGCATATTTTATGTTATAAAAGGGAAATTTTGCACAGTTTTCTGTGGCATTTTTACACATTGCCAGAATGTAAATTATCTTCAGTTTCTTTGTTTAGTTAGTGCCAAGGAATGTTTCCATGTAGCCATGTGCGCTTTCCTGTAAAAGAAAGACACTGTGATATCTTCCTTTCAATAAATGCTAAAATATTAAAACATTTTCTATATATTATAAAATACATATTTACAGTTATTTTTTTATTTTCTCTTACATAAATATTATAAATTTAGCAGAAAAACCTTTCAATATTCTGTCTCTTCAGTTTGTACATTAAGGTAGAGTTTTTTGACTGATATCCATCTTCATTTTGGATTTGATAAATCCAATTCATCATTTCATAAAGGCTGTTCTGGAATTAATTTCAGTTTTTATGCTATCAGTGCTGTTGGCTCTCAACTCCATGAAATTGGGTTCTAATCCCGTTTTGGTCGCCATCTGTGGGCTCTTCTGCTTGTGTCTTGCCACATTCTGAACATGTGAGCACTACAGTAATTTGATTCTGGGGAACTTCTCTCCTTTGTTGGTTTTTGTCTTGCGTCTGATGCTGCCAGGATAGGTTTAGCTCCCTGTAACACTAAAATTGAATGAAGTGAATTTCCTATTTAATTTTGTCATCAGTTTTACAATGTGCAGACATCTTCCCAATGATACTCTAAATATTCCATTTGTGCTGGATATGAAAACAAAAGTATTTAATTGTAGTGCTCTGTTTTGGCTTATTCAGTATAGATATATTTCTGTATGTTTTCAGGTTTTTAAATTTCATAAAAATGTGTTTATATTGTGTTATGAAAAATATTTCCATCATGTGCCCCTCATTCCCTGATAAGGTACTGTATACTTCATTAAATCGATTTATTTATTTGAACTGTCACATTACTTTTTCTCCGCTTTTTCTATTGAGGGTCATAGTGGCAACCTGCCATGATGTTGGAATGACCAAGCCAACCTATTGTCAGCAACAGTCTGCAGTATGTCCTGGGAAATTCTCAGTTGCTCCCAATCCAGCTGAAAGCTCATGTCTTGGGTCAGCTCCCATTGAATCGTTGATAGTATACTCCTTGCGAGAGACACCCAAAGGGCATCCTAATTACATGCCCAAACAATTTCAACTGTCCCATAGCAATCTGGACAAGTAGCGGGGTTATTTCAACCTCCTTCACCCTATCATGGAGAGCAAGCCCACCAGTAGTGTGCAGGAGTGTCCTTTCAGCTGCTGTCATTCATGATCTCATTCATTCAGTCACTACTTATTTGATACATTTTAGGACAGTGTTTCTTAGACTTTTTTTTTCTCGCTACCCCATCTTGCCTTCTTTGTGTTTTCAAAGCCCAGAATCACCGCCGACAGTCATCCAGGGGTTGGGGTTAGTCTTGGTCTTCCCCTTAGAGAATCTCTGCTAACAGTCATCCTGGGGTGGAGGTTTCCTCCTTGGAAGATCACCACCGCAGGTCATAACAGAGCAATGCAGTTTACTTAAACTGTCCACGATGACCCATCATGAGACACTCTGCAAACTGTACACAACCCTTTCCCAATGAGTACCATCGTGACTCTGTGCGACCCACATTCAGACAGCATGCAACACAAAATGGGTTATGACCCATAGTTTAAGAACCTATGTTTTACAATATAATAACAACAGTCATAATACTTTTTATTTATCTAGTGCCTTTCCCATGCTCAAGGTGCTTAATATGATTATTATAATCTGAATCCTGTTTTTATAAAAGAGCAGGTAATAAATCCTCTATATTATTTATTTTCAATCTTGAAAAAAAAATATTTGAATGTCTTCATTTTAAATACAAAAACAGCAGTAGGAGTAGCAGTAGTGTAGTAGTACTGTCACATGTACAGAGTACATTGAAATTCACACATCACTACTGTCTGGCACCATGAAAAACAAGAATGTAATAAAATATGTAACTTCATTTAATTAATTGAAAACACAAAACAACTATTCTGATGTTGCCCTTAACCCATTTCCATACCACTTGCTCTTTGATGCTCTCAATACCTAAAAACTTGAGAGAAGTTCCAATATAATTAGCACTACCTGCTCATGCAATAATAACCTTTACATGGATGAATGGAAGGAAAGATTTCAGAGAGAAACTAAGGCTCAGTTCTTTTAATCTTTCCTCATAACTCATCTGCTGTAGTCCCGGAATCAGTCTAGTTACTCTTGTCTTCTATGTCTTTTCTTCTATGATACTTACCATCAGAATGAAGTTATCTGCACACAATTTTAGAGACAACATTGTTAATCCTGCTTAGTCCAAGTCAGGGTCATGGGTGTTTGGAGTCTATACCAGTTGATCCAGTGACAAGGCAAAAAGAGCCCTAGACAGGACATCAGCCCGGCACAAGTCCAGTTCCACACACACATACATACTGTTTCTTGAGCAAACCAGGAGGCATCCACCAAATCTGACACATACATTCGAAGGCACATGGTAGAAAAACTAGAATACACCAAAGGAAACACAGGCAAAGAGAGAACATGCAAACTCCACACAGACAATAACCATATCTGAAAATTCTTATTAGTTTATTTTTAATACAGAGGCATAACTCCAAAATTACATAAAGCCAGGCTTCATAATGTACATGTAGGGCAGCTTCCATGAGTCAATAAAAAAAGGTGGTTGTGACTTCAACAGCTAGGCTGGGAACTGTGTTGCAGGAAGGAGATTTGGATGTGATTAGCGCTGTAAATAGTTGTCATATAATAATATAGCTTTAATAAAGAAAAAAATCTTAAATTCAAATCTTTAATAAGGACAAGTCAGGCAATATGGTGTAGAGTTTTGTATTTTGGACTTCAAACCCTGAGGTTGTGGGTTCAAATCCCACTACTGACACCATATGTGACCATGAGCTATTCACTTCACTTGCCTGTGCTTCAGTTAGAAAAACAAAAAAAGCATAACCAATTGTATCTCAAATGTTGTAAATCACCTTGGATAAAGGCGTCAGCCAATTAAGCAAATAAATAAAAAAAAATAAGTAAAGAATTAGTCACACTTACCAAATTCTGTATTATCAGTGGATATATGGTGTAAAGGTTACACCATGTCTCCCGCAAAAATAGCGGGATGGAGTTTCAATGATGCCACTTTTAATGTCTTACATTCATAGTCCTGTTTGCACCAACGACATACAATATAACACATCAGAAGGAAAAAAAAAAGTTACAAGAACATGGAGGAGATTGGGAAAGGGTGCAGTTCATGTAATCTTAAAACAAATGATGCATTTATTAATGGTAATTGGGTCTAAGTAGCATATTTATTTCAGAAATTATAAGCATTCTTATCAATGTGCTCCCTTGGCTATTAGTCTAAAATAAGCTGCAGATTCAGCCTATAACCCCAATTTTTCATTGTGAATTGCCTGTGGTGTCCAGCAACTGAGCAGGATAAATTACAACCCATAGTGTTTCTAGGCAACTACTCGCCTTCACAGCTGAAACTGCGCCAGCAAGTGAAGGCCTATGGTATGCTGTGACTCGCTTTGTTTTGTGTACTACACGCAATTCCATTTCACCCACCTACTTTAAATTACTGATTATCATTATACTCCAAAAGGATAGCTTCATTTACCTGCTCTTTCTTTTCATAACAAAAAGCGAATGAGAAACAAATTTGTCAGTCAAATGAAATAAAGAAAACTGGCAACTGGTTAAATACGCCTCCACATAAATTATCAATGTGTAATCATTTAGAAGATAGAAAACTGTGTCTATAAATGTTTAAGGTAAGAGAGCAGAAAGTGAAAAGCAGTTTGTTTCACAATTGTAAATGACATGTAGATACAGTAGCACAAAAAACAGAGGGATGGAACAAGGCTGCTGGCAGTTCAGTTTTTTTCTGTAAAATGCACAAGTAGTCCTCCATTTTCACAGTGGATTAATAAAACCAGTTTTACAAGCTGAATTTTTTTTCAGTATATTTTATAGATAATCTTTTGAAAGGTTTTATATTGGTAGGCTATAAAAATATAACTGGTAAATATTTTGGGCATTGTACTACTGTTTCTTTAAACATATTAAGAATTAACAACTAATTTGATTTGGTTCTACTGTCCATTATTCATCTCTCCTTCTGTTTTCATAGATTTATGTGCTAGAACAATAGTTGGGCAAGCCATTTAAAAAGATTAAAAGTCCTTTCCTTTTTGAGGGACAGATCAGCATCCCAGTCAGAATGGACCCTGCTCCCTCGTCCAGTCAGGATGCCTTGATAAAAGAAAGTCAGCAAGGGAACTACAACACTCCCCTTCCATGCCAGGATGTGGTTACGGAAGGATGGCGTAGCTGCAGCTACACTGAGGCTGGCCTCCTAGCAGCCACAGAAGGACATACTGGAGAGGCTTTGGTGTCTGCCTGCTATGGATGGCAGCATCCCATCTGCTAAGCCCCATTAGACATACCTTCAGGGCAGCAGGGGAGTTGTGGTGCCATTGAGCTGCCCTTTAGGGTTGTGTGTGGACTGCCATGGAGAGCTGTCAGATACTGATTGCATAAGAACCATTGTAGTGCTATCTGACCTGGAGTTGCTTCTTGGGTGACCTGGAAGAACTCTCAGGTCGAGTTTTTAAAGAGAGCCCTCCACTTGACCTGGCAAGTTGGAGTTGGGATAGGAGCTGGACAACGTTTACCTGGAAGAGTGGAGGAAAAAAGAAAAGGATTGGAAAGGACTGAATTGTGTACTACTGAGGTACTGTTAACCAATAGAATAACCTTTGGTTGAACTCGGGACTGACCTTGTGTAGTAGTATCTGGGGTTTGGGGTGTGGTTCCACCCCAAGTTGATCTCCATCATTAATGTACAAGTCAGGGTCTCGCTCTGTTGTAGACTGAAAGTACACACACTTTCAGGCTGGACATCATCACCAGATTTCAAAGGTTAAAACACTTTCCCTGTTATTTCTATTCTTCTTGTCCTTTACATGTTCTCTTTTATCCTTTTGCAGATGCTCGGTAATGCAGCTCATCTCTATCTCTGTAACATTAACCACTTTTTTAAATAAAATAAGCAACTATCCACATTATTTCCTAATGGAAAAGCATTCTGTTCTGTGCATTCATAAAGAGTCTGATTGCATTACCTGTACTGAATGGCAGGAACTCGTGCGGTATAAACCAGCATGCTGCAGATCTTATTGATTAAATCCTCAAAATGTATTTGTTGTTTTTTTTTATACTTATGTGGTTCTTTTATGTTGAGGCTCAGCTATTGAATTGAGTTGCAAACACAGTCATCTCTAAAGAGTTCTTAGCCAGTACTAGCTCTAGACCTAATGTCATTCATCTATCATGAGTCCCTTTCAAACTCCATCAAAGGAGGATCACACAGCAAGATTAATATAGATGGATGGATTTTAACAATGCAATGGTTTTTAACTTGTCCCTGTGTGACATATACGTCCATTATTACATTACGATAGCCAAAAACAAAACATTATCCATTACTGAACATGCTTAATTTTGTTGACATTTCACAGTGACTGGGGCCTGTCAGTGTAGCTTCAGATCCATCACTGAGAAAAACACACACATTCCCACTTATACAAGGCCAAAGTTGGAGTCACTATCAATGGTACATGGGGTTGGGGGAATCACTGGACCCCATGACCAAAGAACCCAAACCAGTGGAGCTGGAAGACAGCTGTAGCAACCGCAGCACTGCTGTAACACCCAAAAAGAAACCATTTATTGTCTAAAATCAATGTTACTTCAATGTTATATAATTATATATAATGATATAGTGATAGTGATGAACCTGCTTTTCAGGGCATGGACAACTTCAGCCTTTCAAAGTTCATGGAGGAGGAAAAAAAGCTTATCTCCATCAATAAACATGCAAATCAGGGTCTTGCTCTGTTGTAGATAAATGATATACACACACATTCAGGCTGGACATCATCACCAAAGTTCAAAGGTGAAAATACAGTTTCTCTCTTATACTGTCATACCCAAAATGAAAACACTCATTGTTTAAAATCAAGAGTTGCTTGAATGTTTACACATTTATTTTGCTCAAACTGAAATCACAAATAGGCCATAGTGTGTCTACATTTTAGTGTTAGTCAACTGCTTCATTCACGTGCCATTGGGTAGATGGGGAATATGAGCATACCGGTGGGAAATTTACCGTGAATGGCCTAAGTAGGAGTTCCCAGTTGGACAGTTTGAAGTAAACAGTGTTAGCTAAAGTCTCCAACTTAGGATATAATGTTGGCCTTTTATCTCAGTTCGAATTACAAAAAGACATATTTTGGTTAGCTAGATGTGGCATTTTCGGCACTGAATTGTATTTGGAGCCATACAAAATTCTTTTAATGTGTTTAGCTTGTGGTTTATTTTCACACACACAAAAAAATAAAGCTTATCTTTAGTAATTTTTTATGTGGACCAAATAGCACAGCAACAGCTATTTCATATTTCTTCCAAGAGTTTGACCGGAAATTTACATGAAATCAACAAACTGAAGTGGGAACTGGGAAAATGATGCCAGAAAAATGCAGCCAAATTAAGGAAGTGCTTTTATAATGGAAGGGGCAGGCTTGTTAAGAGTTGTGAAAATGATTAGGTTGATTTTGTCAAAAACATTCAGGTTAGGTTTTAATTTATAATATAGTAGTCATCTCTATGTGGTGCGAGACACTGAACAAATGCACCTCATTTTTTGAAAGAAATCTGATCAGATTTATTTATCACAGTTCCCTTGTGGTTTTAGAGAGAGAAGGCACCGATGGAACCAATATATTTTTACTTTGTTTTCATTTACATACTTTCACTACAGGTTATAGATTCTTTAGTTGTATGCTATAGATTTCTTTCCAAGTTAAGTTTTTGTTATTATCTGCTCTAAGTTAACAGCTAGCAAAAAAAGGTGTCCAGGAATGTTTTAAGGCTCTATAAAGTTAATTTCTAACACCTTGTTGTCTTGCTACTAGTTTACTGTAGGCTGGTTCATTGTGCAAAATGTTTTATAGTACGGTACATATTATCTCAATCATAACATATTAATCAGGAGACATTGTTCCAGTTTTGTAAAGCAAGGAGTTTTTATTGCCGACTTTTCTAAAATCTTGAGTCTGCCAGAAAAGGCCTGGTTTTAGAGCTCATGTGTGTCTGTTTAACATCATAAATTAAAACATACTCCATAAATGACAAAAGGGATGTAAAACTGGTGTAAAATTGATGTTCACAGTTCAGGATTGTCATAAATCAGACAGTTAAAGGGCATGTGACCCCCCATATATTAGCAAAGGCCTTGTAAGTAAGTGCTTGAATACCAGAAACAGGTAATATGGGCCTTAATGACTTTATAAAAGCAGAGAGCTGTCTGGCTTCTCAGGTCGCAGACCTTGATGCACCGATCTCTCTAATTTCAGGGTCATCCTTTTTTATTGAGTCAGATATCCAGAGATATTCTGTCTGCTTTGCAGTTGCCCTAGATGTTTTGTTTTTTTGTGAAAATTAGCCTCCATTTGACTTAAGAATGTTAGTAATTTAGCCAGCTGATGTCTTCTGTGCTGGTGGAAATGAATGCATCTGTTGCTTCCAATGAGAAATAAGAGTGCCCCAGTATGGCATGAATGGCCTTCCCATCTGGTCAGTAGTGGGATAATGTGGATATAACTTTATCAACTGAATTACCTGTGTTGTGACATTGCAACACTTGCCTCTTACCTCACTTGGTTATACAGTGCCTATTTTTATGTAACATTGAGTCACAGTGGATTTATTTTGGCTTTTCTGACACTGATCAACAGTTTCAATATGAAAACAGATCCTTGCAACTTGATCTAAATTCATAACAAATATAAAACACAAAACAATTGATCACATAAGTATTCACCCTGTTTAATAGGACACACCTTTGTCAGGACTGGTGCAGCCAACTGGTTGTAGGCATAATTCGTTCAATGGAGATAATCTGTGTGAGGTTTCAATTAATTGTAGTAGAAATGCACCTTATCTGGAAGGTCCAACTTGTGGTGAGTCAGTATGGTGGCCTGATCTACACAATGAAGACAAAGGAACACTCCTAGCAACTCTGTGAAAAGGCGATTGAAAAAGCATAAGTCAGGTAATGGATGATCCAAGTCACAGGATATACCTTGAAGTCCTGTTCAATAAACCATTAATGAAAGGAGTATGGCACAGCTATAAATCTGCCAACAGCAACCCGTCCACATAAACTTAGTGATCATGCAAAAAGAATACTAGCAAGGGAGACCACCAAGAGACTTGTGATAACTCTGCATGAGTTGCAAGCTGTAGTGGCTGAGGTTGGAAAGACAGTGCAGACAACAACATTGTCTGTGTGCGTCACCAGTTGCAGCTTTATGGGAGAGGGACAAAGAGGAAAAATGCACATGACATCTCAGCTGGAGTTTGCCACATGGCACCTGGAAAATTCTGAAGTCAGCCAGAAGTAGGTTCTTTGGTCTGATGAGATCAAAATTGAGCTTTTAGAAGCAAACACTGCACATTATAAGGAACACACCACACATTTTGTGAAGCATGGGGGTGGTGGCAGCATCATGACGTGGGGATGCTTTTCTGTAGCAGGGTCTTGGAAGACTTGTGAGGGTAGAGGATAAAATGAATGCAGCATAATATAGGGAAATCCTGGAAAAAAACGTGATGCAATCTGTATGAAACCTGCGCCTTTGGAGAAGATTCGTTTTCCAACAAGACAATGACGCCAAGCATAAGGCTGTACTGTATCCGTAAATGGATTAAAAACAACAATGCTGGAGGTCCCTGAGATCTCAATCCAATTTAGAATTTTTGGCTGGTTATTCAAAATCCCCATGCAGCCAGACAGAGCTTGAATACTTCTGCAAAGAAGAATGGGAGAAATGTTAGTGTCCAGATGTGCAAAACTGGTAGAGACCTGTGCACACAGAATCATGGCCACCATGGTACATCTATTAAATACTGACCTGGAGGAGGTGAATACTTAAGCGATCAATTATTTTGTGTTTTATATTTGTAATTAATTTAGATTGCTTTGCAATTAATCTGTTTACTTTGACATTAAAGAGTCTTTTTTCGTTGACCAATGACAAAAAGGCCAAATTAAATCCTCTGTCATTCAGTGTTGTATAACAATACAATGTGAAAGCTTCCGGGAGGTGAATACTTTTTACTTCACTGTAAAAATAAAAATAAATAAAAGTCAGTTCAGTCACAAATTGCATTTTATCTCATGTTCTATTTGGAGCTTTGTAGTACCTGCTTAATGCATTTCCTTTGTATTTTAGAACCAATATTTCATTTGGCTTTTGTGCAGATCCAGCTGCAATTCGACCGTGACTGTATTTTTTTTTATAAAACTCTGATCAGAAATGTTTATGAACCGAACCAACTGGAAACCTGTAATATTACAGCTGATATCTTGGAACACTTCCATAACACATCAAAGCAACGTAAGAGTGCACCACCCACACCCAGCCAAAGTCTTTAGACTTCAGGAGGCACACCATACAGCTTGTTCTCAGTGTTTGGCCATGCACAGATATGCTTTTGTTTTTTTCCTGCTATAACATTTGCAACATTGAATTCCCAATCATCCTGCCCACTGTAACAAGTGGGTTAAAAAATGTTCAATTGCGATTTGTTTCATTCCATTCTTCATTACATGTAGAAATTAAATCCTGCTAACAAGGATAAAAGATACAAAATTGTAGATGTTTTATATTTCAAGCAATATTTATTCTCTGTTTCACTGGTCACGTTTAAAATGCTGGACTAAATCTCTGCCCTCTGTTTGTCGTCCTCCTGGTTTCTGGCTTATCCATGGCCATTGCACCAAATACATGTAATACATGTGCGCATTGTGAACCACTAGGGAGCAATGCAGTACCTCAGGTACAACCACACAGACAAAAGTTCTGGGTTCAAATACAAGATTTATTGAAAACAATACCTTACAAATGCTTCTTAGTCACTGCATAAACACAAATATTCTCTTCTTTTTCTGTCTTATTTATTTTTCCACTCCTCTCAGACAAGATTTGTCCTTTCTCCACCCAACTCCAACCTGCCTTGATGAGGTTGAACAGTCTCTTTTATCTTTGACCCGGGGGTACTACTTGTGCTAGGGCATATCCCATTGGAAGTACTTCCGGGTCAAATACAAGCCCCACAAAGTAAGAATCACAAATCCCTGCAACACCTGCTGCCGGCACCCACAGAAACTGACAAGACTGCCCTATGGGGCTGCAGTTCCTAGCATGCTTCACAGATGTCTAAAGAGGTAACATTACCCCAGGATGCTGTCACCTAGTCTGTTGGGGGAGCATGTACCTCTGCCAGGTTGTCTCCCTCTGTCCTTCCATAACAACTGGCCTCCCACTCAGGTAAGGGTCTTCATTCAGTCTGTGCCGGGTTGCCAACATGCCTACCTGCATATTGCCATCTTTTGTTGATCGTCTGGCAAGGGAATGGAAAATTCTGCCCACTAACTGCCACGGCCTTCTGGCCAGGTAAACGATCAAAACCCACAATGACCAGGATGCCAGCCCTTGCATGCCCTTCATCACAGCATACTGTACATTAGGCACCAGCCAGTTGCAGTAATCCCATGTTCATAAAGGTGTGTTAATACAAGTCATGCAGCAACATTCTCAGCATTAATGTGTGCATATTGTCCAGAAGTACCCATGTGCAGACAATGCTAAAACATTAATTTGTCCAGCTTTGGATCACTATGTGAGTCGGAATAAACAGATATTTGACTTGTTTTGTTCAACAAGCCTGAAATGGGTGGGTCTAATGAAATGTTTGTAACTAGTAGGCATGGGGAAATGGATGAAAAGGAAGCAGCCTAGAATTCAAGCTTCACTTTAGCTGAATGTGATTAATTGCATGGACTGAAATTGATTATCGAGCTTTTCCTGTTATTAAGGGTCATGCCAGTATGTCTCTCAGCAACGTTGATCTAGGACTAATGTATTCTAAATAGGCTCTACGGCTGTGCTTCTGGATTGTAGTCTGCAGTCACTGTGTCCCCTAAGGTGTCGTTTTGGTGGCTGCTTTAACCACATTCCATTCATTTAAATTATTTAAAGCAGGTCCCCACTAGCAGGGTCACAGTGATGTGAAAACACATTTAATGAGAAAAGGTGATACATTAATATAAAGCATTGTTGGTACAAAGAAAGTCAGTACAGTAATAGATGCCATTACTTGTTGAAGATTTCTGGCAGCTTCCATCTACCCTTTACACTTAACTCAGCCCATCCATCTGTTCATTTTCTAACCTTCTTATGCACCTCAGGATTGCAGGAAGTCAGTGCCTATTCCAGTAGTGTTGGGCACAATGCAGGACTTGGCACCGGACACACTCACACATTCAACAAGATTATCCTGATGTGCACTTCTTTGGGATGTGGGAGGAAAGCTTGCACAAAAATACAAAAATAAGGAGAATGTGCACGTTCAACCCAGACAGTAAAGCATTCAGTCACAAGAAAACAAAATGTGTGTCTTATTATTTGGGTGTGGGGGACTTCTTGATTGGTAGGAGGTGCACCACTGCCTCCAAGTGATTTAAATTTCAACTTTTATATTTTGTTTGTTATGTGTTTTATTCACAGATGAAATTGTGGAACAAATACAAGGTGACCAGCATCCCATCTCTAGTGTTTATTGACGCCACTACAGGGAAGGTTGTCTGTCGGAATGGCTTACTAGTGGTCCGGGATGACCCTGACGGTGGGTGACAGTTATTTTTACCTGTTTTTTTTTGTCATTCCTCTCCATGACAAACAGTATAGATTTTTGGAAACAAAATTTGTACACAAGGAAGAGTGTTTTTATATGTCAGGTGATAGAATTGGTTTAGAGGTGAAGAACATGGAACTTTGGTTGCAATTGAAGACATTTCATCCATCCATCCATCCATTTTCCAACCCGCTGAATCCGAACACAGGGTCACGGGGGTCTGCTGGAGCCAATCCCAGCCAACACAGGGCACAAGGCAGGAACCAATCCTGGGCAGGGTGCCAACCCACCGCAGGACTGAAGACATTTCAATTTAAAGAAATATTTTTTTTGTTAACATGTTGTTTCACGGTACATTTGTCTCACATAGTTTCCCAAACATTGTTTGCTTGCTTCACCTTCACTGCTAGTTCCAACCCAGCATGACAACTTGCCTGCAAACGTCTGTAGTGTGAAAGGCAGCCACCCAAGTTAAAGAATGTTATTCTCAGTTAGCACGCACTCACTCAAGTGCAATCTGCTGTTATTTTTTTATCACTTCTTCTTTTAGAAATGTTAAGTCTGACACTGTTGATTATTTCTGCCATGTTCTACACCATCATAGTGACCTGTTGGCAACATATTTATTATAGCTTTGAACAATACAAAATGTGAATTATATTCATTATGCACTATTAGCTTTCTTTGTTTAAGATACTTCTTTTAACTCGATATTTTCTGTAATCATTCCCATGACAAGGAGATAAAATGTCAAAAATAGAAAGCAGAAGACAAAAGCCTAAGGCTACTGTGGGAGTTACAAGTAAAGAATTGTGTTGGAGAAAGGCTGCCATATTTTGACAATTAGCTTTGTTGACCCTCATTGAGTACATTTTATTTCATTTTTGTTAGTTTCAGATAAAAAAGGACATCCCTCAACTACTGTGTCATAATGGGTGACATAGAATTCTTCAGGGTGAGTGTGATTAGATGGCAGGCTAGCAAGGTATCAAAGTTACCCATGTTAGACTCAATGTGAAGCAAAGGGGTTCTAAAGGGAGTGGTGAGCAGATAAGACTGCAAAGACACAAAGACAGCAGGTCTAGTACAGTCAAGGTCACTTGGACAGAATGCATTATTTGGAGACTGTTCATTTACTTTTCAGTTACTGCCTGGGTATGTAAATGTAAGGCATAGAAAGAGACTAAGAGAGAGGGGGGGGGCGTTTGCTTTTTGTGTGTCCTGAGTGTTTAAAGTGGCAGCCTTACCACATACATTTCAGAACGGGTCATCCACCTAAAGCTAAGCATTTTTGGGCCCTGCTACAACTTGAATAGGAGACCAACCAAGAAAAACTTGGGTTGCTGCTGGAACAGGTGCTGGAGAGGCCAGCAGGGGGTGTTTACCTTGTGGTCTGAATGCTGATCCCAATGCCCCAGTGCAGCAATGGGGATGCTGTGCTGTAAAAATGGGGATGTCCTTCAGATGAGATGTAAAATCGAGATCCTGCTATCTGCGAATATTAAAGATCCCTAGGTATCCTTCGTAAAGAGTAGGGTGTATCCTAATGTCCTTGCTAAACTGCCCACCACAGCCTAGTCATTCTGGCCCCCTGATCATCCCCTGTCTCTAACTGGCTGCCTATCTCTCACCTGTTCACCACCTAACAGCTAACTTGTGGTGAGCGTACTGGCGCAAAATGGCTACCGTCGCATCAGCAAACCAAGGAACTGGTTATTAACTTCTGCTGAACCAAAGAGCCTGTGTCCGGTTACTGTTCAATGAGTGGATATAGAGATGGTCCACTTCTTCAAGGACTTGAGGGTCCCATTAATGACAGGTTGGACTGGTCTTGTAGCACAGAGGAACTATATAAGTAAGAGCAGGCTTTTTTTCCTTAGGTGATTGCATTCCTTCCTTTAATGTGGATAGTGACATTCTTCACCTCTTTTATAACTCTGTGATGGCCAGTCGGATTTTCTACACTGTCATGTTCTAGGCTGGTAACATCACTTCAAGAGATGCCCACCAAATCAATAGGCTAATTAAAAGGACAAGCTCAGTTATAGGACACACCCTGGACACCCTGGAGGTCGTAGTGAAGAAGAGAATTAAAGCAAAACTGATTGTCATTATGAACAATGCTGCTCATCCCCACTCTGAAACACTAACACTGAGGACTATCAGCCAACGAATTATTCAGCAGAAGTGTGAAACACTACAGGGGCTCCTTTATACCAACAGCAATATATCTGCATAATGCCTCACTGTGACTGTGACTTCCAAGTCAGATGTTTTGTTTCTTTTTCATTTTTTTGCTTTATAGTCATTCTGGTGCGTGTTCAGATCATAGTGTGTGTGTTTATCTATCTATCTGGATGCTGTACATTAGTGGAGGTTGTTGTGGCTCCCCACACAATATGCAAAACACTTTGAGTAGTGAGAGAATGTATATAAATGTAAAGAATTATTATTATTAAATTGTTGTAATAGTAAGATGTATGAGGAATAATTAAGCATTTGATATCTTTAAAATCACTTATTTATTCTCCATTTTTTAAACCTGCTTAATCAGTGTGGCACAGTGGTACAGTTAGCAGCACTCTAGCTTCATAGATCTAGAGTTCTTGGTTTAAATCACATGCCTACTCTTTGATCATGTGGAGTTTACACATTCTCCACATGTCAGCGTGGTTTAAACTTTCAGTGCTCCTTTCTTCCTCCTACAGCCCCAGTGAAACACAGGTTAAGTAATCTTAAAATTCCAATCTGGACCTGAAGGAGTATGTACATGAATGTGCTCTTCAATGAACTGGCATTCCATCCATAGCTGGTTCCTGCCTTTCCACTTTCCACTTTTTTGTTTATTATTTATGTTATCTGTATGTGATGTTATGTTCTGTTATAAGAAGCTCCAAAGCTACCAAGTTACATTCTTGTACATTAAGTACTAGAAAATAAACGTGATTTCATTCAGGCTAACTTAAACTTGCAATTTTTTATAAATCCTGTATGTATATATATATATATATATATATATATATATATATATATATATATATATATATATATATATATATAAAGATTAGCGTTTAAAAAAAAAAAATTCAGTTTAACAAGTGCCCATATTAGGGGAATTGTTGCCATTTAATGATAGACGCTGACTGAGGCTCCTGTCCACAGCTTATACAGCAGCACTGTTTTGCTTTTGTTTTTATCAATAAATCTTTTAAATGGCAGTTCACAGATTGCACCATCACAAAGTGCCTTATGAAACAATCGGGGATACAGATCAAAGGCACATGATGTAATGCAAGATTAGTCAGGTTTTTTCCTCCACATGGAAGGGTATGCTAACTGTTTTTATTACATGTTTTCATGAGATAAGGGTCTTTATTTTACTCTCTGCACTTTTACTGTTTCTGTTTACGCCCTGGTGGGTGGTAGATTTCATAGCAGTCTGTGTGCACAGAGTGATGGGTAATCAGGCTTAGAAATATACAGAAGAGTTTTAAGAATTGAAGATTTATCTGTGCCCTTGTAAATCTGAACTGGATAAAGCAGGAATTTGATGATTGGTTGGCTTTAACTGTGAAAAGCATGGCAGACCAAAATCAACTAAATTTGATTTATTTTACTTGAAATAAATAACTTTAAAAGTTCTGTTTTTTAAGAAAAATGTTGTAAGTAAAAGTTTACTGTGGTAAAGAGGGTTTTCACCGTTGGCATTTTGACTTTTTGTTTCAGAAAAAATTTCAAAATAAAGTAGGGCAGAAGAATATGTAGTGTACTGTATTTGTTTAAAGTGTTTTTGAACAATTGAATCACCAGCAATGAGACCAGAAGTAGAGGCACCCCATCTGCCTTCAGTCTCCGGCACTGAGTGAGTTTTTTTGCGTGTTTACTGCTGTCAGCTGAACACCGATGTTGACTTTATTATATAAATATTTGACTTCTGGAGCATAGACATGGTGGCAGTAAGAATGGCTGAAGTATGGAGATGATCATGATATCCCTAGGTCTGATTTTTTTAGTGTTAAATGGCATCATCCGGAATCTGAATAAAGTGTGACGAGTGCTAAATATTTATAGATAGATAGATAGATAGATAGATAGATAGATAGATAGATAGATAGATAGATAGATAGATAGATAGATAGATAGATAGATAGATAGATAGATAGATACATTTTTTATACAATATTAAAGTCGAACAATAAGATGTAGAATGTGTAAATTCTCCCTGATTCTGCCTAAATTTTTCTCCACTGACTGTTTTTTAGATGCCAAAGATTTCAAGATCCTTTTGATTCTCTGTCTAAACTAGATTATGACTAAGTGAAGGTGAACATGATTTGGGCGGGATCACTTCCTGCCATGTACCCAAAGCTACTGAGATAGACTGTAGCACCTGATCGATGTCTCCAGTTCACCACCACTTTCCCAGGGATGTAGTGAGGGAGGTTTCCTGCTCCAAGACTTAGATACCTTAGATTGCCAACTGCTGTAGAATTTTAGTGAAGCTATGAAAATGGTGTCTACCTTTAATGTTGACAATGTGTATCCAATCACATTAGGTATTCTTCACACTTTGGGTATCTTTTTGCCAGCATTTCCTTGGAGATTTCTTAACAATGGCTTTTGTTTCCCAGGTAAAATTTTTGGGATTCTAATTTCAATTTGAGAATTTTTCAGGAGCGGCCTACTTCATGGAGTTATAAGCAGCCTGGCCTGAAACATGTGCCTAAGTAGACAGGAGCATGGGTTCGATAACCTGCTCATTTAATGTCACTTCTCTGGTCTCCAACAATCTGTCTCTACGTCCTTCCATTAGGTCTGGAATTTCCATGGGGACCCAAGCCTTTTGGTGAGGTGGTGGCTGGACCTTTGGTTAGAAAGAACGGACAGTCTACAGACAGCAGCACGCTGGAAGGATCTTATGTCGGGGTTTATTTCTCTGCACACTGGGTGAGTGTTGACTTTGGGGGTACACACATTAACAACACAGGACCATAGAGACATACTGGTCAGTGTCACAACCTGACAGAATGTTTTTCAAAGTGCTTGAGCTGGCTGTTCGAGATTTCAACATGGCTCAAAACACTTGCTTCATCTTAATTTCTTGTGGTCTATCAATAAAAGAGGTGGAGTGATGAGTATCGATATTTTGCTTATATAAATAGATCAGAGCCAATTGCAACTTCATAGACATGGTTAATCGCTTTGCAGCTGGATGAAGATCAACTGAAGTACCGGTTGTCGTAAAGGATATCCTGGAATCTAATAAAATGATTTAGTGCTGGACCCTGGGGCCTCCCCTCTCTGTGCACTTAGAGCATCTTGGCTATAAATCAGCAGGCCTCGGCTTCTTGTTAACTTCTAAAGTGAGATGAAGTAGTATTGCTCTCATCCCAGCTTACACCGCAGAACTATAAGAATGCATTTCTTTCCTGCTCATTCAGCTGAAGGAAGTCTGGATATTTGTTTTGTTGTTGAGCCCTTGTGCCAGTGGGATGATGGGCACATGCTGTATTTCAGCAAGGTGCTTGCAAATTATTTACTCCATCCTCATGACCTCTCAAGTAGCAAAGACCACAGGGCACAAAGGTTTGAAGTGTAGAAGCAGATATCTAAGATGCATATAAAGGCGAATGTAGAGTTTTTTTTTTTGTTGTTGCAGCAAGCTATTGTGATCTTTGCCACACTTTATTTGCTGATTTGTTTTACCAGAATGAGTGTCTGGCCTCATAGACATGTTGTACCAAGAGTATTAAAGGTGGAAAATATAAATCTAATGTAATTGTACCCCGATGCTGCATTTCTAGCTTTAATGGTATAATGCCATTTTTGGTGCTAGCAGATCACAGCAGCAGATGCCTTCACTTGGCCATTGCTCTATAAGGCTCAAAAATTCAGAGTTCTTTACATTAGCTTAGTGACTGTTGTTTTTCTTTTCCAAGAGTTAGCAATTATGGTAGGTCAGCCATTTGTGCATTAACCTTAAGCAATTGAGAAAACAGCACATGACCTCAAGGCTAGGAGTTGTAGTCTTCTTCTTGGGCCAGTTTTTTTGTTTATGTATGTGATTTCAGTCCCTGGACATGTGCCTCTTTCTACCAGTTTATTGCCTTCTTTCATCTCAACTCTGAGAATGTGGGTTCATATTTTTTGTTTGTTTTTCTGATTTATTTTTTTGCAACTAATCCTTTTTAGTTTTCTTCTCCTAGTGCCCACCATGCAGAAGTCTCACACGAGTGCTTGTAGAGTCATACGGTATGGTGAAGGAGTCAGGAAAGAAGTTTGAGATTGTGTTTGTTAGTGCTGACAGGTGAGATACATGAGGGGTTTATCTCCATCAACTTTGAAAAGTCTATGACCCTTGCAACCAGGATGATCTTTGTCAAAAAGCCATCTTTGTTCATGTGTGTTATGCCCCTAGCATGTAAGATGTTCATTCCATAGCAGCATCACAAGTGCCCATTTTCAGGAGCCCAAGCAACAGCAACTGTTGTTTGTTACTTAGGTTTGGTTGTCCTTCAGAGGATACTGAGATGCACAGATGGAAAAATGTTTGAAACAAAGAAGCTTCCAGATCAGCTTTGGACTACTAATGTACCCCAGTTCATAAATGCTTTGACACGCTGAGAACTTCCTTTTTAGAATCCAATTGGGAACAATCAGTCTTTGCTTCTAAAACATGTTTTCAGATCTCTTAGTGTGATTCAGTGGAAACTTAGTGCACAGTGGAAACAATCATTAAAGCCGGAATGTCCCAGTTAAGCCACTGATTGAGTAGTTGATACCAACCACCATCATACACGTTCAGGTTGTAAAAGTGTCTTTAAACCTAAAAAATATTAATTCAGTATTCGGCTCCTTGTGCCACATCCCCTCACCTTCATGTGGTCTGATAGATGTTCCCCAGTACAAATTCATCTCTGCCACTGACTCTCTGCATGTTCTTTCACACCCATTTGTGTTGTGCAGATTTGATTGAGTTGACCCAGTTTGACATGAGGAGACATGCTGTTCAGCCAGTGAGTCCCTATATACCCATTGGTAATATTGCAGCTTCCTCTGGCACATATCTTTGCAAAAGATGGAAACAATAATGTGGCTACTAATTAAAGCACATGTCACTTGCAAACTCTGCTAAATATATTACTTGTATGTGGGTTAAGTTCTAAACTGTAAAGAAATATAATAAAATGCTTAATATGTAAATATATCCATCTGCTATTAGCAAAAAACATCTGTAAAATTGTTTCTGATGTTTGTTTGTGTTTTGTTTTTCTCTTTACTGAATACTTCTCCATTTGTCAGGTCAGAAGATTCGTTTAAACAGTATTTTAGTGAGATGCCCTGGCTGGCAGTACCATATTCTGATGAGGGTCGAAGGTCTCGGCTCAATCGACTCTATGGCATACAAGGTGAGTGAATCTTTCAAACTGTTTGTGTTTATTTGTTTGGTTATTTATTTTTACTTTGGTAAGGTTCAGTGTAGCAAAGAATGCAAGCACTGCGCTGTTAGAATGTCAGGAATGTGTGCTGAACAAGCCTGGGCCACGCTGTCATCAACCCATCGGACACTGCAGCGCTCTGTGTACACTGTGTCTCTTACCGATAAGGGCTTTTGAGCAAATTGCTTCAGATTGTTATCACACACAGGGAGAGCAGCTGATGGTGATTGAGCTCTAGGGTGAAGGGGATGAGACAGCCAGAAAATGGCCTGTTTGGGAATGCTTGGCAGCACTTCATTGCATTCAAACTGCAGCAGCTCATAATAGGGCGGTCAAGAGACGGGTGTTCCCTGAGGCTTGACTTCTGGCTACAGCATGAAATAGAAGGTGGACAGCCCTGGGATACAAGGGTTGTTACGTTTAGTCTTGAAGCTTGTGATGGTAGTTATAGCACTTCTTTGTATTCAGTCTCACAGCTTGTGCTCCCATTTACGGCCTAGTGGCTTGGGTGTTACTATATTTAGATTAGAGGTTTATATTCCAGTAGGTGGGGAAGGTAGGGGTATTACATTTTATTTTGTGTTCTGCAACTTTGCATCCAGTGGTGGTATTCAAGATTATATTTAATCCTGTGGCTTTTTATTGTTGCAATATAAAGGTTGAATAATATAATAATATTTAAGAGTGAAAGAGTATTATGCCCCAAGGCCAATGTGCCCAATTATAGCACCCCCTTCGGTGGTAGAAGAGGGAGGAAGGGGTTAGATTTAATCTCAAAACTTGTGATTGCAGTGAAAGTACCGGTATTGGGATGGAATATTACACTGAATTACATGGCCTATATTCTGCTGTAGTGGTGTTATGTTCAACAGCACATAAAATAGCAACAAGAACGCGAGGCCTCCAAAAGACCCACAGAACCAAGTCAAAGTCTTCATTGGCCTGCTTCAGATAGACCTCACCCCAGGCAGGCTGACCCCAAACTTTATGGGCAGTCTTCAACCTATCCAGGCCCAAGAAAATGGAAAACAAGCTTTTAAAATATAGAATACTTTAAATGTCCGAAAATACCTCTCAAGAAAAGAGAACTGTAAAACCTTTGGCTTGAGAAAATTGCAAAAAATAACTAACGCCAGAAAAAGGCACACCATAATAAACGAATCCTTTTCCAAAATCCAATAATCATAAACCCAAGACAAAAGCAAAGAATTCAATAGCTAGAAAAAGACAATATTTATGAAATAATATGCTTTTTGGAAAAAAATTAAGTACAGTGAACCACTAAAGAATCTTCTCATCAACCTCACAATAAATAGGCTTGGGCAGTCTTTAAGCTGTGATATCAGGAAGGCTCCGCCTCTTTTAGTTCTAACCACAAAACAAAAGTGACACAGAAGAACAAGTAAAATATAGATGGTAAAGAACAATTAAATAGAACAGTGGTTACAAAAATATATAAAATATAATAAACGCATGACAAATACATAATACATATACATAATAAACAGGAATAGGTACATCATGTATGTGTAATATTAAAATGTGTGCTTCAGTTTAAATGTTTAAAGTCTAACTATTCCTGATTGTATTAGAAATTTGTCGTTTTTCACCCACTGATGGAGGTCCATAGAGGGCTCGATCCCTGGTAAAGGATCCATCCATCCATCCATTTTCCAACCCGCTGAATCCGAACACAGGGTCACGGGGGTCTGCTGGAGCCAATCCCAGCCAACACAGGGCACAAGGCAGGAACCAATCCCGGGCAGGGTGCCAACCCACCGCAGGACACACACAAACACACCCACACACCAAGCACACACTAGGGCCAATTTAGAATCGCCAATCCACCTACCCTGCATGTCTTTGGACTGTGGGAGGAAACCGGAGCGCCCGGAGGAAACCCACGCAGACACGGGGAGAACATGCAAACTCCACGCAGGGAGGACCCGGGAAGCGAACCCAGGTCCCCAGATCTCCCAACTGCGAGGCAGCAGCGCTACCCACTGCGCCACCGTGCCGCCCTGGTAAAGGATCACAAATGAAAAATAATATCATATTCATAATCTCAGACCTTGAAATTCTCTAAAATGATGCCTGACATGCCAATGTTTAAAATTTGTCATTTTTAACCTTCTGGGAGTGGCTGTTAGAGGGCTAGGACCAACACTAAGAGTCATATATCAAAAATATTTTCTCATTCATGGTAAGCATCCTCGAAATAGCATAAAATGATACTCCCCATGCCTATATTACGATTCCCATTTTTTCGAAGCTTTTTGAAAATAAGTACCTTTGACCCCTTGTATCACATTAGGGGGTAAGCCCCTTGGGGTTGGTTGATGCACAAGTTCTTCTGATAATTTTTGCTGAAGACACCTGTTGGTTTACTGTTTATCATGCGGGTGTAATTTCCTGCACAAAATATGGCCCAAAAATTGCCTAAAGATTAGGGCCTAGAGGACCAAAAGTCGAGAGGAACCCCAAAAAGCTTCATGTCTTGCTTAACTAGACATTAATACACATCGAATGGCATATCACATGTGAGGGTTTTCTCGTACTGGTGAACTGAAGTGATTTCAAATCATTCATAACTAATTCTTAAGAACACAACATTATCCAGGGAGCACGCCCCGGCTGAAACATGACAAGTGGATTGTGCTTCAAGTTATAGCCTTACTGTTGTCGTCAAGGAGGATACTGAGGTTAATTTATATTCAGGCTTCAGTTTCCATTTACAACCCTGCATCTTATAATGGAATGTAGAGTTTACTTTTCCAGCCATCTGTGAGCACTACAGTGGCGGAAATCACATTAAATTGCTTTGGCTTTTCTCCCCTATTGGTTGCAGCTTTGCAATGGAAGGAAAAAGTCAGTGGGGACTGATTATTCCAAGTAACTGTTAATCCTGTGTTCCCAGTTACCACCTTGTTGAAAAATAAGAGTGGTAACTGGAAAATGTAGATAGTAAATTTAGTCCCGAGGCCTTTGTTCCCAGTGCTATTCTTCCCTAATAGGGAATAGTTTTGTGAAGAATACAGATAGAAAAAGTACTGAAAACCCAATTTCTGAAATGGTATAATACCAGCATTATGTTAATTTTGGTACCTTAAGTAAATGTTAGTTTACATGCTCCTTGTGCTCTATCATTAAACGGCACATTCAGAACTCTTAGAGTGTAACATGCCTCTGCCACATACCCACTGTTTGATATACTATACGTGTATTACCAGGCTCAATACCACAGGAAGGTCACACCAGCACTCCTCCCACTGTTCAATATAATAAATGTACTTTATCGGTCTAGAAACACAGAGAGGGATAAACACCATCGCTGCCTCCCACCCTCCTCCTCCTAATGATAAGTAGAGTGCAGCAGAGCAGAGAGGCACGCATGTATGTAAGCCAGGGGAACAAAGCTGCTGGGAGATGGGGAAGAGAGGGGGATTATCTGTTACTTGCTTCAGTATCATTTTGGTACTGGTACTAAGATTCAAAAACTGATATTAGTATCAAAGTCGAAATTTTAGTACCTCTGTAACTCTAATAGGGAAGCCATTTTCAGTTCTAAGCCTTGCATTCTCTGCTCTCCCCCTACTATAGAAAATTTATGATGGGAGGAATTGTTTCTTTCAGTCCTGGAGCCAGTGTTCCCAGTTACCATCTTCTTCTGAAGGAGGATGGAATCTTACAGTCTCAAGTCACCTTGATATGCCTTCTTCATGGCTTTGGTGTGTTGAGTAGTGAAGGAGGGACCTGGGGCCATTTCACAGTATTACTTACAGTCCTTGTCCTGTATTCCCATTTGTGAGTGGAGAGGTGATTTACATTCCCGAAGAAGCCTGTATTTTCAGTAGTTACTTGTTCTTCATATCCAAGGTCTGCATTCCTAGTTACATCTTTGCTCTATGGGGACAGATGATTTTTCACTCCTGAGTTCTGTAATCCTAGCGCCAGCTGAAGGTCAGTTGGGACGATACATGATTGTCACTTTTGTACCTCTGTTCTCTGCTAGTGCTCTGAGACAAAAAAAGGTAATTTTAGTATTTGCAGCCTGTTTTCCCAGGTAAACTGAGGGGAGGTTTAACCCCTGAAGCCTGTATTCCATTGCTCAGTGTGGTTGACAAGGGAGATCATTTTCAGCCCCAAGGCGCAGTTCAGTTTCTCTGACCTGAGTAGCATTCAGTTCTACTGTCCTTCCCAGATTGAGACCCTTGATAGTTTTGTGCTAGTTATGCATAGAGTGCTGTCCCTGGAGCTTGGGACTTACTTGACAGTATTACACTGGGTGTGAGGTGAGTGAATGCGGAGTGACAGAAGAGAGTTGACAGTACAAAAGAATCTTTGTAGAAGCTTAACAAGGGGTCTGGCTGCACCCTCCAGGAGGCAGGAGTCAAAAAACAGCTTTTATTTTAAGGAAAACTTGAACCTCACTGGTTTATATCTCAAAACACAATCTAAATTGCACCTGCCCTAGAGCGGGTTTTTATAGTGGGGGGGTTAGCGGACTGTGAAATAGTTTCACTGGTTAAGCCCAAGATATCACTGGTGTCCTCAGACCTTCTTGAATCAGTAGATCATAGAGCTCACCTGAAAATAATGCTTATACGCATTGTGTGAAATGTGAATTAGCAAAAGTAAAGCTGAAATTGATCAAACTATTAGACAATCAGCACACACATGATTGTGAGACATTCATTACTGATTTTACAAAAAAATTAAGAGCTTGTCCATGGCACTAATAATTAATGTTTGATCATAAGAGTGTTGCTATGTGAATGGCATCATCAGAGTGTTATCTCCAAATGTGTATTTTTAATATGTTTCTTAATGCATTAACAGTTCAATCCCAAATTCCAAATGTCCTAAGTCAGCCAGTACCCTCCCTGGCTACATTGTGACACTCTACAATGCATAGGTCTGATGAAAACTGGTAACAGCACATTTATTCAAAGGTAGAATAAGAGCCAACAAAAGACAATGTGAAGTTAAAAACAGTATGAACTGTGACATTACTGTATTATACAAAAATAGATTTTCAGCTGAGATTTAAATGCTGGGAATGATGTCTGTAGGTAGATCATTTCACCTCTGGGGTCCTATAGCTAAAGGTTGTTGCTCATTACAGTACACTATTTTATATATCCATGCAATTTTAGGCAAACCTCCATATTGAGATCATAGTGTTTGGTGTAGAGTATAGGCTAAATTAGGTCTCTCAGTTAAGAGGGGCTAGAGTCATGTATGTCAAAGGGACTTCTGTAAAATCGTCTCTAAAGGTAACTCTGTTAGTCAGTCATATGTACTAGTTCTAGTTTTGATCCTCGCTGCTAGGTTTTTTAATTAGCCTCCTTAGTGTTAGACCCGAATGTCACTCGTGTTGTAAAAACAGTGCTAAAAGCGTTAGTCTCAAGTTGACACTCGGGCAACGGTATAGATGTATCTTGCATAAGACCCAAGGATCACTCAGGCTGTAAAAATGCCAATAGCTCTAGTGCCGAGCATTACTTGGGCAATGGTATAGACGTGTCTTGCGTAAGTGTCAGACCCAAGCGTTATCCAAGCAATGGCGTAGATGCATCTTCTCCTAGCCTCATAATGGCGTTTAACAAATGCCTTTCATCAACACTGATGACAAGGTGAATCTGTCTTCGGGCAGTGAAAATGAAATGGACAGTGAAACTGAAAGTGATTCTTGGAATCCGAAAGTGACACCCATGTCACTCATACATGTGCAGAGTGCTGTTCATATTATTATTATTATTATATTTTCTACACTTCTGACTTTGTACTTTTAGTGTTTGGCATGTTTTACAGTAGAAAGATGAGATTTAATAAAAATCTCATTTTTTAAGCCCAAAAATGCAATGCTTTTTTACATTTTTTGAGAAAAAATGTAATCCTAAGAAAGTTAAACTGCAGAACAGTAACTGAAGGATTTGAACAACCTAAAATGAATCATTATAGCAGTTCTTTCTGCTTGATATGATGAGTGAATCAGATTGTTAACATCCTCCCAAAGTTCCCTACATATTATATATTATATATATATATAGTAAGCATTAAATGACAAATGATTGCTCAGGAGCTACGTGGTGTCTCTGCTGAGGGATCACTCAGAGTGTCTCCTCCCCCTCCCAGCAGCTCAGACATCATACGTAGAGTGGTGGGAATTAGAAACAACAGTTTCTACTGTTCAGCTAAATAGCCAGCTGGGCAGTAGTAGCCTAAAAATGGGCAGGAGTGGCATTTCTTACTTAATACTGATGCTCCCTCTAATGATTTTGTCTGGTGATTTTCACCTCAAGGTATTCCTACACTGATTCTGTTGGACACTGAGGGAAAACTGATCACCCGCCAGGGTCGTGTCGAGGTGCTCAATGATCCAGGATGTCGAGAGTTTCCCTGGCACCCTAAACCTGTTCTGGAGCTTAATGAATCCAACGCTGTGCAGCTGAATGAGGGGCCCTGCCTTGTCCTCTTTGTGGGTGAGTATGAGAGATGTTTAACTAGTTCTATATCCACACTGACATTTGCCTTCCTTTTTATGGCTTGTAGGCCTTATTGCCATGTGGAAGTTCACCAGATGAACAGTCTAGAACAGATTTTTCTGCCTTTATCCCTCTACAGTGGGTCACAATGTTTTTGAATACAGAATGACTTCCGCACACGTGGCGTTGTAGATAGCTTGCACACATTTGTGGTTGGGTATATCTCCACACTACTAATGGGGGCAAAGGAGTTCTTTATAAGAGAGTGTTGACTATCCTCATAAACATCTTGGGGTAGCCAATAAAATTGTGTTCTGCCATGCAGATGCCGAAGAGGAGGGAGAGCTTGAACCAGCCAAGGAGCTCATTCAGCCAATCGCCGAAAAAATTATTGCCAAGTACAAGGCCAAAGAAGAGGAGACACCTCTGCTGTTCTTCATTGCAGGAGAGGTAGGTTCAGTTGGCGTTAAAGCAATGATCTCTCAGCAATTTGCATAGGACAGACCCAGAGTGGCAAATGTAGATATGCAGGCTGAGTTCAAATTTAAGTGATTGGAAAGGAAATCTTGCTAAAAGGGCCGCTGGGTTAGAGAAGCTATCTTAGTAACAAGAGGAACATTAAATTTTTTTGTCATGGACATTTTTCATACTATTTCCTCTTGTCCAGCATTGGTCACCTTAGACTCTTGTTCTATTAGAAACATCTTCCATCATTATGATTTTTTTTTTCTCAGCTATTACTATAAACCTTATAAGGTAAGTAACATATACAAAAATATCACTTTGGGTGGAGTATTCATTTAACAAAGCAGGTTTTTGAAAACAAATGCCTTCTATTTGGTCCTTATGCCTTAACTCAGTTAATTTTTCTTCATTTCTGGGCATTATTTAGACCCAGATTAAGATAGTCATAGTTTAAGGATGAATTTTTAATAAGTAATAAGATAACGATAACAATAAGAGAATCATTAATTACCTGTGTACCATTTTTTTTATAGTACTTTAGTATGTGTGCGTGATTTCTTTCGGAATTTTCCAGCCATATGTCAATGGTATCCTTTAAGTGCTTTGCACAGTGTGACTGTGACTGTGACTGCGACTGGCGAGTTCAATTGATTTTTGTTGTCTAAAATGAGTGTGAGGGCTTCTTCAAATTAAATATTTTTAGTAACCTACTGTCTGCTTTGCATCATTTTATACATTGTTTTGGTGGGGAGGGCTATGTATGGGCAGCTTGCTAAGTCATGGAGCACTTTTGCTTTTGCACTGTAGACACCATCTGTAGTTCACCTATTGAATACAATTTCATACTCAGCGATGCAGTATCATGAGCATTTTTTTCCTGTCACATCCTTTCGTCCTTCCTGTCTAAACTGTCTTTCATGTCTATTTCATCTTTCCACCTAATTGCTTTTTTTCCAACCTCCTACATTGTTTCATAATTCTTACTGTGTCATCTCTGTCTTTTATCTGTCACACATTCAGTCTTTGTCACTGACTTAGCATGACCCACAATAAATCACACATTAAGGCTCCTGTTATAAAAATGTGTTATCAATTGTAGTCTATGTGCCAAGTGCTTTGGTAAGGTAATATATGTGAAGGACCTTATAAAGTAGGGTTATGGCAGTATGTACAGTATGTACCTGAATATATCATATTTTTTATTTCTCATCTTTCATCTATCCATTTGATAAGCAGTGTATCTAACTGAAGGTCTAAGGATGTCAGTTCTTAATCCCTCAAGCACTGGGTGCAAGGTGGGAAGCATTCCTGCACTGGATGCCAGTCCATTGTCGGTATACTTGTGCTCACTCATAATGAATCTTATCTCCTAATGTGACATACTTAGCAGCTCTCTCTGGCAAAATTAAACAAGTCTGATTTTATCTTTAGATGTACGGGCAGGCTCTGTATGCATGAGAACTGACAACCAATGAAAGCTCATTGAGAAGTATAATGCATAGAATGCAGCATCAAGAAATATGCAAACAGAAGAATAGCTTGTCTTTCTGATGTCTCATGCTTCACATACTAAAACAGAATGGAAAAAAGGGCTGAAACTGCGTCTTAACTTGCCTTTAAACACTTTAACCTGTTAATGCTTCTCATGGCATTAGCTCTGCTTGGCAGCATGTTATTGGCTCTCACAAAAAGGGGAGAGTATGCTGGAATGTTGGTACTCAGTCAGGAAATGTGACATTGGCACCGATTTTCAGTCAGTTAAACTGATATGGTGCAATGACAAGATCAGTAACTACAGTCAGCAAATCTAACATTCACCACGACTAAAAGTCAGATAATGTGGCATCAGCTTTACCTGACTGCTGCCACCACACTTCTTTTTGTCTTTTCCTTAGATTTGATTTAGAGAGAAAACACATTTGCTATTCCACTTGTGTTAAACGTAACTATCTCTGATAGAAACACTCCAGTACGGAATCCAGAGAATAACAAAGTAACTTCTATAATCTGAAGTTCTGAAAAACATGTCTGAAGTGACTCATTCTGCATTTATTAAATTATTTTTTATTTTTTACATTATGATTTTATGCATACAGTAATATAACAAGTAATTCTTAATCCATGTAAGTAGTGAGCGACTTTGGTTGTTTTCCAAAATCTTGCAGTGACAAATTCAGCCATTTTGGTAATTATTGGTTATTATTTATTACTAAAAAATGGCATCTTGTTTTATTAAGATATTATTATTATTATTATTATTATTATTATTATTATATGATTAAGAAATTGAGGCACTAATAAAATATTTAATAAAAACACACAGGCTGTTTTTGAAATAGCTTCTTAATTTTGCATTATGCTTAAAAAATACAGGTAGTGCAATAGCACTAGTTCCAAATGGTTTTGTTAATAAATGCAAGTTCAAAAACAAACACCTTTCTCAAAACTACAGCAAGCATACAAGAGGTTAAATACAGTTAGGTCCATAAATATTTGGACAGAGACAACTTTTTTCTAATTTTGGTTCTGTACATTACCACAATGAATTTTAAATGAAACAACTCAGATGCAGTTGAAGTGCAGACTTTCAGCTTTAATTCAGTGGG
Organism: Erpetoichthys calabaricus; assembly: GCF_900747795.2. Taxonomy (NCBI): domain Eukaryota; kingdom Metazoa; phylum Chordata; class Cladistia; order Polypteriformes; family Polypteridae; genus Erpetoichthys; species Erpetoichthys calabaricus. Next base: position 62,322,923 of record NC_041401.2, on the reverse strand, counting down.
GTGAACAAAACGATTGCATAAAAATGTGAGCCAACTAAAGCATTTTTTGAACACAATCCCTTCATTTCAGGGGCTCAAAAGTAATTGGTCAATTGACTCAAAGGCTATTTCATGGGCAGGTGTGGGCAAGTCCATCGTTATGTCACTATCAATTAAGCAAATAAAAGGCCTGGAGTTAATTTGAGGTGTGGTGCTTGCATGTGGAAGATTTTGCTGTGAACAGATAACATGCGGTCAAAGGAGCTCTCCATGCAGGTGAAAGAAGCCATCCTTAAGCTGCGAAAACAGAAAAAACCCATCCGAGAAATTGCTGCAATATTACGAGTGGCAAAATCTACAGTTTGGTACATCCTGAGAAAGAAAGCAAGCACTGGTAAACTCAGCAACGCAAAAAGACCAGGACGTCCACGGAAGACAACAGTGGTAGATGATCGCAGAATCATTTCCATGGTGAAGAGAAACCCCTTCACAACAGCCAACCAAGTGAACAACACTCTCCAGGGCGTATCGAAAAAAGTTGTCTCTGTCCAAATATTTATGGACCTAACTGTATCATGGCCTTTGTAGGGGGGCCCCCTCACATAATCTTGTGGTTCTTTGGGGGACCATGGAGGAATAAAGGTTGAGGACCTCTAATTTAGAGATAACATAGTGTTTAAGAATGTGAAGTTTTGACTCCCCCTTAGTCTGTGGCTGGGAAATACATACGAGAATGCTACTGTTGTTTTTACCATTTAGAAAGGACAATAATGTAATACAAGTTATACATCTAAGGAGATGCATTTCCCTGATTTCTACATTATTAGAGCAGTGGAGGAGGAAGGGCCTTTATGGCATCTCCACCATTCCCTGTTCACTGTGATCACCGACTTCCTCTCCTCCCAAGCTCATTCCCTTGCTGCTATTTTAGATAGCCAGGTTATTGTACAATGAAAAATTCTCAGTGCACCATTAAGTCTATATACTACCCTAGGATATACAGTATAACTTCATGTTACATATTTTTTTCTTTTATTACAGCTGTACTAAAATAAAGAGCAAAAATGAAACAGTACTTGACAAACACAAAATAAAATTTATAGTTGAGCATAAAAAAAAAAAATCATGCCTCCAGAAGACCCAGACGTGCAAAGACCCCTAGTAAAGAAAGAAAGAAAGGAAGGAAGAAAGAATTACCTAGGCCTGGCCATCTATCCCTCAACCAAACCAACAGCAGCTGTCTGTTCCTCAGTGGTTCCAAGATAACTAAATTGTAAAAAGATTTACAGTAATTAGGAGAAAGGGTGTTGGGGTTCTTCCACTGGGATTTCATTGCCAGTTTTCAGCAGTGGTGCCCGAAAAGAAAAGAAATTGTTGAGAAGGTGTGAGAAAGGAAGGAAAAGAGTGCAGAAAAATATGCTAAGGGGGGCTATAATTTGCATATCCTGTCTCACTATTAGATACTGAAGGTTTAATTATACAATAAATGCTTGCAGTAAATAGTGCACACGGACGTATATGGTTCAAAATCATTCTAATGTATGGATTTTTTCTTTTAGGATATTCAGAATCTGTTTAGGGTCTTTTTCCTTGACAGTGGAGCTTTTATCTCATACACATTGTCTCCTTTACTGATTCATAAGCCTCGTTTATCAAGTACTTTGTTTTGTGTCATCCTGTGTATTCCCCTTTGAATCAGCTTTTCTTCTTTATACTCATGTCTCACTTTGTTTAAAGATGATTGTCTTTTTGTCTGTCATGGCTGTTTGATTTCTCTGTTTAATTTCATCAGTTGTCTCAAATACACTGCTTCATGGGGCTTGTGTCTTATCCAATATCTTGGTTATTTATTACTAGTCTGCGCTACTCCCACTTTTTTATTCGTCTAGTCTCATGCATCTTCTTGTCATATTATTTATCATTTGTGTTTAATCCAACCCACCTCACCTGGATCTTTTGCATCTTATGTTGTCTCATTTCGCTTTATGTGTGTCATCTGTTGCATTTTATCATGTACAGTTCATCATTCGCCTTAACATTTTCTTGTTTTCCTTGTCACAGCTTGTCTTTGTGTTCCGCGCCTCTTTTCTCTTACATCTTGTATGTTGCAAGACATCTATTTCATCCTGTTTCATATGTCATGTCTCAGAATATCTTACACACATTGGATATCAGAGAAAAGGCCATGTTAAGACAGGGCAAGAGCGACCTTCTGTCAGCAGGTCAGTAACCTGTCTGCTTTCAACACATCCTGGGGGCATCTGTGTAATTAATTTTGTAATACCCCTTGTCCTATATTACGCTTGTCACTTTATATCACATCAGTATTTCTCTCCTTGGTCAACTTGCATGGATTATGGGGGTGGGGGGTTATTGTCCTCATGATGCCATCAAAACCTTGGCTGCAGGGTTCTGCTATAAATTTCTCTATTGCACTACATGCTGCCTGCTGGGTTGAATATTAAAGCCATAATTACCGCATCAACTAATCCCTCAGAAGAATGCAATTTGTTCTACATTTGGAAGGCCTCTGCACTCACTTGCAGGAGGTATTTGTTTGTGATTTCATTGCAAATTCAGAAAAGGATTAAGTTTCATTAGTTATGAAGAACATCAAGCACATCTGGATGCAGTCTGTTGTTGGGCAGCAAGGACATTTAACTCTGTTGTAGCAGATTAGATGGAGGTCAGCTGAATTCTAATTTCCTCTCAAAAAGTCCTATCCATCAGTGTGAAAATTAGGTAGTGCTAACTGGAATTCTGCTATTTACTTAGGAAAGGATACACACTTTGTATGGAAATGATATAATTGAGTGTGTAATCTTCAGCATGTGAGTATTTACAGGACCATGAAAAACTATTTGACTGCTGTCTTGGTTCCCTCCTCCACGGTGATTGCCATCATGTGCGACCAGAACCTAATGTAAGAAAAAAAGGAATACTAAAATCCTACCAAAAAATTGAGAAAGTTCATCCTTTTAAACTGAAGTATAGCCTTTTAAATACACAGTTTAAAATTTCATGAAAAGGAGTTGCTTTGACCCCTCATATCTCAGGGGGTGAACCCCTGGGGTCGGTTGATGTGGCATGCACAACTTCAAGTCTTTCTGATCGTTTTTGCTGAATACGCCTATTGGTTTACTCTTAATCATTAAAGCATAATTTCCTGCACAAAATATGGTCCAAAAATAGCCTAAACTTAAATGTTTTTTTTGGGTCTAGAGGGCCAAAAATAAAGGGTAACCCCAAAAAGCTTGACATCTTGCATAATTGGATATCAAAATGAGTCGAAAGGTACATCATAAGTTGGCGTTTTCCTGTTCTGTTGAGCCAGGAGGCACTGGACAGAAAAAAGCTAAAGTGATTTCATAAGTGTTTATAGGTAATTCTTACGAGCACAATAACTGTTCAGGCAGTATGGAAGTGGCTAGCTGTACAATGACATATTAAAGTAGAGTGCAACATGAGTACAACGTGGCAAGCTTCTTAATAATAATTCACTCCATCTTTAAGAGATATTGCACTATTTACAGAGTGCACTATCCCATTCTGCTTTACTGTGCAGATATTATTACAGCAAGTTATCAATCTGAAAAAAACAAAATCAGAATCAGCTTTATTGGCCAAGTATATGTACACATACAAGGAATTGGACTCCGGTTTTACCTAGTATTGTCCCTGATGCTGTGAGATTGACTTAAGTGTTCATGAGAGTGATGGCCTGAGGAAAGAAACTGTTCACATGTCTGGTAGTTTTGGCGTACAGTGCTCTGTAGCACCTACCAGAGGGAAGAAGTTGAAAAAGGTTGTAACCAGGGTGTGATGGGTCTGCAATGATGTTTTCTGCCCGTTTCCTGACTCGAGATCTGTATAAGTCTTGAATGGAGGGCAGATCAACACCAATGATTTTTTCTGCAATCCTGACTGCCCGTTGAAGTCTGTTCCTGTCCTGTTTTGTGGCTGAGCCAAACCAGACTGTGATAGATGAACAGAGAACAGACTGGATTACTGCAGAGTAAAATTGGATGAGCAGCTCCTGAGGCAGGTTGAACTTCCTGAGCTGGCGCAGGAAGTACAACCTCTGCTGGGCCTTTTTAACAATTGTGTTTATGTTTAGTTCCCACTTTAGGTCCTGGGAAATTGTGGATCCCAGAAACCTAAAGTTTTCCACAGCAGACACAATGCTGTTGAGTAGTGTGAGAGGGGGCAGCACTGGGGGGCTCCTCCTGAAGTCCACTGTTATCTCCACAGTTTTAAGCTTGTTCAGCTCCAGGTTGTTTTGACCACACCAGAGGGCCAGCTGTTCGACCTCTCGTCTGTATACAGACTCGTCACTGTCCTTGATGAGGCCAATGACTGTCATATCATCTGCGAACTTCAGGATTTTAACAGACGGGTCTCTTGAGGTGCAGTCATTTGTGTAGAGGGAGAAGAGCAGAGGAGAGAGGACACATCCCTGGGGGGCGCCAGTGCTGACTGTTCGTGTGCTGGATGTGATTTTTCCCAGTCTCACTTGCTGCTTCTTATCTGTCAGGAAGTTTTTGATCCACTGGGAGATAGGAGCTGGTACAGTGAGCCAAGTGAGTTTGGTGTGGAGGACTTCTGGAATGATAGTATTGAACGCCGAACTGAAGTCCACAAATGGGATCCTAGCATATGTCCCTGGAGAGTCGAGATGTTGCAGAATGTAGTGCAGTCCCATTTTGATTGCATCATCCACTGACCTGTTTGCTCGGTAAGCAAACTGTAGGGGGTCAAGCAGGGGGTCTGTAATGTCCTTGAGGTAGGTCAACACCAGTCTTTCAAAGGATTTCATGACCACAGACGTCAGGGCGACTGGCCTGTGGTCATTTAACCCTGCGATGGAGGTTTTCTTTGGAACCGGGATAATTGTGGAACGCTTAAGGCAGGAGGGAACTTCGCATAGCTCCAGGGATCTGTTGAAGATCTGTGTGAATATGGGGGCCAGCTGATCAGCACAGACTTTAAGACAGGAGGGTGACACACCATCTGGACCTGGTGCCTTCCTGATCTTCTGTCTCCTGAAGAGCTGACTCACGTCCCCTTCACAGATCCTGAGTGCAGGTATGGTGTCAGTGGGGAGGGGCAGGGGCTTGGTAGTGAGTGCTGGGAGTGTATTTTGATTGGCGTGGGTGAGAGGTGTGAAAGAAGGATTATCAAACCTGCAGTAGAACAAATTCAGCTCATTGGCCAGTTGATGGTTCTCTTCAGTATGGGGGGATGGTTTCCTGTAGTTGGTGATGTCTTTCAAACCTCTCCACACTGATGCAGGGTCGTTGGCTGTAAACCTATTTTCCAGCTTTTCAGTGTAGCACCTCTTTGCTACTCTGATCTCCTTTGTCAATGTGTTTCTGGCTTGATTATACAGGATTCTGTCCCCACTTCTGTAGGCCTTCTCCTTAGCCTTACGAAGCTGCCTGAGTTTTGTAGTAAACCAGGGTTTGTTGTTGTTGTATGTGCGAAAAGTTTTCATGGGCACACACATATCCTCACAAAAACTGACGTAGGATGTCACAGTGTCAGTAAGCTCATCCAGGTCTATCGCTGCAGACTCAAAAAAACACTCCAATCAGTACAGTCAAAGCAGGCTTGTAGTTCCAGCTTTGCCTCGTTGGTCCATCTCTTCACCGTTTTCACCACAGGCTTTGCAGATCTTAAGTTCTGCCTGTAAGTCGGGAGAAGATGAACCAAACAGTGGTCAGAGAGTCCCAGGGCAGCACGAGGGACAGAGCGATAAGCATCCTTTAATGTAGTGTAGCAGTGGTCCAGTGTGTTTTTGTCCCTGGTAGGACACTTAATATGCTGACTGAATTTTGGCAGTGGAAAAAGTCAAAATAACAATACGGTCATGATTAGGGATGAGTTTAATTAGAAATTAATTTGTTGACATGATGTAAATTGATATGCCGAATGTAAGTTCTTCCTGTGAAATTTCTCTGTAGCCATTGGGATGTGGTAGACATCAGGCAGAAAAGCAGCACATTTATGAGGATACAGAGTGAAAGGTGCTTTATAACCAAGCACATCTCAAATGGTGTGTTCTTTTAATTTTGTAGCAAAATGGGTATAATGTGTGGTTAGTGCCATTCAGAATTGATTTTGATACTGCATTTTTTTTTATTTGTATTTATTATATATCCACCCATATTGTCACCCACGCATCCAGTTCAGGACTAAGTAACAATGGACCGTGAGCAAGGCACAAAGACCCTCATAACAGTCCATTTAAAATTGTCTAACACACACCTGTTAGGGATGCTGGATGTAAGCCAATACAAGCACTGGAAGAAGCCTGCAAAATCTGCAGCCAAACCGGAACTGCCACCCTGGGATATCAAAGTGTTAAAATAAGCAAAACCAAAGACAACCTGAAAGGCAAAGGGGAAAGTCTGGGTTTCAGGTGAGGTGTGACAGTTAACAGTGACAAAGCTAGGGAGACAACCGCACAATTAATTGGGCACCGAGTTCTTTAAACTTTGGAATTGTGAGAAGGCCAGCATCTGGCACAACGATTAGAGGTAAGCGTTGATAATTGATTAGACACAGTGGTGAGCGAGACAGCTTTTTACTGTTAGTGGGAAAGGTGTGAAGATAATTACATATCAGTCAAGCTAGTTGAGGGCCAGTAGAATCGACATTTTGGGTCCATGTTAAACCTCAGGCAGTAGCTGGAGAATGTTAATACTTCAGAATGAAGGACAATTGCAAAAAGACTAATATTAATCCAACCAATAGGAAATGGAGACAGGACAGATTGTTTCTTTATCAAAGAAGGTTAGGTAGAGTTGGACTGTGGTGGCATTTAATAAGTTATAGAACGATGTTTTGAAATCAGTCAAGAATTTACCTTAAAAGTTTACAATGTTGGCTAATGGCTCCAAGATGACTGAAGACAATGGGCTATTCATGTAAACAGGTACAATTCATCTAGAAATAGTCACGTTTTTTGATTTGAACTATCAGCTCCAAGTAAAGCAATTCAGTTTTGTTAGCGTTCTTCAGGATATCATTGTGACAGGTAGCAAACCTGTGGTAAGGTTCTGCGGTTATCTATTGACATCAATAGTGAGGCATTGTTCTATCAACAAAAGTAATTTGCGTGGCAGCAAAAACACTTTTTACAAGAACCAAATGTAGCTTAAACAATGGCTGGCTTAAAGTGTACTCTTGAATGAAGAGCACAGTGAAATCTCATGGATAGTACACCATCTGGTGGGCAGATGTGAAAATCTGACTTTCTGGGGGTTTTTGAGACCTGAATGCAGCACAATTAAGACAGATTTTATTTTCATGCTGTAGTCCTTGAATAACTTGTACATAAAGTGTTTTGAATTGCCACACTAATCACGCACAGCATTAAATTAGGCACTGTGTCATATGTGGATTGAAATAAAAAGATTCTCATCATTTGCTAAATACTAATAAATGCAACATTACCCTGAGATTTGGGACATAAACATCACTCTCTTTTAGAACTCTTTTCCCCTCGTGCCTATAAAATTTCATGATGTTTAATTAACATTGAGCTTTTAGTAAATAGCATTTAAAAAGAGTAATGTGTGAAAAATAAGGGAGACTGACCTAATCACTACCATTCAAATATTAATTTTAAGATTCTACGTTCCACCTTAGATTTCTGTTGGTAGCTGCTGTGTTACTGTAAACTGATCATTTTAACAAATTGTGTATGTTTAAAATATTTTTACCTTTTAGTCATTTACTTTTTAGTTCAGTTCAACATATTCTATATTCTTTTAGCCAGCAGCCTTACCACATGCACTTCGGAGACGGTCATCCTCCTGAAGCTAAGCATGTCCTGGCTCAGGGAGAACATGGATGGGAGACCAACCAGGAAAAGCTTGGGCTGCTACTGAATGAGATGTTGGTTAGGCCAGCAGGGGTCACTTACCCTGAGGTCTGAATGTGGCTCTCAGTGCCACAGTGTAGTGACAGGGACACTGTGCTGTCCTTCAGATGAGATGTAAAACTGAGATCCTGACTCTCCTTGGTCATAAAAGACCGATGGGCATCCTTTATAAAGAGCAGAGTATATCCCAATGTTCTGGCTGAATTGCCCACCACAGTCTAGTCATTCTGGCCCCCTAATATTCCCATTACTAATTGTCGCCCTCTCTCTTACCCCTTCACCACCCTAACAGCTAATGAATGTGTTGTGAGCGTACTGAAGTGAAAATGGCTGCCATCACATCATCCAGGTGGATGCTGCACATTAGTGGTGGTTGAAGTGGCTCTTCATTCACTATGTAAAGTGCTTTGAGTAGTAAGAAAAGTGGTATATAAATGTAAAGAATTATTATTATTTTAAAGAACATTTCCATCTATTAGTGCAGTGCAGAAAACATAGTTAAAACAATAGATTAGTTGTGTAGTTAAAATCAAATACACAGTGAAATTCAACTAATACTCCAATATAATCTGAATATAAACATGAAATATGTAAAAAATAAAATGTAAATTTTCTGTTATTCAGATACTAATAATAATCTAATTAGATTCCTAACGCATCAAAAAGAATTCTAGTCTCCAATAGTAGCTGACTTCCAAACTCACTATGCAGTTTTTTTTCTCTGCACTTCATTACATTTTAGGTAATTTCTGGAAAATTCCAGCAGGATCCCATAAGGTTCCGTCAGTTTTATCATTGAGAATGAAGTATACACAGCAAAATACACAACCAATCAGGAATCACACTAAGCACGATTTTGTTTTGTTTTTTTCTTGCAGTGTTCCTGGAAGTAACTGTGAAATTTATTTGCTTATTTGATTTCTTTTGTCTATAAAGACCTTACATCACAGGCGGCTGGCTAATGATTGGTCACAGTTTGTATTGTCATGCTGATAGAAGCCTGTACTAAAGCATTATTCCTGTGCACTTGTAACACTCACTTTAATTGTTTGGATTGGGTTTGTTATGTGCAACACTCATTTTTTGCATAAACTGAAATAGAAAGTTCATTTGACCAAAGGCAAAGTTCAGATACTTACAGCAGTGCTCTGTGTGATACCGAACAAAGTACCGCTCACTGGTAAGTATCAAAGAAAATGTGAAAGAGGACATTCTGCATAGTTGAAGGCAGAAACAAGAAAAAAAAATAACTCAAGCAAGTGTGTTAAAAAGCAGCAAAAAAGAACAATTAGAACCACAGCAATTTACTTCATACCTAGACTGTAAGTAAGAGACACAAACATTATGTTCAATGTACAAGCACCATCTCCTTTAGGGTTCTTATTTGTATTTGAAAAATATCAGGAATCAGTTTGTTGTCTTCATTATAAAGGCTTACTAACAGCCAAATAAAAAACTATTACCAAAATGAACAGTAGCTCCACTAACAAGAGTACACTCTACTGAAGGTTCCATAGCCTTGATTCAAATGTTAAAATTGATTTAGCCAGTCTAATGTTGGTCAGAAGGTTATTTGAGTTTGGATGTCCAGTCTCAGCAATTGTAGTCATCCTTTGAACTTTAAGAAGACCTGCATTTTTCAGGTTGTACTTTGGGGTATATTTATTAATATGCCGTGTAATGTAAGGCAGAAATAGAACATTTGAGGCTTTTGTATGTCAAATGGAGGACACTGACACGGGTTCTGAACACAACTGAAAGCCAGTGTAGACATATTAGAGCTGGAGTTTGATGGATTAATCAAAAGACGTTACTTTTACTGTCACTTGAGGCAGGTTCAGTGTTGGTTGTGGGGTTCAAAAATAATGAGAGGTATATCAAACGCTGGGTGTGACTTCTCATATAAATCAACATGATCTATTATTTTATTTTACAGTTTATCAACTTTAACCTATTGTACACTTTTGCAGCCCAGTGATGGACTGGCACCTTATCCGGAGCTGTTTTCTGCCTTATCCATAGTATTGCTGCTGTTGCCCCCTACAATCCAGAATTAGATTAAGTGAGTTTAATTGATGTAGCGTGGATAATCATGAAATACTTTAGAACACACACACAAATAAATACAGTATGGTCATTTTTGATACAAAACTTTTGAAACTTGGGGAGCTACATCAAGTTCAGATTCAGTTTATTCAGAACACTAGGAACAACATTGTGAGCAGGATAGTAAAATATGTTATGGGAATGCAAGACAGAGAAAGGTGGGTTTTCTGCCATGAGCACTATGGATGGATCTAAAGAGAGAGCGCTTCAGCGTGAGGGGAATCCGAACACCTCCAAACGAGGCTTCAGAATTGACAGATCCTGTTTTAGAAGGTATCTAGTCGGCTGATAAATGATGCATAGTCTGGACTGGGAACTGACAGCTTTGAAAATCAGTAACAGAAGTGTGGAAATAATTTGATATCAGACTGGAAACCCATTTCATCGTGTCAGTTCAGGCAGCTACTTATTTAACAAACTGTTGAAATATGTTAGTGATTCAAGTAGAAAAACTATTAGAGAATTACAGTAGTCTGTTTAAGAGTTCGTGCAACCATAACAATATTTAACTGTTAAAAAAATTACGTGTGGCAGGTAAAAAGATCATGGACATTAGCAACTACTTTATGAGTTGCATGAGTTGTCAGAAAAGAATTAATCTAATAATAAAGTATTATGATACTTTAGCAGTAAAATGGAGATAGTGGCCTGCAGTTGTTAAGTAAATACACATACACTGTATGTATGTATGTGTGCGTGCGTGTGTGTGTCAGACACTGACATCCGAGGTTCGATCCCCACAAGGGGAAAGCAAAGGTGTGTACACCTGATAAGCCCCAATTATGGCAAAACGTGTTGTTTACTCTTTGTATTATTTGATAGGTACTCTAAAACACACATATATATACACACACATATATATTTACTGTATATAGGTTCAACATGTGCATTCAGAGATTCTCTTCTGCATACCTCAGTTGTAACGAGTGGTTATTTGAGTTACTGTTGCCTTTCTATCAGCTCAAACCAGTCTGGCCATTCTCTTCTGACCTCAACAAGGCATTTTTGCCCAGAGAACTGCCACTCGTTGGATTTTTTCCCTTTTTTGGACCATTTTATGTAAACCATAGAGATGGTTATGCGTGAAAATCCCAGTAGATCAGCAGTTTCTGGCACCAACAACCATACCCCGTTCAAAGTCACTTAAATCAACTTTCTTCCCCATTCTGATGCTCGGTTTGAACTTTAGCAGATCGCCTTGACAATGTCTGCATGCCTAAATGCAGTGAGTTGCTACCATGTGAGGCGACTCTCTTTTTTGCTTGGTGCGTGTGAATGTATACAGTATATTCTTTGGCCTTTAAAAGTTACTAGAAGTAACGTCAGGTCTCAGTCCCACTCATCAATATAGTCACAAAATTTAATATCAAAAAGACTGAGCTTTGAATTGAAGAAGTAGACAACTTTCAGTGCCTATGGCCACCCTGTTTGATTGAAGATTTCAGTTTTATTATTGTGCTGTGAATCATTAATTGATCTTTATTCTCCCTCTATGCTTCTCTTCATTCCTCTTGAGCAAAGATTACCTGAATCAAAATAATAGTTGGTAGGATCTGGTTACTTGCACACCATTATGATGGACTGAGCTTGTCTCACAATGCATGTATATATATATATATATATATATATATATATTTTTTTTTTTTTTTTGGACTGGTTCTCTTTTGTAATAGACCATTTGGGGTTTTCAACCCCTGCAGTCAGTCAAAACATACTTTTGCTACAAAGAAGCCTTATTCACTTACTTTTTCAACTTCTCCCTTTATTTGTAGCACTTTGCTCAGGTTTATTTTTATAACTGAAACATACCCAGTAGCTCTCACCACTGAAACTTGTTTCACGAGAGCTCAGTTAAACTATTGAGACTTCCTCTCTTTTCCAGTGTGTGAAGGTTAAGAAAATAAATCTGCTCTGCTATCTTTGTGTTCATTAGAAAGCACAGCTGCTTTGGTGACCCTGCCAGCTCAGAATAGATGGGATCACATCATCCTCTTTCTTTTCATGCTCACATGGCTCCCTTTTTTCACAAATCAACCTTGGTTTTCATGAAAGGCATCTACTCGGCTCCTGTTCTTATGGTTTTTCAGGAATTAAGGTTAAACAGTGGTGCGACTTTATATTTGCTGACTTTACGCATTTTCACAGGCCAATAAAGCGAGGTTCTATTAAACATAAGAAAAACAACAGAAGGGAGATGATCTCTCTGTGATTTATTATTCATTCAATAAGCATTGTATGAAGCACTGTTTTAAAGAATGCGACAAGGCAATTAGCATTATGGTGCCACATTGCACAAGAACCCCTTAGAATGATGACAAATATAAGCATTTCTGTATCTGTGTTTAATAGGATGTTGACTCCATCTTTTTATAAAGCATTTTATTTTCTTCTAATATTCACATGTCCGCTGCCAAGCTGTCCTCTTTATTTGTGTCCCTTTGCCATGGTGAAAAATAGAAGTGGTCAGTAAATGTCAAGAGATTGAAATGTGGGTCATATCTAGAGACAGAAATGAGATTCAAGGGGCTGATAACAATACATTTAAATGTATCTTGTGTGTGTGTATCCTTGTGTGCTGTGCCAGTTTAGGATTTCACTGGAACTCCCCACTTCTGTCACTTCCTTGTGCACCAAAATTCTAACAAAGTATAATCATTGGGAAAAAAAATAATCACCTGTATTGATAAGAAAATTTTCAAGAAATGGCGATATATAAATGTATTGATGATGCTGTGTATTTATGTCCACTTGTGTAGTGGTGGCATTGAGGGCAGCATTTTTCCTTTTAACATGTTGCCATTTATTAAGAGATGTTTTTGACTGGTTACTGCTAATTAAACAGTAAAGACCTTCTTGGACCCACTCGCAAAGAATTTGAATAAGAATTAAAAGGCCACTGACCAATTGTACACATTAAGTACTTAAAAAAAAAAAAACAAAAAGAGGTTGCCAGTGTAAATTGATTGGAAGTAGTGTGTGGCGTTGTGGAGGACTGAGATATCCTGGCTGTTTAAACTTTACATGGTACCATCTGCTCCAAATTGCTTTTATTAAAAAGTGACAGTTGGCTGCCTTAGACCACAAGCAAGAACTATGGCTTTGTGGAGAATGAGGTCACTTTCACTGCGTTTGGGTATACAGTACCTATTCCAAATTAAAATTCACAATGTTGACATGAACATTCCACATATACACATACCTTTGTTTGCTGAACATCCTCATTCGGCCTGAGACACATCATTGTTTACTATGGTTGTAGCAGAAATTGTGCTCCATGCAGAACTCACACGTTCATGAAAGTGAACAATATCTTCTAACAACGTAATCAAGTGTGCTGGGAATTAACAGAACTGGGACACCACAGAGAATGTAAGGGCAGTTGCAGACCACTACATACTGACCCTCTCCCATCCACCAAGTACGTGGCCCTATGCAGCATTAACATCTTTAATTTGCTGCATACGCTGCTTTGAAATAATTGGTTTAATGGACAACTTTTATCTGCTTATCAATCTGATTAATAAAAAAAAAAAAATTTAAGTCACTGAAACAAACAGTTAACCATTGTTTAGTTAGAAAAAAATATTGTGTGGAAAACCTCAATAAAACATTTAAAAGCCTAATGTGCTACATCTGACTGTTTTATTATCCACTTTTTACATACTGCAAAAAAATGTACACTTTTATGATTTTTTGACATTGCAATAACCCAGCCTGTCACACCCTGGAAAAGATACACAGAAAACAGTCTTTGGAAAAGTTACGCATGCTGTGCTGCAAGGAGATCAGAAGTAACACGAATTGAGACCTCATTAGCACTGACTGAACTTGCCAGTCATCATTAGATCACATGTGCTACACATAAACCATGTTTTACTAATTAATGATTATGATTGCTTTAAAATGTCAAAAGTAATCATCAGTCATGCACCCCCTGCACAGTTTAGTGTGAGGCCGCTAACTCTGTTGCAGAATCATTACTAATGAAGAATACGGAGGTTTGTCAGCAACGGCATACAACTGTAAAGCACTAGGACGGCGCCTCTACTCTGTTCACTCAGCGTGTCACTTAATCCGCCAGTACTCCACATGCAGTGGTTATATAGAGACAAGTCTGTTAGGTACGTTTGAATTATAATTTAATTTGGATAATAATATCAGAAATAAAAACACAAAGTGAATCTTGCTTAATGCAAAGTGGGGAAAAAACTGCACTTTTTTTCTACTTTGATTTGCTGTAACTTATATATTATTAACGGATTTGTTTGTTAAATGCCTTATACTATAATTAATTATAAAACTAAATAAGACATAATGACAATAAAAAATATACAAATATATATTACGTATTTCCATATACCAGTATATATTTATGTATATGTTTACATCTAGATAGATAGATACAGTATACTGGTATATGAAAATATGCAAACATTTGTAATTTTTACACTTTCATTTACATTTTCGGCATGTGTTTTTTGTTTTGTTTTTTTTTTGGGGTCAATAAATGTTACTGTACATAGTCTAAACAATGCTTCAGAAAGACAGACTGAACGCTTTCACTCTTTCCTGTGCAGGTGAAGTGCCACACCGTGTTGTGCTGTTAACGTTGGCTGGATTGCTCCTGAAGAGCACTTAAAATGTCACTTTTGAGCGAGTACTGGTTATGTTTGATGTGGCATGGATTTGAATATTTACAGCCAAGTGTTCACTTCTTGTATTAGAAACCTTACTGCCAATCACTAATGTGGATATTGTATGAGAACTGTCTTCAGTGTACAGTTGTGTTTGAGAGTCTCAAATATCTTCTTCAGAACAAACTGAACTGTCCAATAAACGAAAGAGAAAAATGTCCCGAACAATATGCGAACAGAAATGCAAAAAAGCAACATGTATAGAATGTAACTTAGAGAATAAAGTAATTCGTAATATTGTTTTTGACAAGATGTTAATGTAATTTAATTTTTTATTTACTTTTTATTACATTTTACTTTTTTAGTTCTACTTTCCTTTCACATACAGTTCACAAAAATCACATTTCATAACCATGAAGCTCACTGAAAAGAGTGTTTTGAAGTTTTCAAAGTTTTCGGGAGGAAGGTTGAAAGAAACCAACATAATTTCTTAAGGGTTTGGCAACACCGTGCACCTCCCCAACCCCACTTGGACCCATATATCTCTCAGAAAAGGGTCTAGGTCGGGAAACTGTCTTTTGAAAATTTAGCATGACTAAACACAACCCACTGTGAGATAAAAAGACGTACTCATGGGTAATCTACCAAGGCAATGAAATTGTTATCCAAATTAGCGGAAAACAAAATGCCATTCCTGCAGGCTTAGATGAGGTCCTACTTTGGCCAGTGAAAAACTTTATCCACATTAAAAAAACATGTCCTTCTGTCAGCCCCAATGTTCTGCTGCCTGATGGGAAATGTAGTTCACATAAAGGTAACTGGATTTTGGATTGCCTCCACCATTACAGCCCCTCTCTCCAATACGCCACATAGCCTATAAATTAAATTGGACCAACAGCAACATGAAAATGGATTTGGCGAATAAACACCCTACAAATTTATTTGTATAGATAAGCACAAGAAGTAGAAGTAGTAGCATTAAATGAAATACTTGTAAATACTTATTTAGAATCAGAATGGTATTTTTATTAACACTGTAGATTTTAATGAAGCTAGCAACATTGTCAGAGTTTCTTCTGTGCAGAGGATGTGAAGTAATAAAACCTCTGGAAAAATGCAACAGAAACAGCAGTCTGGCACATGAATGAAAATCCATATTTTTACTGCACTTCAATTGGTCCCTAAGTGTGCGGAGATGTGGTTGTTAAAGCAAAAGTGCAAGCAAACTGTTCAGGAGACTTGGACTTCACTGCCTTGCTGTGTTCAGCAGCTGCCACATGGGAGCCCATAAAACATCAACAGTTATTTATTACCAGTTTCCTTGCTTATTTTTTGAATAGTTTTCTGGGGGTTTCTTGATTTTTTTTTTTCTCTCTCAAATCAGTCAGGCCGCCAGTTCTCTGCCTCAGCATGCACTTTTACTAATAAGAGATTCAAATTCCTACTCTTCAATTCAATCCATTGTGTAGCAGATGGCTGAGTAACTTTGTATTTTTTTTCTGTATGCTGTTTAGCATCAGTGCTATCACCCATATAAACTCTTGAGGAGCCAACCAGGGAGTCCTCCTCTTGGCACAGTTTAAGTCGGAGGAAGCGATGAACCCCTTTGAGTTATGGTCTTTAACCTACAAAGCTGAGCTGATAGGCAACAAAGGACCCATTGTGAATCAACGTCTGAGCTGAGAATTGGCTAATCCCTCAACTACATATGGATCACCCGCTCTCAAAATGAACTGCTTTAGTGACACAAATAGGATTTCAACTGGCGACTTCATAGTTTTACAACATCCTTATCAGCCGGAGGAAAAAGTACCCCAAGAGACATTGAGGGAAATTTGGATTTCCTGCGTCCGCATATTTTCCTCATAATCCTTTACTGCCGGTTAAGTTTGACTCTACGCTTCCTCCTTTACGAAAGGAATGACCTGTAGTCAATAATCCAACATTAAAGACAGCATTAATAGGAGCGGAATTAAAGATGGCCAGCCAGACAGCAAACTGAATTTGTTTTACATCTCCATGCTGATTTTTGTTTTTTTTCTCTTCTTTTCAGGATGATATGACTGATTCCTTGAGAGATTACACCAATCTTCCTGAAGCGGCTCCACTACTCACCATCCTTGATATGTCGGCCCGGGCCAAATATGTTCTTGATGTGGAGGAGATTACACCAAGTATTGTAGAGCACTTTGTGGATGACTTTTTAGCTGAGAAACTAAAACCTGAGCCCATATAATTCAGACTGTCATCACCCCCTTCCACCCAAGCCCTTCCACATGCCAGCGTGACGACAGACTGTATTTCAAAGTCAGCGCCTTGCTTTAGTCTGTTCTTCTTATGTGTTCTAACATAAAAACAATAATGCAGCACCTGACATGGATCT
This sequence comes from Erpetoichthys calabaricus, assembly GCF_900747795.2. Classification (NCBI taxonomy): domain Eukaryota; kingdom Metazoa; phylum Chordata; class Cladistia; order Polypteriformes; family Polypteridae; genus Erpetoichthys; species Erpetoichthys calabaricus. The sequence goes on along the minus strand of NC_041401.2, from coordinate 62,305,933 downwards.
GTACGTTTCAGTTAGTGTAAGTAGGACCACCAGCTTATTTTAGAAGATGCCAAACTGACCGCAAGCCACAGGATCTCCCTTTCATTTTTTTTTTGTTTTTATATTTTATTTTATAAAGAACATTTTTTTCACAAGAGATTTGATTTGGCAACAAAAGTAATAAATATGTTTTTTTAAACTTTAGTCTTCTGAAAATCTATTGTGTTTTTCTGCTGCTGGAAGCACCAACTGTTCTTTGTGGTCTTTTAATAGGCACAGTGGTTTTTATTCAACATTACAATTTGGAATATCAGCTTTTCTTAGCATCCCATCTTGGCCAGAATACTACAAGTATGCCACCATGTTGTGTGGTGTGGGCAGCATGACTTAAACTGTAATACACAAATGTGTCCGTATAAACTACTCCATGGACTCACTGTGAGACGGTGAGCATGTCGCTTAAACTTCCAGTGCTTTAACATTTACAACTTTGCAAATGATTCATAGAAAGTGATTTTAAATAAAGCTGTCTTTTAAATAAATATTACTGTACCACTGATGTTCAATGTCTAAATGATAGTTTTGTGGTGCTTTAAAAGCAAAAGATTTCGCTGTTCTGCCATCAAAATACAAAATTTCACTTCCAGACTCTGCATTGATTCCTGGGAATTATGCTCTCTCCTCTTTAGTCCCTCAGGATGGCGCTACACAGAGATGGACTGCAGCTGAACAAGTAAGGTAAAGGCTTTTAACACATAATTAAAATGGAGAGATTAGATGTCATGTTATTAATGATCAGAGGAGGGGCTATGGTGGCCCAAGCTCCTCCCTCTTTCTCCTGATTGGCCCGAGTTCCCTTTCCTCCACTGGAATTTAATTGATTGCTTCTTATAATGAAACAGAGAAAAAGCAGCAATATGTGACATGCCATGCTACTCTCTACTAGACCATTGTTTATTTCTATAAGGGATATTTAGTATTAATTCCACAAAAAATGTATAATAAATGTGTTCTAGTCATGTTTAAATGGCTGGATAGATAGAATATTATTAATCTGAAAGGATATTGCAAGGTTACAGCAGCAGACAAAAAAGGTGCAAGTATACATAGAATAAGAATTATAATCGTATTGAGTATGATAAGGTACAAATATACATATTGTATAAAAATAATTGTGTATACATATTTTAACAGTGTAGTTGTTTAATAAGTGTAAAGTGATTATAATTGTACATACTTGTACTGTAAGTTACAATTTACAGTAAATGATGCCAGTCATTGGCACAGCATATTACACATGTCGTCATTGTCCATTAAGATGTCTACTAGAGCTGCCCAGTCCCATTCAGCGCACAGGAAATAGTAACTCCTCAGCTGCCGAGGGGTCCTGAGAGGTCTTTCACATTCCCTATTTGACTAATTTTTTGAATAACATAACCTATATATACTTCAAAACTTACTGACTTAAATGTTTCTGGCCAAAATATCATTGTAACTGTTTAATTTTTTTTCTGTGTAGGGCTGAAATGAAGATGTCACAAAACTGGTGATTTGATGTCAAAAGAGTGTCAATGAAGTATTTGTTTCCTAAAAGAGAACCTGGCCAAACAAATGTATCAAATGTCAGGTACATTAGATGGTTTGTGCCCGTCCCACTCTACAGTCAAAAATTGGGTTACTTGGTTTAGTAAGGGACGTTTCAGCACAAAATACAAAGGACGTCCTGGTAGACAAACTGAAGTGACAATCCTGGAAAATGTGGATGCCATTCATTCCATGATCTTGGAGGATCGAAGAATATCTGTTAAAAAAAAAAATAGTCGAGATCCTACAGACATCTTTGGAAAATCTCCTCAATGTCATTCATGAGATCATAAGATTCATGAGTAGGCCCAGTGGCCGCAAGCAAGGTGAAGGCTTCTGTCTGGCCAGTTGGTCTCCAAGGATGTTTTTCATCTTTGTGACATCTCCACTTCAACGCTACAGAGAAAAAAAGTTAATAAAAATGTACCATACTGACAGCTTTCATGTGTGATATAGGTTAGGTTATTAGAAAATTAGTCAGATAGGAAAGCCATAGACCTTTCAGCAGCCCCTGTAGATCCTGATGGCTGGGGGTAGAAAAGACCTGACATGAAGTGCTCCTTGGAGTAATGCAGTTGGCATCATCTGTACCAATGCCAGTTTCCTCTGCACACTACAGCATAGAAAAATCGGGAGTGGTCTCCCCTAGACTTTTTCGTATACTCCTATATGGGGATGGATATTTGAGGAGTAAACCGCAAGACAATAATTATATTTTTACTAGCCAGCCGCATAAATTATATATTGATGGGTGAACACTTCCTGAAAGACACAGTTATCCAAATGGGGTGGGTTTGAGGATACGAATGTAAGTGAATGCAAAGATGGAACTCTGGAGAGAGGGCGGGGAAGCGGGCCCGTGAGGTTTCGGGTCCTAACCGTCCAACGACGGGTCGGTACAACCAGTAACGATCCTTGTTAGGACATTTACATCCTCTAGATAGGCAAGTTCGATCATCTGACGCCCATTCCGCCCCCGCCATTCTAGTCTGCCGATTTTTTAAGTCATCTCTTAGTCATCGTTCAGTACGCACTGCCTGCTCATATGTCCGCTCCCAACTCCTCAAATGAATTGCTTTCGTCTGTGTACAGTCCACATTCACTTGTGAGTCACGTTGACTGTTCATTTTCCACACACCGCCTCAGTCGCATGCACCTGTAAGCCACGTTCGGGCCGGGTGAGGTCTCCAGTGTTGAGTCCAATTAAGCCAAAGGCTCCATACCTGGTGGTGCCCTTCCGTCAATTCCTTTCAGTTTCAGCTTTGCAACCATACTCCCCCCGGAACCCAAAGACTTTGGTTACCCGGTTGGCTGCCCGGCGGGTCATGGGAATAACGCCGCCGGATCGCCAGTCGGCATCGTGTATGGTCGGAACTACGATGGTATGTGATCATCTTCGAACCTCCGACTTTCGTTCTTGATTAATGAACACATTCTTGGCAAATGCTTTCGCTCTCGCGCCATTGTCGGCTGTTTAGTGAATTCTTGGTGGGCGGGGTTCTGAGTTGGCAGGCGTGGCTGTCTTGCGTACGTCTTGCTTGCCATGGACTTAGTAAATTATATATATAGATACTATGTACATTAAAGAACCATCAAAAACAAATTAATAATATATTGAACAATTATTACAAAAGTTAAGTTGAATAAAACGGACTCTACAGCCGCATGAATAAACAAGTACCACTTCCGGTTAGCGGAAATAGCCCAAAAGTTAATAGAAATCTAAGTTTTGTGCCTAATACTTGTATGCAAAATTTGGTTGACCTAAGTGAAAGCATACTCAAGTCATCGTGTTTATACACACACACAGACACAGAGACATAATTCCAAAAGCGGTGTTTTTGGACTCGGAGGGGTCTAAAACGTCAAGATCTCGAGGTCAAATTTTTTGGACGATTACAATACTTTCCCAATATACTTCGTACACATATACGAGAAAGTAAAAAGACACAGGCCACTACAGACTAGTAGAAAACGTACATGAGTACCCTGCATACACCCAACAAACTCAGCCACTCTGACCCTTCTTGTAGACGGCCTCTGTGTTGATAGCCCAGTCAAGCCTGTCATTCAGATGCACCCGGAGATATCGGTATGTCGTCTGCACCATCAAAGAGAACCGGGGGCAGAATGAGCTCGACTGCCCTGACGTCTCCAGTAATCTCCTTTGTCTTGTACTTTGTACTGAAAGGGAGCCAGTACAGTTATAATAATAATTCATTACATTAATATAGCGCTTTTCTCAGTACTCAAAGCGCTATTCAAACAGGGAGGAACCGAACTCTCTTTGGAGGCCCTTAGCTACTCATGACCACGCCGGATACACAGTTCTTGAGTCTCACTTACTGTGCTCTGCCAGTTTAGTAGTCCATTATCCAAGACACAGAGACAGCATCAGCCTTCATTGATTGTTGGGCTGTATGGCGTTGAACAGTCATTGAGAGGTCAGCAAATGGCAGTACTGTAGGTAGGCTCAGTTAAACATATACTGTAAATGACAGCATCATCCACTCCTATGTGGTTCATTGCATGTTCTGACCAGGGGTTGAGCCAATATTAGCCTTCCCAAGGTCTTCATGATGCGAGTTCAGTGTCTTTGTATTACATTATGATGTTTAATGTACCTGTGTCAACAGCAAAAGATGTTGCTTCATCTGATCCCCTGTGAGATTAGAAAGGACAGTGAAAGGTGATACGACATTGACGGTCTACATGTGTATTGGTGTCTGCGCACACAGACTCCCTTCGCTTAGAACTTTTCTAGATGTCTTGTTACGGTTGTTGGGCACCCGATTTATAAAATAACCGTTCTCCACAGCACACGGTACTTTTCTACCTATCCAGTCAAGCACAGGGCACTCCAGCGATAAGCATCAGAACAGCGCGGGTGTCTGTGCCAGTCTGAGTCTGTGTCTGCTCGCGCCGGCCCATTCTGACGGCACCATTTCCTTCTGCAAGCATCTGCGGAGGAGAGTCCGCGTTTCAGTTAATGAGAATCGATGCCACGTTGCAACCGCTGAATAAAGTTTTTTCTTAGGTTAATTTGGTCCAAACGCAGAAATCAATGTGGACAAGAAAGGCTTTTTATCTGCAATATTAAGAGAACCATGGAATCTAAAAGGAAGATTTTGCTATAAAACCCAAAAGCTGATAACACCTTAAAAGCCAATGAATACATTATTTTTCTGTTTCCTTGAGATCCTAATTACATATATCTAAAATGTCTGAACACCGGGTTCTGGAACAGATCATGTCCCGTGAAGTGCCCCTTCTCTAACTTTGAGCCACTGCCCACCAAAATGTGATTGCACGTTGTCGTTAATGATTATAATCTTAATATGTTAATATATTATAATTATAATGTTAATGATTATAATTATAATTTTTTCTATTAATGTTTAGCCCATCCAAGGATCAATAAAGTGCGTACTTAGCTATCCAAAAAAAAAAACAACTTTCATTAAACTGAACTGCTGATTTCCTTGACATTCTGGTACGCTCTGGATATACAATCTTTCTCCCTTTGTAACACATCGCCACCTTGTGGCAGAATCGGATTATGCAATGACTGTGACGTATGCACAACTAAATACAGTCTCAAGTATCTTCGTTTTAGTTTTAGTAAGTTTTAGTAAAATCCAAAGCAAAATTGTTCACACTAAATAAGAAAAAAGTGATGTTTAAAAAAGCATATTAAGACATTTCTATTTAGGGCTTACATTTCTTTAAGCTTCTATCCTATACTTAAAATACTGTATGCCATTGTTCTATATTTAAGCAAACGTCACAGTTCATGTTTCTGTGGTAAGTGACTATTTAACATCCAGTTATTACAGATACGGCCTGAGAAAGTTCTATTACGTGTTGGCTTGCTGGGGTACAAATTTCGTAAGTAACTATATTTTAAACGTTCAGATTGCTATGTATCATCCACCTCGAACCGGGTCTTCAGTGTGTTATTCTGCGCAAAAATCTTTACTGGAAGGAATTTGAACAAACCGTGTGATATACTAAGAACAAGAAAGAGCACATGTAACTGACTCAGCATGCGAGAAACCACTGAAGCAACTCATGAATGATGTGGTGGAGTGTCACTGCTCCCAAGTATGGAGGAATAATACCATCCATCCATCCATTTTCCAACCCGTTGAATCCGAACACAAGGTCACGGGGATCTGCTGGAGCCAGTCCCAGCCAACACAGGGCACAAGGCAGGAACCAATCCTGGGCAGGGTGCCAACCCAACGCAGGACACACACAAACACACCAAGCACACACTAGGGACAATTTAGGATCACCAATGCACCTAACCTACATGTCTTTGGACTGTGGGAGGAAACCCACGCAGACACGGGGAGAACATGCAAACTCCACGCAGGGAGGACCCGGGAAGCGAACCCAGGTCTCCTAACTGCGAGGCAGCAGCGCTACCACTGCGCCACCATGCCGCCCATGGAGGAATATTTCGGACAAAAAATAAAGAAGTACTCAAATAATTACAAGTAATGTGAACATACATAAATAATAATAACGCGAAATACGAGTTTAATTAAAAGTGTCACAAAATATATATTTGTTGTTTAGTTCTTTATGTGTTTATTTAATCATACCTTCAGGGCCGGATTTTCCTATAGGCTAACTAGGCTTCAGCCTAGGGCCTCAAGATCAAGAGGGGCCTACATTCAAATTGTTAGCAAAATTAAAATTACGCTATTCTAAAAACAGTGAACACTAAAACACTGAACCGACAATAAGGAGAAATTCTACGCATATGACTAATAAACAAACATAAAAATGTATTGGTTAAGATCAACGCATATTACGTATTTTATTATCTCTCATGTAATTTACAAACTTAAAAATGGAAGGTGAAAGGGCCTCATAAGTGGAATAGCCTGGGGCCTCTTTTCATATAAATCCGGCCCTGCATACCTTGATGGAACAAGATACAAGCCCTGAAATGAAAACTGCCACTTTCATTCATCAGAGCCAGGAGGGCGGATTCTAGCGAGTACTGATTTTTGATTGGTGAATCGCCTGCAGTGTCCAGTAAGCTGCATGTGCTTTATTTAATTCGCGTCAGAAAAGAGTGTAACTAAAGCCTGCTCATAATTACTGTGCGAAGCTGCGACTTCCATCCAATAAACTCAAAATTCTCCATTAGGAGTTTGTGTCTGATGTGACACTGGATGACAGGAGGTTTACATCCATGCTACTGAAAATTTACCAATCAAAACATAGTACTTGCTAGAACCCACCCTCTTAATTTTGACGAGTGAAAGTGACAGTTTTCATTTCAGGGTTGTTTCATGTCACGTGGGTGTCACTGAAATAAAAAAAAATGAAGAAATAATTAAATGCATAATGAAGTAAGCAACAAAAATATATTGTGTTCAAATTATGTACAGTAATCCCTCGATATATCGAGCTTCGACTTTCGCGGCTTCACTCTATCGCGTATTTTATATGTAAGCATATTTAAATATATATCGCGGATTTTTTGCTTTTTCGCGGATTTCTGCAGACAATGGGTCTTTTAATTTCTGGCACACGCTTCCTCAGTTGGTTTGCCCAGTTGATTTCATACAAGGGACGCTATTGGCAGATGGCTGAGAAGCTACCCAACCAGAGCGCGTATTACGTATTAAATAAAACTCCTCAAATATATTGTGAGCACGGGGCTGTTCGCACCCCTAGAGGATACGGCTGCTCCTCAAAAAACGCTGAAAGATTACCTTCACATTGCTCTCTTTCTTGCTGGGCTTGCATATGGCTGATTTGTCAAGCGATATGCTTCCAGCACGGTGCTTCGCATACTTAAAAGATCAAACAGCACGTATTGATTTTTGATTGTTTGCTTTCTTGCTCTGACATTCTCTGAGGGGGTGTGAGCAGGGGAGCTGTTCGCACACCTAGACGATAGGGACGCTCGTCTAAAAATGCTGAAAGATTACCTTCACGTTGCTCCATTCTGTGCAGCTGCTTTATCAAGCGACATGCTTCCTGCACGGTGCTTCGCATACTTAAAAGCTCGAAGGGCACGTATTGATTTTTGATTGTTTGTTTGTTTTTCTCTCTCTCTCTTTCTGACATTCTCTGCTCCTAACAAAGGGGGTGTGAGCAGAGGGGCTGTTCGCACCACTAGACGATACGGACGCTCCTCTAAAAAATGCTGAAAGACTACCTTTACATTGTACCGGCGGTGCTTCGCATACTTAAAAGCCAAACAGCCCTATCGATTGTTTGCTTTTTTATCTCTCTGACATTATCTGCTCCTGACGCGCACTCCTTTGAAGAGGAAGATATGTTTGCCTTCTTTTAATTGTGAGACGGAACTGTCATCTCTGTCTTGTCATGGAGCACAGTTTAAACTTTTGAAAAAGAGACAAATGTTTGTTTGCAGTGTTTGAATAACGTTCCTGTCTCTCTACAACCTTCTGTGTTTCTGTGCTAATCTGTGACCCAAGCAAGACAATATAAAAATAACTATATAAACATATGGTTTCTACTTTGCCGATTTTCACCTTTTGCGGGGGGGGTGCTGGAACGCAACCCCCGCGATCGAGGAGGGATTACTGTACATATATTTCATGTTGTCAATATTTATCTTCACATATCCCCAATAAATAGTTTCATATTTATTTATTTTACCTGAAATATTTTTCCATACCCAACAGTCCAATGACTTCGATAATGTGGGTGTATTTGACGCTCAAGTATTGGGGCCGCCAGTGTGTATTGACAGGAACTTTTTTTCTGCCGACCTCTGCTCAACGTGTGTCATATTGGCCAATGGGGATTGGGTGTGTTAGGACCAGGCTTAGTTCGAACTCTGATCTCCAGTCTGTGAGACGCAATGCTATCTCTGTGCCACTGAGCCTCCTTCCCCTAATGCAGAAAATGACATTTGAGAAGGATTTCATTCACTCACGAAACTGCTGGCAGAAGAACACTGCATAGCTAAAGCACTACACTTTGAGTTTGTTGAAAAAAAAAAAAAGGTTGTTATTGTCACACCAGACAACAAGTTGGTTCCCTTCCTCTCTGTAGGCTGAATCATTATTGTTTTGTCATGCCTGTTACACCAGTCGTGAGTCATAAAAATGAACAATGGAGGGCTCAGAACACAGCCCTGGGGGACCCCCGTGTTCATGTTAATGGTCTCAGAGACGTTTTTCTCCACTACGTACTGTCTGGGGTTTGTCTGTGAGGAAGTCCAATATCCAGTTGCATAATAGGGTGTTGATGCCTCAAGTTTTCTTACCAAGTGCTGAGCGGAGAGCTAAAGTTAATAAACAAGAGCCACACATAACTGTTCTCATTTTCCATTGGGCCATGGTGAGTATGGAGTGTTGCTGATATAGTATCATCAGTGGATCGGTTAGGACAGTATGCAAAATGAAGTGGATCGAATGTTGCAGGGAGTTTGGATGTTATAGGTCCTGGACCAGCCTTTCAAAACACTTCATCATGATGGGGGTGAGAGCTATAAGGTGATAGTCATTGAGCGTTGATGCTGGTGACTTTTTTGGCACTGGTATGATAGATAGATAGATAGATAGATAGATAGATAGATAGATAGATAGATACTTTATTAATCCCTAAGGGGAAATTCACATACTCCAGCAGCAGCATACTGATAAAAATACTCCAGCAGCAGCAAAATACTGATAAAACCAATATTAACTAAAGGGTGATAAAAACGTAGTGCAAGTTAAAAAATGCAAGGTGGAGAGTGCAAGACAGGTATAACAGTCAATAACAATGTATAATGTTACCGTTTACCACACATGGTGGAACTGAAGAGTCGCATAGTGTGCAGGAGGAATGATCTTCTCAGTCTGTCAGTGGAGCAGGACAGTGACAGCAGTCTGTCACTGAAGCTGCTCCTCTTTCTGGAGATGATATTGTTTAGTGGATGCGGTGGATTCTCCATTATTGACAGGAGCCTGCTCAGCGCCCGTCGCTCTGCCACAGATGTCGAACTGTCCAGCTCCGTGCCTACAATAGAGTCTGCCTTCCTCACCAGTTTATTCAGGCATGAGGCATCCTTCTTCTTTATGCTGCCTCCCCAGCACACCACCGCCTAGAAGAGGGCGCTCGCCACAACCGTCTGATAGAATCTGCAGCATCTTATTGCAGATGTTGAAAGACACCAGCCTTCTAAAGAAGTATAGTTGGCTCTGTCCTCTCTTGCACAGAGCATCAGTATTGGCAGTCCAGTCCAATTTATCATCCAGCTGCACTCCCAGATATTTATAGGTCTGCACCATCTGCACACAGCCACCTCTGATAATCACGTGGTCCATGAGGGGCCTGGGCCTCCTAAAAACCACCACCCGCTCCTTGGTTTTGTTGGTGTTCAGGTGTAGGTGGTTTGAGTCGCACCATTTAACAAAGTCCTTGATTAGGTTCCTATACTCCTCCTCCTGCCCACTCCTGAGAAAGTACAGTCCCCTGCGGCACTCCTGTGCTGCTGACCACAATGTTAGACCTTCCGTTCCCAAGATGCATATACTGAGGTCTGTCTGTAAGATAGTCCACAATCCATGCCAACAGGTATGAATCTACTTTCATCTCTGTCAGCTTGTCCCTAAGGAGCCGAGGTTGGATGGTGCTGAAGGCACTAGAGAAGCCCAGGAACATAATTCTTACAGCACCACTGCCTCCAAGTGGGAAAGGGATCGGTGTAGCATATAGATGAAGACATCCTCCACTCCCACCTTCTCCTGGTATGCGAACTGCAGAGGGTCGAGGGCGTGGCGGACCTGTGGCCTCAGGTGGTGAAGCAGCAGCCACTCCATGTTCTTCATCACATGTGACCAGGACGTGATATCTTTGGGACTGGGGTGATGCAAGATGTTTTCCAAAGCCTCGGGACTCTCCCGTTTCAGGCTCAGGTTGAAGATGCTCTGTAGAGGATTCCCCAGCTCCAACGCACAGGCCTTCAGCAGTCATGGTGATACTCCATCTGGACCCACTGCTTTGCTGGCACGAAGTCTCCTCAGCTCTCTGCGTACCTGGGCTGCTGTAATTGTGGGTGGGGAACCTCTCTCCAATGCTGGTATCAGCAAAAGGATGGGTGGAGGGTGCAGTACTCTTAGGTGAGAGTGGGTTAGGGTGGTCAAACCTGCTAAAAAAGTTGTTCATCAGGTTTGCTTTCTCCACGTCTCTCTCAATGGTGGCACCCCGCTTCGAGCTGCGGCCAGTGATGATCTTCATCCCATCCCACACTTCCTTCATGCTGTTATTCTGCAACTTTTGCTCCATCTTCCTCCTGTACTGCTCCTTCGCCACCCTGAGCTGGACTCGGAGTACCTTCTGCACGCACTTGAGCTCATGCTGATCATCACCTTTAAAAGCCCTTTTCTTCTGGTTCAAAAGGCCCTTGATAATCCATGCAATCTGCACTTGTAATCCATGGCTTGTTAGCATAGTACTGTACTGTTCTTACTGGTACTACAATGTCCATACAGAAGTTGATGTAGTCAGCAGTGCAGTCAACAACCTTCTCAATGTTCTCACTATATGACCCCTGCAGGATATCCCAGTCCGTAGTTCCAAAGCAGTCTCTCAGAGCCTGCTCTGCCTCAAGGGACCACTTCCTGAATGAGCGTGTGGTTGTAGGTAGCTCCCTCACTCTGGGTTTGTAGTGAGGCTGAAGCAGAACCAGGTTATGATTAGCTTTCCCAAGCGCAGGCAGCGGGGTGGCGCTGTATGCGTCCTTAACATTTGCATACAGTAGGTCAATAATCCTAGTTCCCCGGGTGTTACAATCCACATACTGGGAGAAGGCAGGTAATGTTTTGTCCAGTATCACATGGTTAAAATCTCCAGAGATTAGCACAAGCGCCTCGGAGTGCTGTGTTTGTAGTTTAGCAACAGCAGAGTGGATGATGTCACCCACTATCTCCATGTCCGCGCGAGGAGGGATGTAAACAATAACAACAATGGCATGTCCAAACTCTCTGGGCAAGTAATAGGGACACAGACTTACGGCCAACAGTTCAATGTCCCTGCAGCAAGTGGAGATTTTGACTTTTACATGTCCAGGGTTGCACCACCTTGTGTTCACATAGAGAGCTTGTCCTCCTCCTTTCCGCAGGTATTTGCATCTCTGTCCGCTCTAACTTTGCTAAACCCAGGTAGCTCCACGTTAGCATCTGGGATGCTAGATGGTAGCCACATTTCACAAAAACACAACAAACTGCATTCTGGCTTACCTCAGGGAGGTACTATAAATGTCTGTAAGGATGTGCATCAGTTGGTCAGCACATTCCCTGAGTACACACCCTGGTATGTTGTCAGGGCCTACAGTGTTTCCATGGGCTGACCCTGCACAGTGTCCTCCAAACATCAGCTTGGTCAAGACAGAGTGCTTCATCGTCCAGGCTGGGCAGCTTTTATTGTTGTTGTGTTGTTCTTTTCTTCAAACCAGCAGAAGTAAGTGTTAAATATATTGAGGAAATTAATATTGTCATCACTCAAGGAGTCCTGTAGTCTGTGATCGACTGTATGCCTTGCCACAGGCGCCTGGGGTTTTGAATCATTGAACTGACCCTTAATTTTCTGCTACTCTCACGCCCAGGTTGGCTCGTGCTGATCGAAGGGCATTTTTGTCCCCAGACTTGACTCTGCCTGTCTCAGTGTCTGTCTGTGTCCGTGCTTCTTTCACAGCTGCTAATTAAGGAAAGACAAACAGCTAAGGGGTCTGAGTTAAGTTAATTAAAACTAAGGCAAAATAAGTTAATTAGCAGCAAAAACTGGTCACTAAGAAGACGGTTAGAATAAAAACCTGCAGCCACCAGAGTTGGACACCCTTGCACCCTGGCATGTGCAGATCCATAGCTGATATCCAAATGTGCAGCAACAGCAGACTACGTGATCTGTTATTCTTCTCTGACGAAAGCACTCACCATGTCGATGTGGACTTGTGCAAGTAATGTTGACAGTCGCCCAGCTTGAGCTTTGACAGTTACACTTGTTATAACACACCTTTCAACCTTTCTACCCATTCTTAAACTTTTCGTTGGGTCATGCTGTTTTCACTTCCATGGAGAGCCAACATCCTTCAGTGAATTTCTACAGGTTTCACTCCCTCTGCCCAAAGAAATCTCACTATGGTGCAGTCCTGCGGCAAACCATCCAAGTCCATTTGAATTTAACATCAACTAAACATGGGATCAACCGAAAGAAGAAGTAGAAACTAAAGGCAGAGCACTGCACTGTGTGTGTTTGGACTGCCCATAACCCATCTTGAGCATGTTGTATTGCATCAGCTTTGATTCATTCTGGTTACCACATAATTTTCAAATTGCCTTTACTTTTATATTTTACATTTCATCCTAAATAAAGAAGAGCATCAAAAGTGTCATTTATTTAGTCAAATGAAATTAATTACTACTACTAAGTTTAAAAGAGTTCAGCACTGTCCAAGCTAAAAACAAAAGCCTTATCATTAAACTAACACAACTATGTATCACAAATCTGAGCCCTTTGCCTGCACTCTCCTGAAAGGGGTGAATTGTTTTTTGATTGGCAAGCTGTAAAGGCACTAGAAGCCTCGCCAACATACTGTTTCAGCTGGGCACAGTGGTTTTTTAGGATGGTATGCAGTACGATAGGTACAACTAGTATTTTAGCTCAACAATCCTATTATCCTTAATTTCCTCTTTTTCCATACACTAATGTCTAGTTCAGTTTATTTACAGTACTCACAACTTGTCTTGCCACTGTTCTTCATAAAGAGCAGATCCCGGTTAATTTTCTTATTTACTAAGTAGCCACTTGAAGCAAGTATCGCTTGGCTGCAATTAAAGAATAACTCCTGGCTCATTTATATGTTTCACAGTGCTAAGATTTCTGATGTAGTGTGTGTTGACAACTGAGCATTACTGGCAAAGCATTTAAGGTGAGCATCAATCCAAATAATAATTATATCTAACATTTTTTGAAGATCTGCAATTGCATTTGCCCTTTTCTGGATATTTTCTATTTTTTGACTTGGAGGATTTAAGACTGCATCCATCTGAGCAATGTGCAGTAAGACAATAAGCTGTAATTTAAAGTTACTCCTTCACTCAGTTTTTAGAAAAATTGGACCACTACATCCTTGTTAAGTATCATTATGTTTTATGACAGTGCCTATAACAGGCAAGTAGTCAACCCTCAGGAAGTCCAAGAGATGTAAAGAAGCAGTGACACGTACAAAAGGTGAAACAAAAGAATTCCAAAAAAAAGATTAAACAACCAGTTAAGTCTATGGCAGCTGGCAATGAGACTTTAGTTGTTCTTGTTTTGCCTTCAGATTGTGCTGTCTTTTCCCTTCAAATATCAAGATACTAGCTGCCACAGCTGAATTTAAACTGTCCATTCCTGGAACCATTGGAATAATAAGCCGCCTTCCTCTGGTCGTTTCTGACAACTGGAGAGCTTCCAGGCTAAGTCCATGAGTCTCGCCACCAATCACAACAGCAAACTCGCCACTGGCCCAGTTCTTATGATATAACTGTGATTCCACATCTGGTAAGGTAAACCTACCCATGTCTGAATCTGAATCTGAATCTTCATCTTCATCTTCTTCGTAATGCATTTTTTGTTTATTCAGTGTGGCTTTTCTGGGCTGAGGTCGAGATTCAGGTGGACGGCTACAACTGTCAGCGACATGGACAGCTATTGTGCTTGGAAGGTAGTTTGGAATCTCTTCCCATGCCAGGTTTGAAATTACAGGAATTCGGAAATGAGCACCCATGGCAGCCCTCAACACTTTAGGCTCCCAAACATCCACACATCCTAGAAAAGAAAAATAAATAAGTCAATACATCAAAAAAGAAGCATAATGAAAACCTACATTATATCCTGTTATATGCCAGTCTTTGGTTACAAATAACAGAAGAGGGCTAAATTCTTCAAAATATGAATCAAATTTGTTTCTGTTACAATGAAATGATTTTTGTAATTTTGTGCAAACTCCATTGCTGAAGCTGACCTTGTTTTTATAGTGATACTAAATGATTTAATAGAAGGAATCCCATATGAAACTAATGGTGAAAAAAAAGATCTCTCTCTATTATATAAAAAAAAATCTTGGGATGTGACGAGACGTTTTCAGAGAGACGAGACATGTTCAGAGAGATAATTTCACGTCCTGAGAGACAAGACTTTGTGCCAAGAGATGAATTGAAAAACTAACAGGTCCAAGCGGGGGTGGAAATAAAAGACAAACAGTAGAAGAAGAAAAGAAAAAGAGAAGAAAACAAAGTAGAATGTCGTAAAGAGGTTCAAAAACGTTGGTGCGATACACATGCAGAGAAAGTACTAAAATTTGAAAGTCTCAAAAAATGGATAGTAAAAATCGCATTAGCGCTAACAAACGGAAATTATTACTTGGTGAAATAACGGAACAGCAAAAAGAGATTGAATATATAGACATATGTGATATGACAGAGCTACTACAAGTTTCATTTCAAAGAAACCACAATTTGGTCAGGTTTATATTTATGATCACAGAGAAGCAATGCAATATAGAATCGAACAAGTTAAATGATTAGACGTATTAGAAATTCTACAGCCAATAATGGATACAAATCCACACGTCCAAAAGTATCACACTTTACACGAAATGTATCTGAAAAACATGGACAAAGAAGTTTCCTTGGATTTCTATATGAATCCGAAAGATCACGCTCGCATATATAATAAACCAACATGTGACGAATTGTCAGCGATAATAGTTCGAAAGACGGAGATACCAAAGACAGAGTTGATATTCGTCAGTAAATGACTGCACTGCACACTTGATAAACTGATTTAGCAGAACAAATATTTTGGATAATTATGTGTCCATTTAAACTTGAAAATAATTGTCTTCTACCTTATGTTAGGTAGAATGCCCAGTGAAGGCTGGGTGGTCTCGTGGCCTCAGAACCCCTGCAGATTTTGATTTTTTTTCTCCAGCCCTCTGGAGTTTTTTTTTTTTTTTTCCCTGTTGTCCTGGCCATCGGACCTTACTTTATTCTTTGTTACTTAGTATTGCCTAATCTTATTTTTATAATTTTTCTTTCTTCATCTTGTAAAGCACTTTGGGCTACATAATTTGTACAAAAATGTGTTATATAAATAAATGTTCTTGTTGTTGTAATTTAAAGGAAAATGGGGTGTGCAAAAATGTAATGTATTTTTTATATAATTAATTTTCCCAAATAACAACGCTTCATGTGAAATTAAACTGCATATCTCTATGTCAAACTTCATACTTGAAAAATAGCCATATAGAGAATGCTAAAAAAAAGAAAGAAAAATATTCAGATTGCAGTTTATTAATTTCATCTAACACAAACTTTTTCCTGTCTTGCTATGAGTTTAGCCTCAATCACCAAGTGTTTTCAAGTAGAAAATGTTTTCAGAATTTGGACACTTTTCAACATAACAGAACAATCTGATTTATGCAATGCTTCCTAAAACACCAAACACGTACATTAAAGCCAAAGACATAAAAAGTTAATCAACGGCAATCAAACGCAGTTTAAAAGTAGGAAGCTGATAATAGAGAGTGTTCTGAAAGTTAATGCACTTGCCAAACAAAGCAGCATTAAGTGCTCATTTAACAGAGTTTTGCAATCAGTGTAAGTCGTACTGCCAAGTGCAAAGTGCCAAGCTTGCCAACTTCTCAAGTACTACTTGCAGAAGTCCCACTGCAAACTAACTTTACTCAGATTGTTTCCATGAAATTAACCTCAAGGTATTGTGACGGATGGCCGGGGCCCATGCCTGGCTGGGACGACCCTGCAACATATGTACCGGGGAACAAGGATGGGAAACCCAGTATCTCCCCCTGGACGCTAGATGGTAGTCTCCCTGGGTTGCAGCGGTGCCTCAGACTCCCCCAGGGATTCATGGGGGTTGGAGATCTGTGCAGACCTGTTGGGTTCCGCAGGCGTCGCCAGGGGGTGATGCAGCAGGAGCTGCTGGCCCTTTTTGGGAAACTGGTTTCGCCACACCCGGAAGTGCAGCTGGATGTCAGCAATCAAGCACCTGGAGCACTTTTGGGTACACAATAAAAGGAGCCAGCAAACACCACTAGCAGCCAGAGTTGGGTGGAGGAGGACAAGGTTGCCTGGGTAGGAGAGAGAAATGTTTTGGTTGGTGAATTGTGCTTGTTTGGGAATGTGTTGTGCCTGTGGGGTTCACGGGGAAGACAGGTGGAGAAAAATAAACATTTGTTTAATTTTTATACGTGCATCCATGTGAATCTGTGTTGGGGCAGGTGCAATATAGCACCTTTCTTACAGTATATACAGTGCATCCAGAAAGTATTCACAGCACATCACTTTTTCCACATTTTGTTATGTTACAGCCTTATTCCAAAATGGATTAAATTCATTTTTTTCCTTCTGCACACAACACCCCATAATGACAACGTGGAAAAAAGTTTACTTGAAGTTTTTGCAAATTTATTAAAAATAAAAAAAACTGAGAAATCACATGTACATTAGTATTCACAGCCTTTGCTCAATACTTTGTTGATGCACCTTTGGCAGCAATTACAGCCTCAAGTCTTTTTGAATATGATGCCACATGCTTGGCACACCTATCCTTGGCCAGTTTCGCCCATTCCTCTTTGCAGCACCTCTCAAGCTCCATCAGGTTGGATGGGAAGCGTCAGTGCACAGCCATTTTAAGATCTCTCCAGAGATGTTCAAGCGGATTCAAGTCTGGGCTCTGGCTGGGCCACTCAAGGACATTCACAGAGTTGTCCTGAAGCCACTCCTTTGATATCTTGGCTGTGTGCTTAGGGTCGTTGTCCTGCTGAAAGATGAACCGTCGCCCCAGTCTGAGGTCAAGAGAGCTCTGGAGCAGGTTTTCATCCAGGATGTCTCTGTACATTGCTGCAGTCATTTTTCCCTTTATCCTGACTAGTCTCCCAGTTCCTGCCGCTGAAAAACATCCCCACAGCATGATGCTGCCACCACCATGCTTCACTGTAAGGATGGTGCCAGGTTTCCTCCAAACGTGACGCCTGGCATTCACACCAAAGAGTTCAATCTTTGTCTCATCAGACCAGAGAATTTTCTTTCTCATGGTCTGAGAGTCCTTCAGGTGCCTTTTGGCAAACCCCAGGTGGGCTGCCATGTGCCTTTTACTAAGGAGTGGCTTCCGTCTGGCCACTCTACCATACAGGCCTGATTGGTGGATTGCTGCAGAGATGGTCGTCCTTCTGGAAGGTTCTCCTCTCTCCACAGAGGACCTCTGGAGCTCTGACAGAATGACAATCGGGTTCTTGGTCACCTCCCTGACTAAGGCCCTTCTCCCCCGATTGCTCAGTTTAGATGGCCGGCCAGCTCTAGGAAGAGTCCTGGTAGTTTTGAACTTCTTCCACTTACGGATGATGGAGGCCACTGTGCTCATTGGGACCTTCAAAGCAGCAGAAATTTTTCTGTAACCTTCCCCAGATATGTGTCTCGAGACAATCCTGTCTCGGAGGCCTACAGACAATTCCTTTGACTTCATGCTTGGTTTGTGCTCTGACATGAACTGTCAACTGTGGGACCTTGGTGTGCCTTTCCAAATCATGTCCAGTCAACTGAATTTACCACAGGTGGACTCCAATTAAGCTGCAGAAACATCTCAAGGATGATCAGGGGAAACAGGATGCACCTGAGCTCAATTTCAAGCTTCACGGCAAAGGCTGTGAATACTTATGTATATATTCTCAATTTTTTTTATTTTTAATAAATTTGCAAAAACCTCAAGTAAACTTTTTTCACGTTGTCATTATGGGGTGTTGTGTGTAGAATTCTGAGGAAAAAAATGAATTTAATCCATTTTGGAATAAGGCTGTAACATAACAAAATATGGAAAAAGTGATGCGCTGTGAATACTTTCCAGATGCACTGTACATTAGTCATATACCAGTGTTATACTTTATCAACTTTAAGAAGAACCAGACAATTTGCTCATCACTGTAAGTAATACAAAAGTCAGTCCTATTATGCACTGCTGTAACCCTTAAAGAGCAAACAAATGAAATGTATTTAGATCATACTGAAATTAACTACTTAATTTATCTTTGTTGTTTTCAGTAAAGAGGTAATTACTATGCCAATAGGGACAATGAATATTCAGATATTTAAAAAAATGCTGTATGCAGGCTGTAAATTATAAAGATTGATGCGCTGAAAAAAACAAAGCCTACAGTAAATCCCACATGAATGAACACAATTTATCTAGAAATACTTAAACAAATGTATAAATATATACTTAGTGGACAATTAGTCAGGTACTTCCACCTAAATAATAAATTGATCGCCCTTTAACGCTTAGAACCAACTGATTTTGTGAAGTATAAACTCAACAAGGTGTAAAAAGTATGGCACAGGGAAGATAGTCCATGTCATCTTCAATGTACCCCATAGCTGTCATGGATGTACGGATTGTGTGTTTGTAGTATAAAAAGCTAGTGCTTTCATCTTACTCGAGTTACTATATTATGATTAGTTCACTATAATGCCTCTGGAACCATTCCAAGACTTTTCTAGTTTAATTACATGGATCATCATTCTGCTGAAACAGCCCACTAGTTAATAAAGACCACCGGTTACAAAAATGTTTACATATCTTATTGTATTTTTCCCTAATAGGGTTTTTTTTGGGAGTTTTTCCTTGTCTTCTTAGAAAGTCAAGGCTGGGGAGCTGTCAAAAGGTAGGGCCTGTTAAAGCCCATTGCAGCACTTCTTGTGTGATTTTCTGCTATACAAAAAATAAATTGTATTGTATTCAAATACTATTCTTCTTGCAAAAAATAGCTAACTTATGACATGGAAACTCACCCAATACTGCCACCACTCACTCTAAATTGTTAATGCCTGAAAGGTGGCCTAAAGGCACCTTGTAATTTCTCCACACACAGATGTGGAACTCTGTTGAGTCAGCCATTTATATACACAGTCCAAAAGAAGTTAAAATGAGTTGTCCATTTCAAAACCATGATCCACACATTAACAAACCACAGCCAGTCTGTAACTTTGCACAAGTCACATCTGCCTCTGTCAGTCGTCCCTTTCACCAACAGTTAGTTTACAGCCATAGGATTTCAATTAATCCAGGACAATAATGTGAAAAATCCTCTGCTAAGTGTGTAAATTTGAGTAGATAAAGTTATCAGCTAGACTTTCAGATAATTGTTTCATTTTGTATGTAGAGATTTCCACTCATGTTTAGACAGGCCATCAGACTTGCCAAAGTAACACTGCAACAATAGAGTAATTAAAAAAAATCTAGAGAATGTAAAATAAAATAAACTGAAAAAAATGAAGTACTAATTTCATCCATTCTATGCTGTTTTTCCTTTTTGAGTATACCTTTTTGCAGCTTTAACACAGATGAAAAGTCAGCATAAGGCAGTGCACTTGAATGTTGGTAAATTCAGAAATATGACATATTTAATTAAAGTACAACATGCTGCATATTTAACATATTCTCACCTTAGGTGGCACATTCAAGCAAACTGATTAGCACTGCCATTTTACAGATCCTGAATACTCCGTTCAAATCCATCACCCCATTGTCTGTGTGGAGTTTGCATGTTCTGCCTGTGCCTTCTGTTTTTTTATCTGGGTACTCCAGTTTTCCTCCCACATTTCTAAAGCCTTGACGGTTTGATTAAACTGTCCCAATTTGAGTGTGGATGTGCGCAGGAGTGGACACTGTGAAGGACTGGTACTTGTCAAGGGCCTTTTCCAGCACTTTGCCCAGTACTGGCAGCATAGGCTCTCGGTCTCTGCTACTGTGAATGGCAGTACTTGGGTTGAAGAAGTATTATTAGTTTGCCAGTGAACCTATTTACTTAAAGGTTACCATAAAATGTTGCCAAAAGCATACCTTGGCAGATTTTAAGAGAAAATAAGGGTGAATTATGGTATCATAGGTAAAAGCAACCTAAGAAGTCCTCATTTTTATACTGAAATGTCCATTTTTTTAGATTTAGAGAAATGGCAGCCTTAGTCATGGGTATATTTCTGAATTTCTTTTTTTTTATATTTTATTTTATTAAAATCAAAAAACATTCCATACATGCAAGTCCAGTTTAACAAAACTGGTTTGAAACAAATCGACCCCCACCCATGAAAAATAGACCTAGGTCAGCAGAGTAGCACTTTAATAATAGTAAAAATAAATAAATAAATAAATAAAGATAGATCGATAGAATAGAAAAAGAGGGGAGAGAATCCACTTCCTCAATTTAAGTTCTTATTCTAAAATGTTATTTATCAGATCCTGCCAGGCTTTGAAAAAGTTTTGTACAGATCCTATAAGTGAGAATTTGAGTTTTTCCAATTTTAGATAATATATAAATAACATCAGTTATCCACTGACTTAAAAGAGGTGAGTTAGGATTAGGATTTAAATTTAAATATCTGAATTTCTAAAAGGTTTTCCTTGAGCATTGTTTATCTTTTGTGTGTCGCTAATTTTACCTCTCAGGTTAGATTTAAGAGCAAGCAGTCAGTCCAGCACAGACATTTTTAAAGATATGATGATTACGAATGTCTTTATGTTTAGCTACAAAGATGACACACATTGGTAGTGGTGAGTTCATCAAATAAAAAGAAATGTAACTGAATACGAATTTGCTAAACAAAGTCAATTTACTGAATTTTGATGTGTGCAAAAATATACTTCAGCCTGTTTTTAGCCATCATTTTAACAATGTTTGGTTGAGTTTCTTCTAAAGTGCAGTTTAAACAAAGGGCATTGCGTGCTGCCCATGTCTTCCACTTCTACACTTCACTGAACAGCCAATCAAATTAACAAATCCCACAGCTGCACACTCTGGGCGGGAGCAACTGCAACAGGTAGGTGGCAACCTGTGAATGTGATCTTAAAAAACATACAATAAACAATGAACAAAATTCCTAAACAAATAAATAAGGAACAATTACAAAGTAATTGACTATTCTTGCAACAAGCAAAACAGATTGCTTTCCAAATAAATATGTGCAGGAAATGCATGCATTAAAAATCCCAATGTGCAGGATACCCATGATCCCATGCTGAATTTCAAGCCCTGATATAAAACCTAAAATTGAATTAAAATCACATAAACATTATTTCCTAAAGACTGGAAGCTAGTCATCATTGTACCATTACAACTGTATGCCAGGTGCATTAGTGTGAGCAATTACACAAGATAAACTACAAAAAGTAGCAGTCAGTCAGTAGAGCTTTAGACAAGAAGAATGTTTAACTAATCAAATATATGTAGACATAACTCTTTGGAAATTCAAAGCTGAAATCTGTGACTACTAGGGGGCTCCGCCCCCTGCTCGCTTCGCTCGCCAACCCCTGGCGTTGGGGCATGACAAAGAGTGAGATGTGTGAATTAGATATAGAATAGTGTGCAGGTTTGGATGCTGCTTTTATAAATAAAAAATAGAGTGTTTGTCATATATTAATGTTTTATTGGAATATTTCTTTGTATACAACATTAGTAGTAAAGATGGTGTCTTGTCCTTGAATGAGTCTTCCTTGGCACGGATCATTTATAATTTTAACTTTAACGTCAGATGAACGTCGAACGCGTGAGAAGGCAACATAAAGTTGTCCATGTCCAAAAACGGTTTCAGAGAGGTAGATGCCAACCTTGTCCATGGTTTGTCCTTGTGATTTATTGATGGTCATGGCAAATGCAGGTTTAATGGGGAACTGTCTGCGTTTCAATGTAAAAGGTAATTCTAGGTCAGAACTCGTAAGGTCAATTCTAGGAATGAGAACAGTATTGTTAGCATGTAATCCTGTAAGAACTGTTGCTTGAATAACATTGCGTGTCATGGTGTTGATGACTAATCTTGTGCCATTGCATAAACCCTGTTTAGTGTTAAGGTTTCTTAATAGCATGACTATTGTTCCGTTTTTAAGGGTAAGGTTGTGTTGTGGTAATCCCGCTGGGTTAATAGTTATAAGCTCTGTGCATTGTTTGTTTTCATGAAGGTTCATTCGTTGATAGATTGCCTCATCTGGATCTAGGATGTAGATTTGTGCATATTTGCGTTGTTGATTTGTTTCAGGGTGCACTGTTCCAATGCGATGCAATATTTGTCCAGATATGCGAAAGCAGTATGGGCCATTGCCTTTTGGTGGTCTGATATGTACTCCGGTAGATGCAAAAGCAAATGAACTATTGTAGGATCTAATGCAGTTCATAAAGTTTTTACTTTCAGGCACATCGTTAGTTAGAAGCTTCTTTAGATATTCAGGATATGAATGTAAAGGAGGCAGTCTAATCTGACCCTTTTGACAACAACGTGTAAATTCATAATTTGTATTGCCAGTTGTTTCTTCTGGGAAGTTAAGTGAATGACAATGATTGCAAATGACATTCATTAATCCCAATGAATTTTCCTCAATAGTGGATTCATTATTGAAGGCGTTTTCAGCCATTTGGCTTAAGCGTTTAACATGTGTCTGGCGTTGATGTCCGCGACGTGCATGTTTTGCTTTTGGCGTTTGAGTGCCGCGTTGTTGCATGTCCATTATTTGTGACGCGCTATTTTTTTTCTTTTAATTTATTTGCCTCCGCTCTGCGCAAAGTCCGTTTCAGTCTACGTCGTGCATTGTTTGTATCGAGCCTTTTCCGTTTTTGTATGTCGGTCATTTGATCTTTCTGTTTTTTGAGTCTTGCTTTCTTTTTTTCTGTCAGTTCATTTGCGCATTGTAGACGTCTGCGTTCATTTATTCTGTCTCTTCGCTCCCTTTTTTGTATGTCTGAGTCGCGAGCTCTTTCGGTTTGAACTTGTGCTTGTTTCGATGCAGCACTTTGAGCCGCGCGCTGTATGCGTCTACGTTCATTGTGTCTGTCCATTTGGGCACGTCTCTGTAACGGTGTCACTTATGCTTTTCGTTTTTTGATCCGAGACATTTTTTATCCCGGAGTTTCAGAAGCCCGTTTTATGCTCCGCCGTCTATTTTGTTGTTTCTTTCGTGTTCGTGTGTTAGTTCCCGTTATCCTTTCCGAATCGTTTTGTACCCGTGACCGTGTATTCATGACTTGTTTCTTTCTCAGCTTGCGAAATATGGATGAGTAATAAGGAGGATCGCACTCACTGTTAATATCTTTCCTTTTCTGCAGTTGAACGGTTAATAGTGCTTTATTGTAAGGAGATCCACCTATGCTGACACCTATGCTGCCTAGTGTGAAGGTGTTGACGTTCACTTTAGAATATGTGGCTTTGGGTGTCACCTCTTATGGATGTGTAGGGGGGGGGGGGTTAGGATTGTTGTTGCGCGAGCGTCTTCTTTCTTTTTGTGTTCCTGTGTCTTGTTCAATCCCCCTCTTTGTGTGTGTCCCGTCCCTTGCTTGTAGGGTCTGTGGGGTGGTTTTGTGTTCTTTTTTTTTGTATTCCATGGGTTTGTTGAATCCCCCTCTTGGTGTGTGTCCCGTCCGGTGCCTGTAGGGGGGGGGGGGGGTGCCTTCCTGTTGTGCGCGAGCCTCTTCTTTTTTTGGGGTGGGCTAGTTTCGTGTGCAATGTGTTTCGTGCTGAGCCTGCGTTTGACTACTTTTTTATGTGCCTTTTCCTTTTTTCGGTGCTCGTTGCGACTCATTTCTTTGACTCTTTTCTGTGCTCACTCCTTTTTTATGTGGTCTTGTCCGCCTCTCGCTGCTCCTCATCCGCCTCTCGCGGACTCTTTTTCCACCTGCGCAGTACGTCTTTTTGCGGCTACGGCCTCTCGCGGACTCTTTTTGCGCCTGCGCATTACGTCTTTTTGCGGCTACGGCCCATGGCTGGATGTCCCTGCGTCCATCCGGTTTAGCATTCTCGGTTAGTAATATGGATAAACTTAACACTCACGTCAAATCAGCCTACTTAATTAGTTAGGCAACTAAAAGGATGAATTTCTAGGGAAAGAACAACTGGTGGCATAGGTGCTGCTCTCACCACCTGTTACCCTACAGATTTTCAGATACCCTTTCTTGACCTGGCCAGAAACGAGTATGACCATAATCTCATTTTTGTAAGTGTTGATGGACTAACCTATGCCCCAGTTATCACTGAAAAGGCGGACCCTCAATAAAAGGCTTGAGTGCCTTATACAGTAAGGGAATTTTAGGACTAAAACATCACAATTAAAGTAGTCGTAAAAATCTAATTTAATATTCAGAATGCAGTAAGACATAAACTTGTGAATATATACTGTCAGTGCTAATAATAGCGCAGTATGATGTTTCATAGATTAAGTAGCAATATGAGAGTTGAATTATATTAAATGGCATTTGCTTAGTTTGAAGAAATGTCAGAGACTGAAATGTCATCTAAAAAAATCCACTTATGGTTTGTTTATTGTAATTTTAAGGTATACATTTTTATCCTGAAAGCTTTTAATGATCTGATTTATTAATTTTTAAACATCACAATCCAAAAACATTTAAAGCCACCATACTCCCTATGACAAAGACTTTTAAATGTCCCTCTTATTATGGGCAAAAGAAAGATTTTCCTAGAGACCCTTAGATAAACATCCAAACTCAGAAACTCAAATATCAGCAAAGAGAGAAACTAATCTAAAATGTGTCTGATATTAGGAGGTCACCAATTTGAACTCCAGTACAAAATGTTTATAACGTTTTTTTAGTCATGTTGTAAGACCACATTTTGAATGGCATACGCACCCTTTGTGAGAAGCACCTTACTGCAGCCAGCCCCAGCTGCAGATCTTAAGATGGTGCCCAGGTTCCCTGGGTCTCGGATGTTATCACAAATTAGTGACATAGGTAAAGCATGCTTCAGCTCCATTGATGGGTAGGTCATCTTTGAGTGGTCTGGTTTTGAAAATATTGCTGAAAAGAGAAGGAAAAATACTTCATATTTTTGTTAAATGGGAAATGTAGAACTGACAACCATCCACATACTCAAAACCATCCTGCTTTTAGTTAACTGGCCACTAAAACTAAACCAATTAAATTAGTAAAATTGATTAATAAATCCCAGCATATCTAAAAAGATGGCTCTGCATCATTAAGTGTTGGTATGTAGCATATGTGGTATGTGATGAACCGGTAACCTTCCAAGGCTGGTTAATATATGGCTTCTATGACTCTGAACTGATTAAAACTGGTTGAATAATTAATGCTAGGTATTTTACTACTTCAGAACATGGACTTGCCATTCAGTTCTCCAACAAAAGACTATGCACTTATGCAAATAACAAAGATATATTGTATCAGACAGCTCTTTTCATCCCTTTGGATTACCAACTTTGATTTTACATTTTTTATTCCTTGTATTTTATATTTTAAAAAACACCTTGTATTAATCTTTCACTTTGTTTTTTTTAATTTCCTAGGTATTCCAAACAGGTATGAAGGAAATACATTTTCAATCATTTTAACTCCTGACAGCCCTGTTCTATCTTTCTCAGAATACAGTGGCCAGTACCAAGTGGTAGACCTATCACTTAGCTGGTGATCAGAATCGAGCAAAATTCCAATGAGTGCACTTTACAATCGTATTTTTTACAATTTAGAAGCATTCACACATAAGTTTGAATATTGTTACTACTCCACTTCCTAGCTGTTCTGCGCACTGCATGAATACACTTGACTTGATCATTCATAGTTTTCATACTTTTTCTCTGTACGTTTAGCATTTGTTTCCTCAGAGGTTGATGCACTTGTTGCTTCCTGAGCAGCTCTTCTTTTCTTCACCCTAGTGGCCCGCTTCTTCTCTTCTTCCGTCAGCAAATTTTTGCGTTAAAACTGATTAAGTCAGTTTTTGTGTTGAAATTAGTTAGTGTGGTTTCTTTAATTTTTCACCTAAGCTGGCACTTAAGTCTTCAATCTGCCTTAAGAATGATTTAAGATATGAAGAGGTAGGGGAAGTGATGGTGAAGGTGGTAGGAATGAGAAAGGCGCCCATACGCATGCACTGAACGGCCGCCATGCTGGCCTCTGCCGAAAGTTGATTCTACAATAAAATAAAATAAAAATAAAAAGGGTAATAACCTTGGAGGTCAATCATCACTCAGAAAGCGGATAGCAGACATCACATAGTATATGTGTACCAATTTCAGGTCAATAGGTCAAACGGTTTGCAAGCTACAGGTGATTTAAAATCCTGGACATACAAATGGACAGCCACAGTAGCCTATTATATAAGAAGATTATGCTCTAAAGCCCACTTCAATTAAATCTTAGAGTAGCCAATCAAACTAACCTGCAGTTCCTGTCCAGAACCTTGGAAAGAAAAACCCATGGAGACACAAAGGATTAAGTATAAATTTGACACTGACTGTGTCTGCATTGGGATTCTTATCCAGAAATCACTTTGGAATGTTTGATTAACATTTAATGCATAGTATCAAAGTGAATATGTCTCCAGTGTCCACATCAAACCTGAAGCACAATGACATCGTGAGGACTCCCACTCAAATGTGTCACTCTTGCGGTGTAGACTGGGGTGTTTATTCGTTGGTTGCACAGGGCATTAGTTTGTTACGAACTTTGTATGTGCTTTGATCTACACAATCACAAGTGAATTTAAACCTTTTCTCTTATGTGGTCAACTGTTATCTGATCATGAGAGAGTAGAAGAAGCTCTGAAGCTGATGTAGATACTAGGGTTAATCTAATGATGATAAAAAAGAAAGATTAATCTGATTGAATGGTACTTGTGCAAGATGTTCTATACAAACATCTATGTACAGTATATGTATTTTATGTCTAATTACCGGCAGAAGTGTTTCCTGCAATGCACAGTATTCCCTGTAGTTAGATCAGTTGGTCCTTTGCCAAGTTACATTCAAAACTGCCATTAACTGCTTCAGGATTCGCTTGGTACAGTGCCAAGACCACTTTTTCTAAAGATTCTCAGCCTTGATTCTTTGGTCCACACTACACAGCACAATTGGCATGTTCACTTCTATTTAAACAAACCTGACTACTGAGAAAAATCACTCCAGAGCTTGAACAAAACACCCCAAAGGAACTAGATTTGAAAACGTCTTTAATGATTTAAGGGCCTAAAGACAATGATGCTTCATCTTGATGCTGCTGTTGAAAAAAAATTGTACCATACCACATTTAAAACAAATGTAGGTTTCCTGGATGAAGCACACTGACATCAACATGGCTAAACCACAGCTAAAATGTATCCATCCATCCATCCATGAATTAATTTCAGAGTTGTGGAGAACAACAATGAAAAATCCACCAAATAATACTAACGTTAAAAAATGAAGGATATTTTAGTGCCAACTGAGAAACATGAACCTAGTTAAATCTAATATGGCTGAATTAATTTGCTTAATTATTACCCTGGACATCTAGCCATTCCTTAAACAATATTGCAATGAAAAATACTAGGATACAGTAAATGAGACATAATATGAAGCTGAACACTTCATATAGTACTCTTTTATATGTTTTAGAAATTTCTTTCTACTCACCCATAAATCCTTGTGGTGTCACCAAATCAGACCAAGTTTGAATGTCTTCAAACTTGACTTTAATCAAGTTTGCCCGCTTCAGTTTCTCTTGTGGGAATTCCTTTAGTTGATCTACTGTACTGAAGAAAAGGGTGTTCAACACAGCTCCTGAGGACAGGGCATCAATGATCAATCTTCGACCCTCCAACAAGATCTTGCCATGCTGATCTCGAAACTTTCTGGATTTTGCAATAGTTATCACCTTCCTGGTTAAAGCATTAGGATAGAAGCAGTAACATTAATTGAAAAGTGCATTCTCCCGTACGTTATTTAAAACCTGAAACACCTGAGTTAACCTGCAGTAAATAAAACCACAATCTATACATATTAATAAAAGGCAAAGCCCTCACTGACTCACTGACTGACTGACTGACTGACTGACTGACTCACTCATCACTAATTCTCGAACTTCCCGTGTAGGTGGAAGGCTGAAATTTGGCAGGCTCATTCCTTACAGCTTACTTACAAAAGTTAGGCAGGTTTCATTTCGAAATTCTACGCGTAATGGTCATAACTGGAACATATTTTTTGTCCATACACTGTAATGGAGGAGGCGGAGTCACGTATTGCGTCATCACGCCTCCTACGTAATCACGTGAACTAAAAACAAGGAAGAGATTTACAGCACGAGTCAAACGTGGGAAAGAAGGTAAATGACGTTAATTTTTGACTGTCTTTTAATACTGTGTAAGCATACATATTAACACATGTGCAATTAAACGTGTGCATTTACGGGGTGATTTCTCA
Source organism: Erpetoichthys calabaricus (assembly GCF_900747795.2). NCBI lineage: Eukaryota > Metazoa > Chordata > Cladistia > Polypteriformes > Polypteridae > Erpetoichthys > Erpetoichthys calabaricus. The sequence goes on along the minus strand of NC_041401.2, from coordinate 62,277,145 downwards.
GGCTTAAAAGCTCGCCTTTTATCAAACGCGGGAACAAAGGTAACTGACGTTGTTCACTGTCTTTTAATACTGTGTAACCATACATATTAACACATGTGCAATTAAACGTGTGCATTTACGGGGTGATTTCTCAGGCTTAAAAGCGCGCCTTTTACTAAAAAGGTAAATGCAAAACTATTTTCAATCAGTTTAATGAAACGCTCCCGTTAAGGATTGCAATAACATATTCGCGAGATAAAAGAATGAAGTAGGGGGAAATGACGGAAGAGCCGCAAACAGCGAAGAGCAAAAAATTAATTAAACAATTGAGAAGGGAGCAAGTGAAGCATACAAGCATGTTCATAAGGGAAACAAAGCACGGTGTAAAACGTAAGTTTAAATTAAGTTTATAGAAACGCTCCCGCTGCGGATTGCAATAACATATTCGCGAGATAAAAGTTTAATGAGAAGACACGAGGTATAAACGAACCACACGCCGTGGCGCAACGTTAGGGGCAACAGTTTCAACCATTCTATGATCTGCTTCTCGCAACTGAAAGACGGCACATGGCGGATGTTAGCCGACTTGCTGACCGCAACGTTAGGGGCTTCAACTCTGGCGCTGACGCCACATCTCAGTGCCAACACTTTGCAGACTCTACTTAAAAGACACGCCCTCCTCACTGGACAGTTAAAAAGACCAATCAAACTAACGATGACATCAAGTATTACCCAATCAAAAGTAGGAAAGGAGGCATCTTCATAAAATGCGTGTGGGATGATTTGCATGAGACGCTGCTTTAAAAAAAATGATAAAAAAAATACGGGACAAATCCTGTCCAGTATTGATTCAAAACGGGACGCGCAATTTCATTCTCAAATGCGGCACGATTCCGTATTTTAAAGGACGGGTGGCAACCCTACAGTGCCAGGTAACCACCCATACAATCAGATTGTGATTCAGACTAGGAATGCAATGAATGTAATTACCCCGATCTACATACAAGGCGAAAGTCTTGCAACATTCAAAGATGATGGTTTGGGATAAGTACACCATACAACATAAAAGAGCTTATGAAGCCTTGAACCGAAAAAAGCAACATCTCAGAGATCGTAAAAAAAAAAATAGGAGGTAATGTCGTTTTACTCGCTGTAGATTTTAGTCAAACATTACCAGTTATTCCACGAGGGAGACCAGCAGATGAACTGAACGCGTGTTTAAAATCCATGCTTCTCCCACGCTCGGTTATATGTCGCGTGTTCTCGGGTAGGTACACCAAAAAATGTATACATTTAAGCATGTAATGGGCAAACAAAAAATGAGGTATACCCGAAGGCACTGCAGTAGTACTTAATCTAACTTTACTTCTTAAATGTTAATGTTTTACTGTTTAATAATTTATACGCTTCTTATATGTTGTTCAAATTCCTTTATCAAAATACCAGTGACAGCGCAATGCACGATAACATGGAGTGAATACACCATACGCATCCGCCCACGGCCGCCCTGGTGTGCGCAGATAGGAGTTGATTCTACAATAAAATAAAATAAAGATTAAAAGAGTAATACAATCATCACCCATAAAGCGGATAGTAGACGTGACGTACTATATGTGTACCAGATTTCAAGTCAATAGGTGAAACGGTTTGCGAGCTACAGGTGATTTAAAATCCTGGACAGACACACAAATTGCCACGGTAGCAAATTACAGAAGAAGATTTTACTGTTTAATAATTTATATTTATATGAAATGTGCTTCTTATATATTACTTCATATTCTCATATGATAATGATGTTAATGTTTATATTGATTTCTATGTTATTGAAACTGCATGTATGTGTGTATATATATATATATATATATATATATATATACTAACAAAATACCCGCGCTTTGCAGCAGAGAAGTAGTGTGTTAAAGAGGTTATGAAAAAAAAAGGAAACATTTTAAAAATAACGTAACATGATTGTCAATGTAATTGTGTTGTCATTGTTATAAGTGTTGCTGTCTTTTATATATATATATATATTATATATATAATATACACACACACATAAACATTTATATACATATACATATATATACATATCTACATATACACATATCTACATATATATACACACATACATAAACACACACATAAGACTTATTGACTGAAACGGGCTTTCACGAAAAAAGTTAGGGCTTTGCTACAGGATACACCCTCCACAAGTTAACCAAGTAAAAATAAAATATATATTTCTGTTTTATTTAAACCTTTTAAGTTCATATGCATAGCCCCATTTGGCTGTTTAATTTTTTTTTTCTTTCTTCAGTAATATTTAATCTCCTTAAAGAAAAAGAACATATCCATTTTACTTTTTTTGTATCTCTGTAGTAATATTTTAGTGTAAAAGAATAACCAGTATTTAAACCTTTTATGTTACTTTATACATTTATTTTACACAATGTTGAAAAATTAATAAGAAAGCTACATATTTTGGCAGCTGCTGCTTTCTTTTTCAATGAAATGAAAAAAGCTCTCCAAGAGAAAACGTCAATGAAGAAGAAACAGTTTGCACTATCTAAAAAGGAGAAACCCTCATTTATAAAAGTTTGCTGCAGATGACTTAACTGAAAATAAATGAATAGTTCCTATGTGTATAATACATATTTATCTATTTGACTTATGCCTTTATTCCAGCAACTTACAACATCTGAGGTACAATTTGTTACATTACTTTTGTTTTTTGCAGCACAGGCAGGTGAAGTGACTTCCTCATGGTCACACAGTGGTGTCAGTAACACGATTTGAACTGACAAGCTCCGGGTTTGCTGAAATATTACTGAAGAAAGAAAAAAAACGAAAACGGGCAAATAGGGCTATGCATAAAAATGTCCATCCATCCATTATCCAACCTGCCATATCCTAAATACAGGAGCCAATAAGTAGATATGTATATATACAGTATATATATATGTGAATGTATGTATGTATATATCTATGTCTATATATATATATATATATATATATATATATATATATATATATGTAAATTTGTATATGTATATATATGTTTATGTGGATGTGTATATACGTATGTATATGTAGATATGTGTATATGTAGATATGTATATATATATGTATATGTATATATATGTTTATGTGTGTGTGTGTGCATATTATATATATATATAAAAGACAGCAACACTCATAACAATGACAACACAATTACATTGACAATCATGTTACGTTATTTTTAAAATGTTTCCTTTTCTTTTTCATAACCTCTTTAACACACTACTTCTCCGCTGCGAAGCGCGGGTATTTTGCTATTTATCTCTTTATATAAAGGAGAGTTGGGATCCGAGAGACTGTGTTTGTGGAGGGATGGAGAGTTAAGGCGGGTGTTGGAGTCACGTGATCATCTCCCCTCCCATTCACCTCATTTCATTCACTTCATTTCGCTCGAGCTGAGCTCCGCAGCTGGCGCGGTCTTGCTGTTCTTGATTTGCTTTTCACATGGCCAAGTATACGTTGCATGCTCAAGAGTAAGCTCAGCGCACAACTTGGTCATATTACAACCGGAGGGGCGAACTGACAACATGGTATACAAAGAGATCCTTAACAAATAATTATTGGTATAATTTCCCTCAGTTTATTATATAAAATTTTAAAGCAGTACTTTGCCGCTGCGAAGCGCGGGTATTTTGCTCTATATATATGTGTGTGAATGTATGTATGTATGTCTATATTTATATCTATATATATATATATATATATCTATATATATATATATATATATACATATACATATGTATATGTATATATATATATATATACATATGTATATATATATGTATATATATATATATATACATATGTATATGTATATGTATATATATATATATATACATATGTATATGTATATATATATATATATATATACATATGTATATGTATATATATGTATATATATATACATATGTATATGTATATATATATACATATGTATATGTATATATATATACATATGTATATGTATATATATATACATATGTATATGTATATATATATATATATGTATATATATATATATATATATATGTATATATATATATATATATATATATATATATATATATATAATGTATATATATGTATATATGTATATGTGGATGTGTATATGTATATATATGTATATGTAGATATGTGTATATGTAGATATGTATATATATGTATATATGTTTATGTATATATATGGTTACATAACCTCTTTAACACACTACTTCTCCGCTGCAAAGCGCGGGTATTTTGCTATATATATATAAAAGACAGCAACACTTATAACAATGACAACACAATTACATTGACAATCATGTTACGTTATTTTTAAAATGTTTCCTTTTTTTTTCATAACCTCTTTAACACACTACTTCTCCGCTGCGAAGCGCGGGTATTTTGCTAGTATTTTATATTACTCAGTTTCAGATAAAAAGACAACACACCAGGGGTCAGGTTTATAAAACTTGCATACATACAAAAAGAGGCCTGACATGTGCATATACAACTTTAAACACAAAAGTCAGGATTTATATAAGCAAACTTGAGGGGTGAATGTGTGTATATTTATGGCAACTCTGACCCATTCATACACATTACGGAGAAAGTAGGAAATGATGACACCCCTTGATCAAGTACGGAAATGCAGCCAAACCAGCAAAATATTGACTTGCACACATAATAATTTGTATCACCAAGCCATTATTATAATGTATTGTACATTGATATGACAAACATATTAAACGTCAAATGTGACAAATATGAGATACAGATTCTATTTTAGTTCCCTTTTAAGAGGGCCAGTGCTACATATTTGTACTGAGGTTTGGTTTTCCTCAGCTTACATAGGCCATCTTTTGTCACTTATCAGGATTAGAAACCAATGCAATGACTTGTTGTCAATAATTGTATCAAGTAAAAACACAAGTATGATTCACTACCAGTGCTTAAAAAGTTATAAATCTCATGGCCTATGCATACACTAATAGTCTGACACAACATTGCTTGTTTGTCACTGCTAGAAGACTATGCAAATGGTCATATACAAAGGGAACAAACTTTTTTGGACTTGCAAAATTGTTTTTTTTGCTCCCGATGATGACTGGCCGATAGCTGATTTAAGCTGCCAAGAGCCATTATCTTGGAACTATGTGTTGAATTGGGCCTAGCATTAGAAAGGCAGACTGCCCAAAAATCTGGTAATAGTTGGGCAGCTTTCTGCAAACAGGCACCTACCAGAGGAAACTGGCCGACAGGTCAGGAACTTCTCATTCAAGCTGCAACTCCCTCATGCCAAATGTGCGGGAAGCCATAAACCAATTAATGAGGAACCATTTACAGTTTCTGAATGGCGTGGATGTACAGGCCAATATAAAAAGGCAATTTGCAGTATTGTCCAATTTTCCTAACGGGGCAATTGGCTGCATTCATATTAAAAAAATGGCACTCAATAAGAATGATGCTGTTTTTCTTAACCAGAAACAGTTACTTTCTATTTATGTAAAAATCATCAGTGACACCAAAATGAGACTGAAAAACATTGTTGATCAATGGCCTGGGTCAATACATGATTCATTTATTTTGAGGCAAAACAGAGTTGGCAGACGACTTGTTGATAATGCTGTGCATGATGACTGGCCTGTTGGTTTTTCATGTGGCCTGTACTATTCATTGTAACAGCAATCATATCATTACATGTGCCCACTCAGATGCTGGCAAATACCCCTTCTTTCCCCTACCCTCTGCGCACAAAGGAGAGGCACCACAATGGCATGCGTGCCCTTGGCATTCTAAGTTGTGAAGCGCACTATAGGACTCCTCAAATACAGGTGGCAGTGTCTGGCTGCATCAAGTGGGGAGCTGCTCTAACAGCCATAAAAGTCCTGCACCATTGGGACTGCATATGTGCGAGGTTGATTAGTATCATCTGTATACAGTACAGTTGTTTCAGGGTGGCAGTCGGGTGGGGTTTTGGGCAAGCTCATGTATGCACATTTACAAGATGATTGTGATTTACAAAGGGTAAATTGTGTACAAATGTGCACACGACAGGTTTTATAATTTGGACTTTTTTTCCCCAATTATTTTGGGGTATGCATACTTTTATCCTCAACTCCATGCAAAATGAGATTGCAGCACATTTGAATTTACTGTGACCTTTAGTAGCATAACATGTCAACAGCTGGGCATATCTCGGAAATTTAAACTATTCCAAAACTTATACAACAATTTATTATGTCACCATGACTCACAATAAAATACCTAGAGTATCTAGGTAGTTCTTCAACTTTTCACAGCACAAGTAAATACAGTTTGCATATAGACAGCTGCCAGTCTGGGGAGAATGCAGCAATATCTTTTCTGCAGATCACACAGAATCCTTGACAACAGGGTATAGTGTATCAATACCTTCAAATATCTTAAGACATGTTATTAGCTTGAACACCAATAACAACAACATTCTGCACATTCACAAAATATGGACAGAATGAGAAATTATCCATATAGTGCCATGAAAAGGTATTTGCCCCTTCTTGAGTTCTTCTATTTTTGCTTATTCATAACACTTAAATAGTCTCTTTCCAGCAATGAGAAGTTGGGCAAAAATTGTATCCATAGGAGAGCTGCAAGGGGAAAACCACTGATAAACAAAAGGAACATAAAGGTTCATCTAACATTTGCCAAAAAACATCTCGACTACCCTGAAAAATCTTTGGGATAATGTTTTGTGGATTCATGAATCAAAGTGGAACTTTTTGGAAGACATGGCTCCCATTTCATCTGACATAAAGCTAACACAGTTTTCCACAATAAGAACATCATGCTCACAGTCAAGCTCTCTCTCTCTCTCTTTCTCAAATTCAAACTATCCCAAAACTTATGCAATAATTTATTATGTCACCATGACTCACAATGAAATAACTGAAGCACCTAGTTTTATATATGTTATATAAATAAAAGAAAAGAAAATCTTGAGACAAAACAAGACTATTGCCAAGAGATTTTTCAAGTACCGCCCTCCTCTCAACCATTTACGGTTAAAGGTCCACGCCCACAGACCTCTCACCTCTCATTCGTTTGAATGCTTTTGTCAGACACAGTTCCTGCGCTCTCAGCTCTTATAAATTTTTACGTTTTCCTCACTTTAAGTTCTCAATAAAAGACGACTTATTATGTCCAAATCTTATTGAAGAATTTCATCCCGAAGTGTTATCAACAGAAGAAATGAGTACACAGGCAGTCCTAGCACCGAGAGACGATGAAGTCAAACAAATTAATGTGAAAATTGTCGATTGGTTACACAGCAAATTGATTAAATGCGTATCAATAGACTATACTGAAACAGTTGGTGGTGATAGTGCGGTAGATGAAAACATCAACTTACATTATCCCATAGAATATCTACAACCGTTAACACTGTCCAGTCTTCCACAGGCTGAATTACTGTTGAAAGAAGGATGTATCGTAATGTTATTGCATAATTTATGTATGAGTGATGGGCTATGCAATAGGACAAGATTAGCTGTATTCAAAATTGTTCAAACAATTTTAACAGGCGACAAGTAAGGTAATGTAGTACATCTTCCGCGGATAACATTAGACTCCAAAGGAGATCTTGATATGCCATTCGTATTAAAACGTTTACAGTTTCCCGTGAGAACAGCTTTTGCTATGACAATTAACAAATCACAGGGACAAATATTCGAAAAAGTCGGTTTATTTATTAGAGAGAAAGAAACGATATTCACTCACAAGCAATTATACGTTGTGTTGTCATGATGTAAATCCAAACATGGAATCAAAATTCAATGCGATATTGACGAAAAGTTAATTCCAAATATTGTTTTTACTGAACTTTTACAGTAAAAGTGTAAGTTTAAAAAGAAAGTATTTGCGTGTTCATTTCAAAGCCAAATAGAACGAAAACGTATAACATAACAAATACCTCTAACGCAACATGAAACATAATTTTCTTTCAATTTATTACGTTTTACTATGGTTAATTACTCGCTGTAATGTAAAATAGTTAGTTCCATTATGCATATGTAGCAATTCCCATGAAAATAACAATGTTTAAATTGTACATCCGCTTCATCATACGCAAGCGGCAGAGTCACAAAGTTGGTAGCACATGACACCCACCTTGGGGTTGGTGAGCGAAGCGAGCAGGGGGCAGAGCCCCCTAGTGTGTGTGTGTGTGTGTGTGTGTGTGTGTATGTGTGTATACAGTGGACTCTTGTCTTACGAACTCAATTCGTTCGCGAGGGCTGGTTGTAACTCAAGTTGGTTGTAAGTCAAGACTATTTTTTCCATAAGAAATAATGGAAATACCCATAATGCGTTCCGAACCTCCCACAGCAAAACTTACTTAACCTTTTCATAATAAAAAAGGATTGTATAATGTGCATAATTTACCAAAAACACCAATAATTTTTCTAATGTACTAACCAAAAAGTTAAAAGAAAAGTGCCTAGCCTACAAATTCATACTGTACTCACCATTTAAGTTGACATCTTTGGCTTGCAGGAAGGGAGGAGGAGGAGAATGAAATGGAAGGTGGTTATCTTTTCTTTGTAAAATTGCCGAGATTGTGGATTGCTGTACATATTAGCGAGATCGGTCACACGAACGCGACTCTCCTATTTCCTTCTTCGTTTCGATTGTGATCGCTTTCTTTAGCTTCGTTACCTTCTCTTCCTTAGCTTCTTTTCTAGCTTTTTTGGGGCCATTTTGATAGCAATTATCGAAATAAATGATATAAATCACTGCACTGACCTAAATTACGTCAAACGTGACAGACTCAGCAAGGATGACAACCATGTGCGCGATGTAAAACCAGGATGCTGGATACACCTGACAACAAGTTATTTTTTGCGCCACCATGGTACTTTTTCAATTGAGTTAACATACGGTAATTTTGAAATGACAGACCTGTACTTCAATTATGCAACCGTTAATTTCCCATGTATTTATAAATACTACTATTTACAATTTGGATAAGCACAAGAATTTTACAACCCCTTAAAAATCTGATGTGAAAAAATACGAAGGCAACTATAATCTTGTCAAAAGAACCCCTCGGCAGTAATTTATCCCACCTTTGCTATTCTGTTAAGTTTTTGCGATCAGATTTCCTTAAAGCAAACCTCAGACCCCCAAGATACTTACCCCAGCTTCTTGTCTAGGGGGTTCGCTTTTTCGTATCTTAGTCCTGGCGTCTCCCCTTGAATTTCATAAACCCGGTGGGATGTTGTAACACTTGGACCATGCGATCGCTTCTTAGTTTCATACTCAGACTGTCTTTCTGCTCCCCTCGATATTGGAGAGGATTTATTTTCGGCACTAACTTCCGGAGCCTTTATTGATTGCACTGCTTGTAGCTTTCCTGCAGCATCGGTTTCTGGGTAAAGCACTTTCACTGGTGTTCTCCTTAGAGCCCTTACACACCTTCGAGACTCGACCCTTAGTTTTTCTGAAACTGTCATAAATAGAAAAGAATCAAACTGTCGCAACATGCCTCTCATGAGCAGCGCCATGTTTGATGTCACTTTTGACCTATGCGACAGGATGGCTAATCGGTTAGGAATAATCCAACCCTGCATTGATTTAGAGACGGGAAGTCACTGTCATGTTTAATGCATTTGTGATAAAAATGTACTTTGCAAAAAATTAATTTAGCTAAGTATTTTGAAAAAAAGAAATAGTTAAAGTAGTGAATGGCCTGCAGGTTATTGGCCTGGAGGACTTCAGAAGTTTGCATCGTTGGTGGGTGGGGTTTACGTTTGCACATGACATCGTCAAACGATCACATGACTCACTCTCCACGACGTCTCTTTGGTGGCTCATGATGGCTTTGAGAAGAGCTCTGCATTTTGTTTTTAAAGTAGGGGACAGATCCCGAACGGCCACGTTTTACAGAGATGTACTTGGTATGCAGGTAGGAGCAGAATGGGGGAATATACTGCACGTTTTTTTATTAAGTTTACACTGTTGCGGTTTTTTGATAAAACGGACCCCGATCAACGTCGTGGGAGAACATGCTAATCTCGGTACTGACCTGTACGTAGATCGGTGTGATTTTTTTTTAGTAGGATTGGGATATTAGTTAGGAACCTTACACATACTTACACACACACACACACTAATGGGCTCGTTTAATGTTGCCAAATAATTTAGCCACAACATATTGCAACGTAGAGAAAAGAGTCAATGATATGTAAACTGTCCTTGGTATATATCGGCTACCTGTTGTCACTTCTAAGGGAACAGGCCGACAAGTCAAGAAAATGTCATTCAAGCTTCACTCCGTCGTGCCTGCAGTGCTTGAAGGCATTAATGGACTGGCGATGCATTACATTAAGTTTTTGTATGGTGTGGGTGTACATACTTGTTACATGTTTTTGCCAAGATTAAAATGCAATTTTCAGCTCTGTTTGGTTCTCCTGACATAATCGGAGCACTTTACTGCACTTATATTGCAGTATTAAGCTGTTTTTATTAAACATAAGCAGTTACATACCTTTAATGCACAATTCATCTGTGAGGCCAAGATGAGACTGACAAATGTCATGGTTCAGTGGACTGGGTCAACGTGTGACTCATTTATTTTGTGGCAAAGTATCTTTGGCAGATGCGATAGTGCTGTATGTGGTGGCTGGCTTGTTGGTAAGGTAACTCTGGCTGAACCTTACTTTTATATGTGGCATGTACTGTTCATTGTAGCAGCAGTCATGTCATTACATGCACCAGATAATAGTGGCTACCCTGTCAGACGCTGGTGCCTTAGAGGTACCGCATTTAATCTTGCTTGCACAGCTGCAGAGCACAGGGAGATACTCCTGATTGCAGGTGGCCGGGTCACAGTACATCAGGAGGGAGGCTGGTGTACCAACCAGCGAAGGTCTGCAGTACCTTATCGTATATATGATGTTAATTTGCGTGCACCATAGATATTTTTTTTCAGGACGACAACCAGGCTGGGGTAAAGGCACGTTCAAGTAAGCACATTTACAAGTGGATTATGATTTGTAAGGGTAAATTTTGTAGAAACGTGTGCAGACTAGGTTTTATAAATCAGATTTGATTTTGGCATATACATTTTCCTGTTTTTTGGTGTGCCCATATTTTCACACTTGAATCCACGTAAAGTTTTATAAATGTGACACCTGGAACTTTAAACATCGGAGATAATGTGTTCTCATAGAGTAGATGTCACATGATTAATATAAAATGTTTCCAAAAATGTGTATTTATACATTCGAATTCCCTGTGCCAAAATTAGAAGTTAAGTGTTCGAGCCCATACAAAATATTGTTCTGAGTTTATTGGTAGGAAAATGCTGTGTGTGATTTTTGGGTTGCTGACATTTTAAAAACTGCATGGCTATCATAGTCCTGCCAGACTGACTGCCTGGTATCTGCAGGGTCTTCAGTTGTCAGCTTTTTTAGGTGTGGGAAATTTGTGAACTCATCTATCATAAAATAGAGAAATATTCCATGCTACCTCATTTATTGGTTAGTTTACTATTCCAAATATAACTTGAAGGAGGTTACTTTATTTTGTATATTGTCATCTTTTATTTGTCTGACGGCTGCTCATGATAGCAAAATGAATACCTAATACAAGTTAGTGAAATGCCATGTGCATAACAGACACTTATGCCTGATGGTGCCTGTACAAGTGGCAGTATCATTTTGCCAAACCCCTGGCATGCCAACTCACTTTTCCTGCTGCTTGGCATTGTACCAAGTAAATTATGTGATATTCATGACTCTAAAAGTAAAAAAAAAATTAAAGGAACCTAAATTATGTAGAAATGAAAGGAAGAAGACATGAGTTCTGTAAGACCAGCACTGTGATACATTATGCATAGAGTGAATATCATCATTGAATGTTTCTTTGACATTATAATTTAGCAGCAAAACAAAGCAGCGACCAGCTATCCATTATGGTCCATTGCGGCCTAAAATGTTAGCTGAAGACTTTAACATAGATTTTAGCATTTCCATGTAGTATGTTTTTAGAAAAATATATGTTTGCAAAATATAATCTAAAATTAATCATAGACCCTCCACAATAAAACAAATAAGAATCACACATCATTCAATGTAGCTTTTACGTCACGTGAGTTGTACTCTGTTATCTATGTGAGATAATTCCGCCACCATAATTTTATTTGGGAGTCTTTTTTAACTACGTGATATTGTAAAATGTTATTTAAATACAATTAATTACATTCCATTCACACTATTGATTATGCCTCACTGCTGCAAAAAAGAAATAAACAAAAATGTTAAATCTCTGTCTTTGATGTAGCACATAAACCAAAAATAAAGATGTTTCAACTTTCAAAACAGTTAAGCAAACCCCTAAATACACTTGAATGTCACACAATGTGTAAAGTTTCTAACTTGTTTACTTGCGGATTTCTACTTGAAGAACCAGACATGTGCACACCTTGTGATTTCTTGTTTATGACTTCTCTGAATTCATGACTTTGCTTTGAGGATTTTCCATTAGTTCCTAAATATACCACAAATTAACTGGTGAATGTTTGTCCAGAGTCTGGCCTGCTTGATGACATGCTCATGAATGTATGACTTCAAAGGCACAATTGCTTAAATAAGCTGGTTTAACTTCCAGTCAAATGCACTCCTAATTTTAAACTGAATCCTTTTCTTGGTTGATGGTTTTTTTTTCTGCCCAGAGCTTTGTAATATTTTCAGTGACTAACAATAAACTTTCATTCAAGATATTAACAAAATGCAGTGTCACTCCTCACTGTGTGGAATGAACCAGAATATCTCCTAGCCAAAGCATATACTGTATCTATTATTGATTGTTTTCCTTTGTAGTTACCTAAATATCTTTACTGGCTTTTCATGTCTCATGCCAAAGATGTACTTTACATGTTAATTTAATTGTCAGCTCTAAATTGGCCTTGTGTGGATGCATCCTGCGATGGAGGGACATTCTTCCAGGTTTAGCTCCTTTGTTGTTCTCAGTACTGCCAGTCTTGAACTGAACAAGCAAGTTAGAAAATCAATTGATGAACCTAACCACACATGAAATTAAGAACTATGTTAATGAGAAGTAATTCTATAAAGTAGTAAGCAGAGTGGTGGCTGTGAGGCTAGGGATCTGTGCCAGAATGCCCTTAACCTGCATTCGCTCCATCCTGGGTATAACGTTCCTCAGCATCCAGCTCTGCAAGCAGGTCCTCCAACTTGCAGGGAAAACTTGGGGGTTGGTGGCATTATTGGCACTCCAGCTACTGTAACAAAAACTCCCATTGTTCCACTCCATTCAAATTTGTGTGGTGCTGAGGTGTCATCCGTTGCATGGCTGTGTTCAGGTCTTAATTTGGAATCCTGAGGTGGTTCATCGTGTGATGGGTGCAGCAACACACTGTATCAGTGCATGCTAATTACATAACTACTGTATTTTGAAACCTAGACTAGATATACTATTGTGGTAACATGTGGTTTTTATGATTGTATTCCACCCCAACTTGTTACATTAATGGTATGGTAAACAAGCAGTGAAATGGCTCCTCTGTAGAATATCAATCCATTCATCAACATTGGGCACCTTTAAGAGTTGATGGGTTATTTTACATTTATGTCAGGTTTATTCTTCTAAAGTGATTAAGATTTATTAGGATTTAGACAAAGAAAAACGCTGTAAGTCATTTAAAAATTGTATACCTTTAAAATGGACTAGACCTCGTATCTGCTGTAAGCTAGAGTCCCAAAGCACAAGAAAGTCTCAAGATACTCCATATGCCAACTAGAGGGAGGATATTACTATCAACTCCAACTAGTAATAAGGGTTAACGCAGGATTTACAAAAATGATTAGTTCTTTACAAGAATGCTCTGTAATAACATGAAGCGCTGTGGAGCACAAAAAGGCAAAAAGACATTTTCAGTGAACAATCCAAGGTGAAAAAGGCCCAATATAAATTCCAAAGAGTTGTTAAAAACACAGCAAAGAAATTCAAAGATCCAATAGATCACAGAAGCACAATGCACCGAAATAATCACAAGAAATACTCACCAACTCCCAATGCATTCGAGTGAACCACAAGGGACTGTGAGTTGCCCTTTCTTTATAGGGCTGAGGACAGTCCCTTGTGATGTGCAGATGGGACCCTTTTTGGGAAACACATAAAACACATGGGGCCTCATGTGTAAACGGTGCATAGGCACAAAAATGTTGCGTACACCTGTTTTCACACACATCGTGATGTATAAAAATTAAACTTGGCATAAAACCACACACATTTTCACGCTAGCTCAATACCTGGCGTATGCAAGTTCTCTGCTTGGTTTTGCAATCTGGTGACACTGGGCGTCAAAGCAGTGCTACTGCCCTGTTTGGTTTCCCTTTAGTTTTTAGATTCACATCCCTGACACAGCTTTATCAAATGCACCGAAATTAACCACATATCGTTTATTAGTTTAAGGCATCTCATTGTAATCAACTCGTTACCATATAATGGTGCACCGAATGACGAAACTATTCTAATTACCATCACTGCTTTAGTGTTGTTATTCCCAGTGCACCACATACCCACTATATCTAAGTGTGGAATCACAGCTGTACAGCAGCTGATCGGATTATCGGTATACAGCATCTTGCACATGCTGTCTCAGCCATGTGCGCAATCTATTTGAACTGTTCCCATACAGCAAACGCTTCAGAGCCTTTCCTGTAGGGACCTCACTGTTCAGAAACAGTTTCATCCTAAGAACTATAAAGACACTCAATCAGTCCATCAATTGCTCCTGGTAGAACTGTTTGTACTTGTAAGTATAAATCACCTCACTGTAAACTTGCACTACAGTTATAATATTGCACAACCTGAGTCACTTTATAAAGCGGGTATTTGCATATGATGACGACTGGCTTCTAAGTCAATTTAGATTTCCAAGCACTATCTTCTTGGAGCTCTTGATATCATTTTAAGGATGAAATGCAGTAAAGCATGTTTATTACATTATACAGATAAGTTAAAATAATGTATATTGTTAATCAATAAACATGTGAGGACACAGTGGTGCAACGCTAGCGACGAGCTGGTGCCCCGTTCAGGGATTGTTACTGCCTCGCGCTGTATGCATTCTGGGACTGGCATGACCCTGGATGGATAGATGGATGGAATAATTAAACATGTACTACGAAGATATTTCAGTGTTTCATAAAAGTTTTGAAGAATCGGCATTCTAAGCTTACAGATGGCTTGGCATCTATTACAGAGCTGATCGTGTGGTGATTGGTTACTTGGAGAAAGAAAAGGAAGGACAGGAATTGGGGATTTGTACGTTTGAGAGAGACAGTACTGCTGCAGTAAATTATTTCATCGAAGGTCACGCACGGTGCAGCAAGCATCTTGCGGGAGACAGTAAGAATCTCTTGGCAGGGCACAAGCTCTTAACTAATACTGCGACACCATGTCCCCATGTTTAATACCCATGTTTTAACCCTTTATTTCCTATCATTATGAAAATGATATCAAGTATACATCTTAGTATTTAAATTATTCAGAGAGCTGTAATATCATGAATGTAATGTATTCTGTGTCCTGTCGGCGGAAGAGAAAGCTTGTTTAAGAAGCACGTAGTGATTCACACACATAGAGCACATTAAAGAACATATAGAAAGAAGCATTTAACATGCTACTTTAGTTACGATGGGATCTGCGAAACTAGTAAATTAAACGATTTTAAGATGAAGTTTATGACATTCTACTTTGATGACAAAATAAAGTACATGATTAAAGTGGAAATTTCGAGATTAAAGTTGACATTTGGACATTTTTTTCAACTGTGTCCCTATTTTGTTTTTCTTTTCTCTGTACCCCAATATGCTTCCATATGACACTCGGACAGTGGGCTACGACTCGCTGAAATTCTTCCATTTTCCCACCTGCTTTTGCCATTGTCTTTTCACAGAACACTGAACTTAAAGGCTATTTATATTGATTTGCATATTAAAAGAGGCATAATTCTGGGAGGAGTTGGGGAGTGGTGGCAGGTGTGTGCACGTGCATTACTTTTCACGCTGACCGGAATTTATGTAGTGGAAGAATGTGGAAGTTGGTGTACACACAAATTTATGCATCTGGATTTTTTTTGTGTACGCACATTTCCGCTTTGTCTGTACGCCATGTTTTAGTGTGAATTCTACGCACGCCCTTATGCATGAGGCCCATGGTACCCAAGACAAGATGCTTAAACAAAACAAAACTACATAATCAACAATGTTAACATATTATAAAGTCACTTAAGAGCAGGAAAGCAGCAGGCCCTGATGGCTACACTGTCAATTTTTATAAGAAATTCTCCACTCAGCTAGCTCCACTCTTATTAGCAACTGTAAAAGACCAGGCCCCAGGCACAGACAGACAGACACCGTATGTCTTAAAACACAAACGTTTTATTTTCTTCACCCACAGGCAATACACAGTCCCACAAAAGCACAATTATCACCACAGCAACATTCCTTTCTCCTTTTTACCACCACTCCTCCTCAAGCTTCGTCTCCTTCCTCCCAACTCTGGCTCTCTGAGTGGTGGTGGCTGGCCCTTTTTATAATCCACCCGGAAGCATTCCAGGTGCTTGACCACCTGGTTCTAATTGCACTTCCGAGTGGGGCTGAAGATTCGACCAGCCGGGCTGCAGACTCCATGCAGCTCCCCCTAGCGGCCATCCGAGCCCCCAACCAGGCTGTGGAGGACTCCATCTCCCATGGAGCCATGCGCCAGGTTGGGGAATCATTGTTCGCCAGGGAGGCTGCCACCAAGCGTCCTGGGGGAGGTATTGAACTGTCCATGGCCGCTCTCCCGGAACAGATGCAGCAGAGGCGTCCCTGCCGGGCATGGGACCCGGCTGTCCATTGCATTGCCCCTCCCTCAGATGAGGTTTATGGGGCTCATCGGCCTGCCCCGCGAGGGCCAGTCCTCTCCAGGACAGGGAGTCAGGATCCGTGGCTCCGCGGCTGCGCCTTGTGAAAATATATTTAACAGGTCTGGGGGTGCTGCCACTCGGATGTTCTCTCTGGACAACACCTCCAGACGTGGCCACCGCAGCCGCAGTTATAACACACCCGAACCCTCCAGTTCGACCCTTGCGGGAAACTCCTGCCCCTTCGCCTGCTCCGAGGAGGGCTCATGACGGTTCCGCCCCTCTGCAGCGTAGCCCTCCTGCACCGTCAAACCAACAGGCTTACGCTGCACCTTGTTGGGAGTTCCCGACCTCTTTATCCGGGTCCTCCTCTTTCTTTGGGGTGCACTGACGGGCTGGGTCCCCTTCTGGGAAGAAGGGAGACCCTGTGCCATCTGCAGCCCTTTAGACGGCCATAAGACAGGCGCGGGCAGTGAGGGCAGAGTTGTTTGGCAGCTGCCTCTCCGCACGCTCTTCTGCCACGCCATCTGTCATCACGGCAGCGTCTTGTGTAGTGGATGGAGCGGCCTGGCAAGCAGTACTGATCATAACTGCAGCCGTTGTGCTCCGCCCCTTTCCTCTACGGTACCAGTAATACTCACCTGTACCGCTGCATCGGACTGGCTGGAGAGTCCTACGTCACGCCAGCTCAACCACCCCAATACGGATCTCAGGTGCGTGTCCGCAGTCTCCTCCAGCGTCTTCATTATGCCCTTCAAGTCGCGCATAACCTGTAACAGAGGCTGCACAGGACGAAAGACTTTCTCCAACTCCTGTACAGCCCACAACAAATCACTTATGCCAGCCGGCGGTGGATTCATACTTTTCTCACACCCACCTGTCGGCTGCGAGTCACAGAGCCGCTGCGCAGCTGGCGCAGACTCAGTCGGGTCTTCCTCAGGCTTGGGATTGACGGACATTGGTCCCGCCTTCAACCTATCAGCGGCGGTCACCCGACACGAGCCGTCCAATCCCTCACCTCTCGCCAGGAGGTCTGTCCGGTCCTCCACCGCCTCTTCCAGCCTTGCCTCAGGCCCTGTGGGAAGATGAGCTGCCAGGCGCTCTTCACCAAGCAGCGATACCTGCTCCTCTTCCGTGGCCGTCTCGTTGTCGCTCCACGGGTCGGCATGCTTTGACCACAGCTGTGGATTCAGGCAGTCCCCTGCTAAAAAACAAGACCAGGGGACGGAGAGGTAAGCTCCACCAGACCGATCGTCCCCAGGCGCGAGACTTACCTCTCGAAATCCGTCTTCCGGAGCGAGCTGCTTCCGTACGGCTTTTCCAGCCACTGCACCAACCCAGGTGTCCTCGACGATGACGCATGTCTAGAGATTGGCCACTTTTAGGGTTCGCTTGCTCTTCTTCCCCATCAGTGAAACGGTGCCTCTGTGGACCTCTGGGCTCTCCGATTGCTGTTTGTGGTAGGGTGTGCGTGTTGCAGCGTGTACACGCTTTCGTCTGCTGTGCCGGCCTGTTTTTACAAATTATTTATGAAGGGATCCCCACTTTTTAACAGGTGGAGGGTCCCATCTGGGATGCCATGTAAAAGACCAGGCCCCAGCCACAGACAGACAGACACCGTATGTCTTAAAACACAAACGTTTTATTTTCTTCACCCATGGGCGCACGTCTTCCCTGTGACCCACAGGCAATACACAGTCCCACAAAAGCACAATTATCACCACAGCAACAATCCTTTCTCCTTTTTACCACCACTCCTCCTCAAGCTTTGTCTCCTTCCTCCCAACTCTGACTCTCTGAGTGGTGGTGGCTGGCCCTTTTTATAACCCACCCGGAAGCATTCCAGGTGCTTGACCACCTGGTTCTAATTGCACTTCCGGGTGGGGCTGAAGATTCGACCAGCCGGGCTGCAGACTCCATGCAGCTCCTCCTAGCGGCCATCCGAGCCCCCAAACAGGCTGTGGAGGACTCCATCTCCCATGGAGCCATGCGCTAGGTTGAGGAATCATCATCCGCCAGGGAGGCTGCCACCAAGCATCCCGGGGGAGGTATTGAACTGTCCATGGCCGCTCCCCCGGAACAGATGCAGCAGGGGGCATCCCTGCCAGGCATGGGACCCGGCTGTCCATTAAACAAAATTTACAGAAGCTAGAGACAATCAAATTCTACCTCAGACTTTTCGCCAAGCATTAATCATTGTCTTTCCTAAACAAAACAAGGACTTATTACAATGTGCATCATACAGACCAATTTCACTTCTGTATAATGATGTTAAGATACTCTCCAAAGTCCTAGCTAGAAGGATGGAGAAAGTGCTGCCTTTGGTAATATCACAAGATCAAACTGGATTTATTAAAGGCTGACACTTAGCTTCCAATCTCCATCATCTGTTTAATGTAATATATTCACCTGCAAAGTCAAACACCCAGGAGATATTATTATCGTTGGATGCAGAAAAAGCATTTGATATGATTGAATGGAACTACCTTTTCACTGCATTAGAGAAATTTGGGTTTGGCCCGAATATTTGTGCATGGATCTAACTACTGTATACCAATCTAGAAGCTTCAGTTTGTATTAACAACATTTGCTCAGATTACTTTAAACTAGAACGTGGTACCAGACAAGGATGCCCCTTGTCACCACTGCTATTTGCAATCGCCATTGAACCACTGGCAGTTCACTGTCGAAATGCTTCTCAGATAAAGGGGATTATCAGAGAAGGACTGGAACAGAACATTTCTCTATATGCAGAGGATATGGTTTTGTATATATCAGACCTACAAAATACTGTGCCTGTAGTCTTAACAGTACTTACAGTATTTCAAAAGATCTCTGGTCTCAGAATTAATTTGAATAAAAGTGTGCTCTTTCCAGTGAATTCTCAAGCATACGATATTAGATTGGACACCTTCCCTTTTATTATTGCAGATCGGTTTAAGTACCTAGGGGTAAATATCACAAGTAAACATAAAGCTCTTTATCAAAAAAATTTCGCCATCTGTATGGAAAAAATTAAGAAAGACTTGCATAGATGGTCAACCCTCCATCTTACTCTAGCTGGAAGAATTAACGTTGTTAAGATAAATATCCTTCCTAAGCTTCTGGTTTTTATTTCAAAACATTCCAATATACATCAATAAGTCATTCTTTAAGCAATTAGATTCAACCATAACCTCATTTATTTGGAACCTTAAACATCAACGTGTCCAAAAAGTGACCCTACAAAGACCTAAGACAGAAGGTGGCATGGCTCTACCTAGCTTTCAGTTTTATTACTGGGCAGCAAACATAAAAGCTATAAAAACCTGGACACAAATAGATGAACATACACAGGCTTGGTCCGCAATAGAAATATAATCCTGCTGTACTTCTCTATATTCCCTTCTTTGTGCCCCAATAGTTATCGTCAATATACTAATAACCGAATAGTGCTTCACTCACTCAGAATATGGAACCAATGTAGAAAGCATTTTAAGATGGAGAATCTTTTATCTGTGGCACCTCTGCATGGGAACCACCTTTTTCAATCCTCGCAAACATATGTAGTTTCTAATATCTGGAAAACATTTGGGATTAAATTGCTTAGAGATCTTTATATAGACATCATCTTTGCATTCTATGAACAATTACATTCCAAATTTTCCAGCAACACATTTCTTTCACTATCTTCAAATTAGAATCTTTGGCAAACTGAACTTGCCCGATTTTCCTCATCTCCCACCTTCCTCTATGCTGGAAAAAATATTGCTCAGTTTCGAGGACAGCATTTCTGCAAAATATTAAAATATTTTACAGTCCCTTCCTTTCAGAGATCCAAGAGGACAATGAGAAAAGAAAAGGATCTCTCACTCAACATATCAGAAAATGAGTGGAAGATAGCAATGCAGAGAATTAATTCGAGCTCCATATGCGCAAAGCATACAATTATTCAACTCAAAATTATATATCGAGCACATCTGTCTTGCTTGAAATTGTCCAAAATGTTTCCAGGGCAAGATCCAACCTGTGAACGCTGCAATCAAGCTCCAGCCTCACTGGGTCACATGTTCTGGGCCTGCACCAAATTAACATCATTCAAAATTTTTAAGTGCCTTTCAGACAGTCTTGGTGTCACAATCCCTCCTAATCCACTAACAGCTGTGTTTGGTGTTCTTCCAGATGGGCTTAAAGTGGAGAAGGACAAACAAACTGTGATTGCCTTCATTACACTATTGGCATGCAGACTTATTTTGCTAAACTGGAAGAATCCTAACTCTCTTCTTTTAAGTCAGTGGGTAACTGATTTTTTTATATTATTTGAAACTGGAAAAAATCAAATTCTCACTTAGAGGATCTGTGCAGAACTTTTTCAAAACCTGGCAGGATCTAATCAATAATATTTTAGAATAAGCTCTTAAAGCACTGAGGAAGTAGATTTCCTCCCCATTTCTTTATCTTCTCCATTTATCTGTATCCGCCTATTAAACTCATCAATTTATTTATTTTTACTATTTTTAAGTTTTATTCCGTTGGCCATGCTCTCTTTCTCACGGGTGGGGGTTGATTTGTTTTCAATCCTATTTTTTTGTAAAGATTGATCTATTTGTACGGAATGATTACAATAAAATAAAAAAAAAAAACCAATGTTAACGTAGGTAAAGGAATTGAAAATAACAAGACAGACATAAAAATTAATTTGGACCCAAGCCAGGGGAGGAACCCTAGCTGAAATACAACAATATCCTCTGCAGAAGAGAATTTGAAGAATATGTTCAGACAGAAGTGAAAAACCACCTTGAATCCTAAAATCTCATTCAAGTAGTGAATCACTGAACACTTGTGCTTCACAGCAATATTGCCATAAGATAAATATATGTAATTTAAAAAGACCATTCAAGTCAGTATTTCAAAATAGATGTGTCATTTAGTCATCATTATAATTATGTTTTGTCATTTGCCTGGTTAATTTTCCAGTTCCATAACTCTGATTACAGTTTTACCTAATCTTCCATTTATATGTTTTTTGACCCATTTATTCAATTCATGGTCGCTGGATGATATGCATAATTTATAGGTAATGAGATTAACATTACAATCAAATACAACATATCTAAACTAATAAATAAAGAACATTTAATTTGTCATGACAAATTTATTATCTGTTTGTAGTGCCAAGGTTAGCGCTGCTGCTTCAGAGCTCCATGGCCTTACTTGCAAATATCAGCCCAGTACCTGTCTGTTTGGTGTTTACATGTTCTCTCAGTGTCTGTGTGGACCCCACCCCCCACAACATCCTAACCCCTACTTGTTTAATTGCCTATGTACGTGTGTGTGTGTGTGTGTGTGTGTGTGTGCATGTATGCATTGTGATTGACTGCCCAACCCCCTGGCCATCACATGAACACACACATAATTTGTGATGGACTGACTGCCTGTCCAGGTTTGCATCCTTCCTTGTGCTCAATGCTGCTGTGCTTGGCACTGGATTCTTAACCTGAAGTCAATAAGTAGGATAGGAAATTGATAATGGATAGTCAATTAATCTTCAAAAACCATTTTATAAAAAGGTAGCAAAAATAGTGTTTCTTTAAATGTAACACAGTATGACTTTGTAAGTAAACATCAAATTATAACTGTCTTTTTATATACAAATTGTAATGTCTGTTTTTTAGACAAAGATCTGTTATTTCTTTTCATTGTATTTTTTATACAAATAAAATTGAAACTGCTAGTGCTGCAGTTTTATGAATCAAGCATTTTGATCTTGAATTATGCTCCTCAATGTTGTTTGTGTGAAGTTTGCATTTTCTTCATATGTCTCCATGGATTTTCTTCTCACATCCTCAAGATATATGTGTCAGATTAATTGGACATTCCATATTGGCCATGCGATGGACTTTCTCAATATTCATGGTCATTTCTTGCCTTAGTGCTGCCATGGTAGGCTTCTGTGCCCCATGATCATGAATTGGGTTAAACACATTTGAGAATGTTATGTTATGTTTTGATTTATAAGGCCAGAGTGATTTAGACATTTGCAAATACAATGATAAAAATACAAAGTAACATACAATAAAACACAAGGAATTCCCCGCTAAACACAAATAGCACTGTGCAATATATGCTGTACATAGAGATGTACCTCTATATTTACATATATCTGTTGAGATTTATTGTTTTTATTAGGGTCTTTAAACCTCAAAATATCAATAAAATAATATAAGGTGAGCAAGCAAGGGAAAAATAGTACAATAACGTTAAATTCTGTAATAACAAAGGCAAACCTCTGGGATCCTTACATAAAAATTCTTATGCTGTCTGACAAAGATATTGGGAGTGCGACGCACCCCTTTCCAGTGACCTCATGACCTCCCATGCTCTCCCAATCTGTCTACTGACTTCATAGGGAGAGTCACAAGAGACATGAATGTCGCTGCCGAGGTAAGTAAACCTCTTGACAAGGTCAACGCTCTCTTCGCAGACAGACACACTGCTGATGGCTGTGCCCAAGAGGTCTTAAAGGCCTGGATCTTGGTTTTTATCCAGGACACTCACAAACCCAGACACTCAGACTCCTCTCTCAGTCTCTCGAGCCCTGATCAGGGTCTCCATTAACTCGAAGCTCATAGCATCATCGGTAAAGTCAAGATCACTGAATCTTTCTTCACCAATAAATGCCTCTCACTCCCTGGACCCCATGACCCTGCCCAATACTCAGTCCATGCAAGTATTGGACAGAGTAGGTCCAAGTCTTTAGAGTCCTGGTGCTTTCTGATTTGCTATATGGTCACGAGACATGGATACTATCAAGTGATCTAAGACGAGGACTGGACTCTTTTGGTACACTGTCTCTTCAGAGAATCCATGGGTAGCACTGGTTTGAATTTGTGTCAAACGAGTGGTTGCTCATGATTCCTGAATGTGGCACGTTAGCTGCATTGTGAGGGAGCGTCAGTTATGGCACTACGGCCATGTGGTACAATTCCCTGTGGGTGATCCAGCTGACAGGATGCTCATTGTTGAGGACCCAAGCTATTAGCCAGGCGAAGGGGATGCCCATGTAACACCTGGCTGTGGCAGATAGATGGTCATTTCCAGAGGGTGGGACTGGACCATGTGTCTGCCTGGGGGGTTGCCAACCAGGATCCTGAGCTGTTTTGTATAAAATATTAAGAATGGGAAGACTTAGTAGCAGCATTCATAGTAGTTTTCATAATTACCTGAAGGTAATGTGAATAGCCTCAGTTTAACAAGAGTATGCATTGGTGAAATAATGGTCTTAGTATAATTATTCTTTTTATTTGTTTACAACTTTAACAACCAGTCAGATCATGGACCCTACTCATTTGTGATATATTTTCTTTTTCAGATTTTGCGACACGAAGAATTTGAAGAGGGCTGTAAAGCTACATGCAACGGGTGAGGAAGTGTGCCCTTAGCTGAAACTTTCTTAAATAAAATTTCTGAGTCACAAGTTTTTCAAGTAGGCATTGTGACATTGAGGTAATTGGCTTGGGACTGTACTATTTGGGCATGATGTCATGGTGCAGTGGATAGATTTGGAAGACTGTATTTAGATCCTGGTCTGGACACTGACTATGTAAGTGGTAGAAAAATCATTGGATGTGAGTTTACAGAGGTAGATCTCTTTTTTGAAAAGTAAAAAAGAGCTATTTTGATTTTACCATCCCAGCTTTTATAGAAGAAACTGTTTCTCATTGTCTTAAAATCAATAAAATGTTGAATACAGGAAAAACAGTTTAAGATTCTGAGCCATTTTTATGCTTCTTGACAATATAGATATACTTACTTTTCTTTTAATAAGAGGGCATCTAATTAGGCATATTTTAAGGTCCATATCTGTACAGATGAAAGATGTCTGTTGAGTGAGAAATGAATGTGGTTTTTGGAAGAGTTTCTTTTTTTGGAGTATGTGTTTTCCCCAATTTCAGTAAAGTATCTTTTTGTCAGGCCTTATGATGGAAAGTGGAGTAAATCCATGGTAGGATTTGGATCTGAAGATAACCACTTTGTAGTTGAGCTCACCTACAACTATGGGGTGGCTGAGTATCGGCTTGGCAACGATTTCTTGGTGAGTATTCCTCTGAGTGAGTGTTATTTTACTAAACAGATAATAAGAAATATACAGTATAACTTAAAAATTTTTTTATTTTGATCCATAATATTCATAGGGTCTAACACTACAGTCCAGCCAGGCGGTCAGTAATGCCAGGAGACTAGGCTGGTTGCTTATCGAAGCTGGTGAAGGGATGTTTGTAACAGAAGCACCCGGAGGCTACAAATTCTATATAGTGGACAAGGAACAGCCAGAAGCAGGTGAGCTATTGCAATAGCTGGTGTATGTTTCTTTCATGGGATAGTATAAATACTTTGAAGGAACAAACTATTAATAGTTTGATGGCATATGTGACTTTTGCTTTTCTGTGATTGTGAATATTTATGAAAGGTTTGGTATAATAAGAAAATCTAATTGAAGTCAATTTTGAAAATGTGGTGCAGTGGTTAGTGATGTGAGCTCACACCCTCATAGTGCTGAGTTCAAATTCCAGCCTGCACACTGCCTATGTGGAGATTCTTCAAACTGCCAGAAGGCCTGCATGTCGAGTTAATTGCCCCTGTATGTGTGGGTGGGTGTGCGGTTAGTTCCTACCTTGTGCCCAGTGCTTCTGAGGTCAGTAAATGAACGACTTTGAATTCACATACTTTACTAGTAATAGATATTTGGGAAAATAAACTGAGAAGGAAAATGCATTCATTTATTATACTGTGAAGTACAAGAATTGCTTATCTCTACAAAATACAATATCTTACAGACTACAGTACTGTATTTCACACAGTCTTTAGACATACAGTATTACAAGCTTTAGATTTTGTAAAACAGTAGACTTAGTAGACACCTATAAACCTATACGAGTTCCAAAAGTAAGATGGTATTCTGAAATATAGTCTTCTGTATGTTTCATTATATAAACTTACACTCAGACGTAATTGAATTTGCTTGTTATTGCATTTGAATGTTGCATACCCTTTAAGCATAAATTTGATGCAAAACCATTGGGAATCAGAGGGTTCTCTGCTGCTTTTCTGCAGGCCAAGACTGTAAACTGAAAAATATCAGAGGAAATTTTTGGAGAATTATGCAGTTCAGAAGAAGGAAAATAATTTATAATAACTGTATTGTGTACAGATCCAGTGCAAAAAGTGACTCTGGCAGTGTCAGACCTTCAGAGATCCACTCACTACTGGTCTAGCCTTCTGGGGATGAAAATCTATCAGAAAAATGCAGAGAAGAAGTCAGTTCTTCTTGGATATGCCGACAATCAGGTGAGCAAGTCTAAATCAACATGGTTTTCACATGCTGACTATTGGATATCAATGCTGTGGCCTTGTCTTGATCCATTTCTGTGTTTTGGGCTGTTGCTTGGCATTTTCTGTTGGTTATGTGGCTTTCCACATTTGATCCATTACATTCACTGGGTACTTTATTAGGTACACCTGTTCAGCTGCTTGTTAACACAAATATCTAATCAACCAATCACATGGCAGCAAGTCAATGCATTTAGGCATGTAGATATTGTCTAGACGACCTGCTGAATTTCAAACTGAGCATCCGAATGGGCAAGAATTGTGATTAAGGTGACTTTGAACATGGCTTGGTTGTTGGTGCCAGATGAGCTGGTCTGAGTATTTCAGAAATTTCTGATTGACTGAGATTTTCACTCACAACCATCTCTAGGGTTTACAGAGAATGCTCTGAAAAAGGAAAATATCCAGTTAGCAGCAGTTCCCTGGCCGAAAATGCTTTGTTGATGCCAGATGTCAGAGTAGAATGGTCAGACTGGTTTGAGCTGATAGAAAGGCAAAAGTAACCCAAATAACCACTCATTCCAACAGAGGTATGCAGAAGAGCATCTCTGAACACACAACGCGTTGAACCATGAAACAGATGGGCTTCAGCAGCAAGAGATGACACAGAGTGCCACTCCTGTTAGCTAAGAACTGGTGACTAAGACTACCATCTGGTCACCAAAATTAGACAACAGAAGATTGGAAAAACATTGCCAGGTCTGATGAGTCTCAGTTTCTGCTGCAACATTTGGATGGTAGGGTCAGAATTTGATGTCAACAACATGAATTCATGGGTCCATCCTGCCTAGTATCAACAGTTCAGGCCGCTGGTGGTGATGTAGTGGTGTAGGGGATATTTTCTTGACACACTTTGGACAACTTAGTACTAACTGAGCATCGTTTAAATGCCACAGCCTACCTGAGTATTGTTGCTGACCAAGTCCATCCCTTTATGACTGCAGTGTACCCATCTTGTGATGGCTACTTCCAGCAGGATAATGTGCCATGTCACAGAGCTCAGATCATCTCAGACTGGTTTCTTGAACATGACAGTGAGCTAGCAATTTTAATTAAGCATTACTAATGAATGACAGTAAGCATATTCAGAGTAAACGTAAAAACTAAACAAATTGATAGAAAGATTCCTTACAAGCTTTGAGAAGAATAAGTCGAGTAATATTAAGCCAAAATGGTCAGCCATTGTGTGTAAATTTTGTACTACATGTATATTATGATACTGCAATAACAGAATCTTGGTGAAGTACAATAGAAGAAAGACCTCATTGGCAAGGCAGTGGACTAAAGCACATTTGGAAACCCTGATAAAGCTACAGAAAATTCTAAAAAATGAACAGCATAATAATTCAAATAATTTAGTCCCAAATTCAGAAATCTTTGTGATTTTATTGTAATATAGTCGTTTTCAAACAAATGTTTGCTTTTCCTCAAAGTAAACATGTTTACACTTATGCATTTGATGTTGTTTGGCTATATAGTTGAGAATTTCTTGCTGTAACTGATTTTTATCTGATGGCTTCTTGAGATGTCCATCTTGTACATGCAGAGCACTATTTTTGTATATTCATATTACACAGTTATTAAAAACTTCAACAATTTGCTATTGAAATCATTGCAGGTAGAGGGTAGGCTTTTCAGTAACTAAAAATTTTGTGAAAATGACAAATGCATTTATTTAAAAAAACAGGCAAGGGGGTGTTTGGGACCTCCTCAGGTAACTTCTATGTCTTCATTCTTCCATTCATTTCTTTAAGTTGTTTTTTTCATTTTCAGTATTGCTGGGATTTTGGAACTTATCCTGACTATACTGGCCACAAGACACAATTTAACTCTGAATGGCATACCATTCATAAACATTTCCAGTACTTTAAACACAGTATGTGACACATTTTAACAGTATGCTCTTTTTCTAGTGCAAATTGGAGCTTCAGGACATACAAGATACTGTCGACCATGGAACAGCATTTGGGAGAATTGCCTTTTCATGTCCTAGAGAGCAGGTATATCTAGGTTAAACTTTTTAATTTTAGTAGGAAGATTAAAGATTCAAAACAAAATCTGATTTAATTATATGTTTTTATAATTTCCATTTCCTGAAAACAAGTTACAATTTTGAAAGAAGAATTCTAATTCTAGGGTTTTTGCATTGCACAAGATTATGTACATTAAGATTTCATCTAAATTTTTGAATTCAGCTCCATGTTTTTTCTCCCAGATGGTAAACCTTTCTGTGATAGTAGAAAGCTGGTCATTAGTCAGGATTTATTGTTCATGTTCCTAAATATTCAAATATCCAAGACACATTTTCAGCTGGGTTTGGCAGGGCCATTATCCTACCATTAATAGGGAATCCAAATCAATTAAATCCTGACACTTATGATGAGGATCAGTATGATTCATTGTGGTGTTTCCTTTTTATTGTGGCCTTTCTAGCTGCCTGCTATTGAAGCTTTGATGAAGAAAGAGAATCAGAAAATCATAACTCCACTAGTCAGTCTTGACACTCCTGGGAAGGCAACAGTGGAGGTGGTTATTTTAGCCGATCCAGTAAGTATTTAAAATGTTGCCAGGCCATCTGCAATTTGGCAGCATTGATATTTTTTATCACATTAACACATGTAGTGAGTTTTAATAGTCTGCTTGTTTAGTCTTAAACATTGTTTTGGGTTTCAGTATTTTCCCTTGTGGATATTAGCCCTTGTTAGTGCTTTTGCAGGGTCAGCAGTTGTTTCTTTTTCTTATTCAGAGGGAAAACTGGTAGCTGAAATATATTCTAGTATTGGGGTTGCTTGTATACTTGTGTGGGAAAGCTAAGTACCCAACAGTATTACTTGTAAAAGCAATTGTTTAAGTCATAGTGCTTTGCTCATAAAAGCAGTAGTAGTCTGGTTATTTTAATTTTGTTTTGCTAGGTTTCTGTTATATGTTAATGTAGTTGTGCTTAAATACTTAACTTTTAAATATTTTAGGATGGCCATGAGATCTGCTTTGTGGGTGATGAAGCCTTCAGAGAGCTCTCCAAGTTTGACCCCAAAGGAAACTCCCTACTAGACAAGGTGTGAACCCAAAACAAATAAACAAAATGTTAAAATTGCATAGTGGAGATTTTATAAATTTCTTTAGATCTGTATTTCCAAATACCACTGTGTCTCACATTTTTCAGCATTATAGTTTTGTTTTCCCTGATGTGGGTCCCTCCTTAAAGTTTATTTTAACAATTAAAAATACAGTGGAACCTCGGTTCATGACCATAATTCGTTCCAAAACTCTGGTCGTAAACCGAGTTGGTCGTGAACCGAAGCAATTTCTCCCATAGGATTGTAGGTAAATACAATTAATCCGTTCCAGACTGTACGAACTGTATGTAAATATATATATTTTTTAGTTTATAAGCACAAATATAGTTAATTACACCATAGAATGCACAGCGTAATGGTAAACTAAATGTAAAAATATTGAATAACACTGAGAAAACCTTGAACAACAGAGAAAACTAACACTGCAATAGTTCGCGCTATAGTGCTAGGAACCGCTCGTTAAAAACACTTTTTTAATGAGTTTTAAGCACAGGGGAAATAATGAACATTTGAAAAATCCGTAATTTAATAAACCACCAAGAAAAGTAACATTGCAACAATGCAGGCTACGAACCGATCACTGTAAACAGAACTGAAAACAAAAACAAGCCTTCTCTACCTTATGCGTTCCTCGCTCTCTCTCTCGCGCGCCTGTGTGTGTGCGTGCATCTCTCTTTTGCGAGCCTGGAGCGCCTGTGTGTGTGTGTGTGTGTCTCTCTAGCACACTCCTGTGTGTGCGTGCCTCTCTCTCCCGCGCGCTGTGTGTGTGTGTGTGCGTGCGTATTTCTTTTGCGAGCCTGGAGCGCCTGTGTGTGTGTCTCTCTAGAGCGCTCCTGTGTGTGTGCGCCTCTCTCACACGTGCTCCTGTGTGTGTGCGCGGCTCTCTCTGTCTCGCGCTGCCTGTGTGTGTCCCTCTGTTTCTCGAGCTGCCTCTGTGTGTGTATGTGTGTGTCTGTGTGTGTCGCACTCTCTCTCTCTTGCTCGCTGCACAGGAAATGCACAGGAGAGACTGAACATGTACAAAACCGAAAGGGAACCTGGCTTGTTCGTATACCGAGTGTGTTGGTCGTGAACCGAGGCAAAAGTTTGGCAAACTTTTTGGTCGTAAACCGAGTTGTATGTGTACCGAGACGTTCGTGAACCGAGGTTCCACTGTATATATCACAGTTCTGTATAAAGTACACAAAATTTTGTTGTGCAAGGCACATGTAACTAAGCTTGTATTTTTTAAATTTTGTAGGCAATGGCAGAAGACAAAAGTGATGAATGGTTTGCAAAACATCAGAAACGGAAAGCCCACGCATAAGTAAAAGGTGCCTGCTACATTTTGTCAACCCTATTTATGTCTCTGTCATAGAGAATTACTTTGCGGTATTTTTTGAGATAAAATGGAAATGGATATGAAAAAGTATGAGTGTGACCAAAACAGCAGGCAATGCATCAGGACAAACAGATGCAATAATTGCTTAAAAAAATTATTATTAAGGATGAAAATGTGTATAGATTTATACTTGCCATTAAAATTAGATACATAATAAACAAATCTTGCTTTTCCTTTCAATATTATTTTGGTAAAATTGGGACTGTGTATATTTCATACTGATATGCCTCAGTCTTCTTCTTTTTTCTGCTGCTCCCATTTGGGGTCGCCACAGTGCATCTTTTTCCATATCTTCCTGTCTGCTGCATCTTGCTGTGTTACATCCACTGCCTGCATGTCTTCTCTTACCACATCCGTAAATCCCTCTTAGGCCTTCCACGTTTCTTCTTACCTGGCAGCTCTATCCTTAACATCCTTCTCTCAATATACCCAGCATCTCAGTTCTGCACATGTCCAAACCAGTGCAATCTCATCTCTCTGACTTTGTCTCCCAACCCAGTATCAGTGTGTAAATAAACACAGTTTAATAAATTTTGAACTTAATTGTCTTGCACATTTTTGCATAGAAATCTTAAAGTGTGCGGTGAATATGGTAGATTATCAATTTACTGATTAGCTCCTTTTCCCTTCCTTTTCTGTTTTTAGCTATACATGGGACCACCATCTTCAGGACAAAACTCAGCTCTTCTTTCACAAGTCTTCAAATGAGTCTATGATGAATGCATTTAGTTATGTTTATACTGTGTAATAAAATATATGTTCTGGAAATGAAATAAGCAAATAGGCGCTGAAAATAAAGACTACACGAGTTTAAAACACCCTTCTGTAAAAACTTTTGTTTACTCCAAGTAGATTTTAGTAAGGAGTGGTAGATCACAAAGTTAACAGAAAACTAATCACAAAGTAAACAGTAAGGTTAGAAAAGGCACTGCTGGAGTAATAAGGCTTGTGCTCATAACAAATCAGAACAAGAGAAAATACTGACAATGGAAAGATGTCTTGGATCTATTCTGGTTAGTAACAAGTAGCATAAAAAATAACACTGATGTCGCTGACACTTATCTGTTAATATAATCTGCGTTTTGTAGACAGCATGCTCTCCCTGAAACACAGATTCATTTAATTTGCAGTCTTGGCTCAATGCTTTATTCTTTACCACACATCTCAGAATGGGCACCAGAAGGACAAAACAAAAAGGAAGTAGATATAAATAGTAGTTTGGCTTTTAATGGTGGTTTCAGTATTAGAAAAAAAACACACATATTAAGGCATGGGAAAAGAAGCACCTTTCTATGGTAAAAGTCTCGGGTTTAACAGCAAAAATAAGATTATAGGTGAGTTCTTGTCTTCTTTGCTGTGTCTAAATGATTTAGATCAAATAAATGGCCCAAAGGCAGGATGGCTTGATGAATTTCAGCAAGATAGGACTTGAATGTTAAAGCTTTGCGGTACAAAGACAGACACTGAGCGGTAAGCTATGTTATTTGCTGTTTCTTATCATCTCATTCAAGTACTATTTACAAAAATCAGTCCAGTAAACATTTAAATTCCTCTAAATACTCAGTCTTGTCTCTGCTTCACTCTGTAACTAGAAAATTTAGCAAGTAGGTGATTATATAATGATTTTGTGCTTAACCTCAGTTCTGTCTAACTTTGTAGTTTTACATTTGAAAAGAATTCTATAACTTAAAAATGATTATTACATGGCATCTAAATATGGCTAGTACAAACTAAAATACTTGTAATTATTTGTATAAATGCATAGAAAATCTATGTGCAAATATACAAAAACCTCACGTCTGCATAATGATTTAAAGCATACATTACAGGGATATTTTTTATTATTACTGTTCACTGAAATATCTAGTATAATACTTTACATCTGTTTACCTTTGTATTCTCAAATCTGCCCAAGCCTGTGGTCTGTCCAAGAACAAACTCTAACATTTCAGCTGATTCTACATTATCTGTTATTATGCCTAGTTTAGTATCAATTGTTAACTTGACCAGCTGGTAATTTATATTTTTAGCAATACAATTTAATACATATGCTAGATGTAAATAGTGTTAGGTTTTTCCCCGCACAAAGTTTCAGATAATGGAAACATAAAATTTTGAGTTAGGAGTACATTAAATAAACTGATTTGTGCATTGCATTGATTACAATTAAATTATTTTAATAACTTCTTGTTTATCAGGGTGCAAGAGAGTGTTGGTTGAGCATGCAAGTAAGAATTTTACTGTACTCTGTACATGTGATAACAGTAATACTATAACTAAATGTGTATTGTGATATTGCTACTTATAAAAGGTGATGTGCAGTGTTTGCCCTGTAAAAGATCCTGAGGAAAAAACATTACACCAGTATGGAGTTTCTGTTGATAGTTTATCAGGGTAGTCAAACATGGCAATTTTCATAATTGGAGTCTGCTGTTGGAATTGAACATTTTGGGTAACAAGTAAACCCCACTTGGGCCCCTGTGGAGATTTTGGATTCCCACTGAACCACAGTTATTGTCACTATTTAGTTGGAAAACATCTGCACTGTAGTCTCCACAAGAATAGTTGTCCTGCCAAAATCTTTCTAAGTGTAAGATGTAAAATTTTCCATGCAGTGGCAAGTATGCTTGGAACAACTGAGAATGTGAACATCTCATTCTAAAATCAATTTTCATGACTCTGCAATAAAAAAGATGGTGAGTGACAATGACGGGCATTGCATAATAGTAAGGTAGAAACAAACCACTAGTCATCAATAGGAGCACAAATGTTAGTCTTGTATTCCAAGATACATTGGGTTCTAGAACAATTTTGTATGGAACTTTTCTGTTATATCAGAAGAAGAGCTACACAACATTCTGTTGAGTTCAGCTTTTTACTTTTATTGTTATCTTCCTTAGGTAAATTCTAATTTCCTCAATTTTGTTCAAAAAACGTCAAAAGTTTTTTGGTTTTTTTTATTGTATTAATCTTATGAATCACATTAAAGCAGTCGAGTATTCAATCAGTAATACTTAAAGCGGAAGCCATGAAGTTCAGTTAATATTCAGTGTGTTGCTTTGGTCTTTGTGTTCCATAAGCTTTGCACTCATATGACCTACTTATGAAATACCTATAATTAACCATTTCTTCTTATTATTAGGCTGTGTTACTTTCTTTTTCTTCTCTATATATAATCTTCATTTGGATCTTGATCTTTGTTTGTCCGCGAATGAATTAGAAGAAGAAGCACTAGATGGCAGTAGAGAGACAGCTAAAACATAGGCATTGCATTAAGAATCTCCTCCAGGCTTATAGTACTGAAGACTGTAGTACTCCAGTCACACCTCAAAACACAAACATTCAAACTAAACAATTTGTTATGCTTTAAATTAACTAATCTTTATATATAATCTTTATTTGGATCTTGATCTTTGTTTGTCCGCGAATTCATGTTCCCCTGACACTGCCTTGGTTGTTACTTTTCTTTACAAACACTGTCGATACCACTCTTTGTGTTTAGATCTGGCGTCGACACCGTGCTTTGTGTTTAGATCTGGCGTCGACACCTGCTTCATTCTCGAAACTGTGGTTTTTTCTGTTTCTATCCACCGTCATTGGCAGCACTTCGCCCAAATCGAATGTTCACCCGCTTCTTGGAGTCGGCAGTCAGAGTATATAAGTCGGACACACTTCTGTGATTTTCCATCAGTCGGCGTTTGGAGTTCAAGAAAGAAACATTGGTTCTTCCTTACTCTTTGGATTGCCACAAAGCAACCTGCGAGATTGGAGAAAGGTTGAGAAGAGATCGTGAGAGGAAACGACAGCGTCGTGAAAACGAGACGGACTGTGAACGGAGAGAAGCAGAAATGCTCCTCCACCACCACATAATTACTAGTCGGACAGTGATTCTGAGTAGGCCGTTCCTATCGAATCAATGTCCAAGGGTTTTGTTTTGTAATTTTGTTTCCCTTATAAAAAATCATAATGCTGTGCGACGAAGGGCCCAGTTCACGGCTGGCAGCCGCGTTTAAACAGGGAGCCCTTCACAGACAACTTTAACACGCGCAATGTAGTTGTGCGCACATGGCTAGTTACAATATAAATTATTTTGTTTTCATTATTAACACGATAGAAGTGGAGAGGTGAACTTAATAGTTAAACATTGATTGGCATGTTGTACCTACACAATACTCTGTTTTAAGTTACAAAAAGTGTTACCCCACAAACTGGCATTTGAGATCCACCAACAGTTGAACCCAGGACATGTTGGAGCACCATAGCTACTGACCTGTTCAACCCTGGGACCTTTGAATCACTGCTCTCCATAAACTTCCACATTCCAAAATTCTACACCCTCTGACCACATGTGTAGCTGACAACAGCCAGAGTACCTTAACTGACTGCTATGTTTATCTCTGTTGATTCTTATCATGAGTCTCCCAAAGAGCACGGCTATGGATTTCAATACTGAAAGATTCTTTAATACAAGCTAATTAATCTAAATTGTAATGTCAATACAGTAAAAAATCTATCTAAATGGGAATCAGTACATACTTCTATTTCATAAACTCGGACTAATTAAAAAGAACAGGGATCTCATGTCGTTTTATCGTGGTGTGATCCCATCCAGTGTGTCATCTCTTTCAGCTTCATTGCCTAGTTTAGTGGTCTGCAACATCATTTTAAAAGCTGCAGCAGATTACTAAACATGAAGTCAAAATTATTGGAACTGATGCGGAAGATTCAGTAAGTGTGTGTTGAACTGCAGAATTGGAAAAACTGGAAATCTCAGCTGATAACAAACATATAGAAGTTACCTTCAGTATGTTAGTGAGGACAGATTGTTTAAAGATTGACACAAAACACTTCTGAACTTCTTTTTTTCCCCAAAGCCATGTGGCTTTCTAATAAGAAATGCTGCAGTTAATACAAACATTTGTTTTTCAAATGTGTCATTGATCAAAGAAAAAAACTACTTTTGAACTTTTAGAAGTGTTTACAAAGAATTGTTCCTAATGAATGTAAATATTTCAGATTTTTTAATGTAACTTAACCTGTTATCTCCGTGTTTTTGTCTGTTGGATGCAGCTGACAAAGGGTATTTCATGTTTTCTTGTGGAAACATAACTAAATAAAAATCTTTAAACCTTATGTATAAACATTATTTGCACCATAAATAAATTGAATTGTTGCCATGG
Organism: Erpetoichthys calabaricus; assembly: GCF_900747795.2. Classification (NCBI taxonomy): domain Eukaryota; kingdom Metazoa; phylum Chordata; class Cladistia; order Polypteriformes; family Polypteridae; genus Erpetoichthys; species Erpetoichthys calabaricus. Next base: position 62,241,208 of record NC_041401.2, on the reverse strand, counting down.
TTATTTTGTCACTGTTGTGACTTTGAGATGACACTGTAAGCAGAATGACCTTTCCATAATGCAATTCACAGCACTGAACTTGGTCCATTTGTGGAACTAATGTTCCCTTCTGGACTCCACTTCCTATATGTCTATTCCACTTCAAATGAAAATCTCCTGTACCAAATTTGGGGAGATACTGTAGGTGAACAAAAATCTAGTAGCCCCCATTATACAGTATGTTGAGTCATCAAAAAGCTTAAAAGAGGGCCAGTTGGTTTATTTGAATGGAGCTTTAATAGATAGATTAATTAATTAATGCCAAATTCTGAAAAAGCTTTGGCTTGTCCCACATAAACAAAATTTGATTGATTGTGATTTTCTGCAAAATAAGACACCCTTTTCTCCCTAAGACATGGAGAGTCAAATAGGATTTGTCTAATTGAGTAAAGTAAGATGATGAACACGGAGTTTATTGTAAGATATTATGATAGATTTTTAATGATAGCATCCAAATAATAGTATTAAAAAGTTTGGAATAATTGTAAATCAAAAATTAAATGATAGTTAAGATAAAGTTTATTCCCAATATGATTTGAGCATGTGGCATTCCCATAACATATATACCTACGAGGCAGGCATAAAGTTCAGTAATTGAGGCGATATTTGGATATATTTTGGTTAGAAGCATGCAATGTACAACTTGAAACTAATTTTAAAAAATTCAAAGACATGTAATAGTATCATTTTAAATATACAGTGGAACCTCTAGATACGAGTTTAATTCGTTCCAGCACTGAGCTTGTATAGCGAATTTCTCGTATCTAGAACAAACTTCCCCATTGAAAATAATGGGAATCCAGTTAATCTGTTCCGCACCCCAAATATATTAACATAAAAATCAATTTTCCTAACAAATAACACTGATAAATTATATATACTGTAGTCTACCTTTAATAAATAACACTGGTAAATAATATAACTGATTATTAAAAGAATCAAAACAGGTGTCTAAAGTGCAGTAGAGCATTCAATAAATCTTTAAATAAATAATCCTTAAAACAGTTGTGAAGTGGAGGTTTAAAATACACAAGAATAACAATCCTTTAACACGAGGTTAAAACGTCAAAAGGATGCAGTCTTTAAAAAACAGATGACAATCCCCGGTGCTTCTTCTCTGTTAGCGTCTCACCTGCGGGCTCTGCAACAGGAGAGACACTCTTAATGCAGCTGACCTTCTCTACACTGTCCTGCTTCAGCTGTTTGGCTCGCCTGTTCAGCTCACTGTTCAGCTACACGCGAGCCTGCACTCACTCGCTCTCCCGCACTGCCTGCCTGCCTGCCACCTCCGTTCTCTCTCCTCTCTTTTCTTTTACTTCTTCTCCCCCTTAACCGGCTCGCGCTTCTCTATATATGCAGGGAGGACATGGCAGCTGCAGCCCATCAGCCACAGGAACAATCATGGATGTGGGCAGTTTCCCACCTGTGCACTTAAGTGAGAAACGCAGACACCGCAGATCGCGGCTTGCAACTGCTACCACGCCCCCTCGCTAAGCTGAGAGCGATACCCACAGCCTGGCTCGTGGCTCGTTACGCGAGCCAATGCTCGCATTTAGATCTGAATTTTTCGCTCATACTTTCCTCGTATTTTGAATTTCTCGTATACAGAGGTGATCGTATCTCGAGGTTCCACTGTATTTGATATATTTTTCCTTACATGTACCCTCAGCATTTGTTCTGTGACTTTCATCGGTATCCTTTGTATGTCTCAACCTGTCTTGACTGGCACTTCCTCTCTTTCCTCCTGTTCACATAAAGCCTGATTCTCAGACCCTCATTGCGAGGTGCATTGCTCACCTTCCATCTGCTTTTTGACTAGCTACCAATGGTAGACAGGCCCCCCATTCCCCTCTGTGAAAACATCATTCATATTCTTGGGAATGCTTCCTGTGTTTGAAGGTGATTCTCAGTGTTTTTTCTCCACCTTTCCTTGGTATCCTTGTGTGTGCGTCAACCTCTCTTCATTGATCTTTCCTATCTCAATTGCATTTGACTGAGCAACCAAAGCGAAACTGACAGATTACTCTAAGGGACTAAACACACACACACACATTAGTGTTTAAGAAAACAATTACATATAAGATTTATATCAGTTCTTTGCAAAGCAAAATGCTAGACAATAATAATTAACATAATATAATGAGGATACCAACTTTAAATTCCTATAAACATCATGCAAAAGACTTGAATCCCCCACTGACTTGTTCAGTTTTTTTGGGTTTCTTATTAGTGGGTGGTACCAGGAGACGTTCAGGTTTGTTTATGGCGGTGGTGCTTCGGTCTTTCTGAAGAAACAAAAGAGAGGTTAATATCCCGCCATTGTCCCCCCGCATGGTTTGTTGCGGCGCCCGTAGGGTCCTTAAGCTGCTCCCCATGCGCTCGTGCGTGACATGACCCCCCCACCAGCCCAGGTGGCCCAAACCAAGAGGTTGTGAACTCAGGAGAGAGCATCAGCATTGGCTTGAAGGTTACCTCGGCGATAAGTGATGGTGAACTTGTAAGGCTGCAAGTCCAAAAATCACCTGGTGACCCAAGGATTCGTATCCCTTTGGATAGCCATCTACTGGAGGGCGGCATGGTCTGTCATCAGGGTGAATTCACGGCCCAGCAGGTAGTACCGCAGGTAAGTTACCACCCACTTGATGGCCAAGGTTTCCCATTCCACTGCTGCATACCTGGTCTCCCAGTCCAACAGTTTCCAGCTCAGGTAAATTACGGGGTGTTCGATACCGTCGATGCTTTGGCTCAGCAGGGCACCTAGACCTGTGTCCGAAGCATCAGTCTGGAGGAGAAAAGGAAGAGAAAAATCAGGAGTTCTCAACACAGGTGCTGTTGTTAGGGCCATTTTCAAGTCACTGAATGCCCATTCCGTAATATCGGTCCACACCACATGTAAAGGGGCCCATTTCTTTGTCAGGTCCGTCAAAGGTGCTGCTCTCTCCGAAAAACGAGGTACAAACCGGCGGTAGTAACTTGCTAGTCCCAAGAAGGCTTGCACCTATTTTTTGACTATCGGACAGGGCCATTCCAAGATGTCTTTGATTTTAGACTGCTGTGGTTTCACCAGCCCTCCTCCCACCTGGTAACCTAAATACTTGGCTTCGTTCAACCCAAAATAACATTTCTGCGGGTTGATCCGAAGCCCGACCCTCGCTAGTGTCAGGAGAACGGCGTAAACCTGCAACACATGTTCCTCCCAGGTGCCGGAATAAATGACCACGTCATCCAGGTAGGCGGCACTATAGGACTGGTGGGGCCGTAGCACTCTATCTATCAGACGTTGAAAAGTCGCTGGTGCCTCGTGCAGTCCGAATGGGAGGACCTTGTATTGCCAGTGTCCACTAGGGGTGCTAAATGCTGTTTTTTCTCTTGCGGATGCCGTTAAGGGAATTTGCCAATATCCCTTTGTCATGTCAAGAGTAGTCAAATAACGGGCCGTCCCCAGCCGTTCGAGGAGCTCGTCCATAAGGGGCATGGGGTAGGCATCAAATTTGGAGACTTGGTTAAGACGTCGAAAGTCATTACAAAATCTCCATGACCCATCTGGCTTAGATACGAGGATGATGGGACTAGACCAGGGACTGTGACTTTCTTCAATAATGTCCATATCCAGCATGCGCTGGACCTTCAGTTCCACCTCTGCACATTTCGCCTCTGGGAGGCGGTAGGGGCGTTCCGTGACTACCACCCCTGGGTCTGTGACTATGTCTTGCTGAATCAGCGAGGTGCGGCTGGGTGCTTCACTGACCACTTCCGGAACAGACAGGATTGCTCGTTCAAGCTCCCATCGCTGGAAGGACGTCAGATTGTGACCGAGGTTAAGGTCCGCTGTTTTTGAGAAAAGGGAGAGGGCAGGGCCGGCAAGAGGAGGGTCTTCCCTATCCTTCCACGGCTTTAGGAGGTTGACATGATACACCCTCTCACTCGGTCGACAATTTGGTTGGCTTACGAAATAGTCCTCGAGCCCTTTTCTTTCCTTCACCTCGTAAGGGCCAAGCCAATGTGCCTGCAATTTTGAGTGGGAAGTGGGCACAAGCACCATTACTTGGTCTCCTGGTTGAAACTCTCGTAAGGAGGTGTTACTATTATAGTACTGCACCTGTGCTGCTTGAGCTTTCGACATATGATGTTTTAGTAATGGTCTGATTTTTCCTAATCTATCGCGTAATTGCACGATATACTCTAATATATTGGTGGAGGGAAGTGCCTCACCTTCCCATCCTTCTTTTAGGACGTCCAAAATACCCTGGGGCTGACATCCGTACGGTAACTCAAAAGAGAAAAACCCCGTAGAGGCTTGGGCACCTCCCGATAAGCGAAAAGTACCAGGGGTAAAAGCTGGTCCCAGTTCCTACCGTCCACGCTGACTACCTTGTGGAGCATCTGTTTAAGGGTTTGGTTAAATCTCTCCACCAACCCGTCCGTTTGAGGATGATAAACGGATGTTTTAAGATGCTGAATACGGAGTAACTTGGCAACCTCCCTGAACGTATCCGAAGTGAAGGGCATACCTTGGTCCGTAAGGACTTCTTTAAGTATGCCCACTCGGGAGAAAAGCCCTACTAATTCCTGTGTGACATTTTTCGTGTTAGTGGCTCGCAGGGGAACCGCGTCTGGGTACCGGGTTGCGTAATCGACCATAACTAAAATATATTTATGACCTCGCGCCGAAGGTTCCAGGGGTCCTACTAGATCGATACCAATCCTTTCAAAGGGAATGCCTATGAGGGGAATCAGAACTAGAGGAGCACGACCCCTACAGGGTATCTGACAAAGCTGGCTGGTTGGGAAAGACTGACAGAAACTTCAGACCGCCTCATTTATTCCGGTCCAATAAAATCGGAGTTTTATTCGCTCCAATGTTTTTTCGGCCCCAAGGTGGGCACCTAAGAGGTGGGCGTGAGCCAGTTCGCAAACCTCCCACCGGTAGGTTCGCCGTACTAGAAGCAGTTTCCGCCTCTCACCTTCATGTTCCGCAACTCGGTACAACAGATCGTTGTCTAACACAAAGCAGGGTCCCGGTGGTGTGGACTCCACTGATGGTATGTCGTCTACGGAAATGATGGCATTCCTGGCGAACTTCAGGGAATCATCGTTCCACTGCTCTCTTTTAAATAACGCCGGAGTGAAGAGAAACTAATGCTCCATGCCGGCGAGCGGTTCAGATGGGCAGTCCGAGGGAATTCCTGTCCAACCCGGAGCCCTACCTGGTTGCACTTCCGGGTTAAGGTCCGTTGCCGAAGAGGATTCCACCCAGCTGTCCACGTCATCAATAGTTGCCGAAGTGCACATCGTGGGAGCGGTTGGGAGAGCCCCTTGACCCTCCACAGTCAGACCCAGGCTAGGTGTGGGAGTGGTTTTTGTTCTACCGCTGATACTCTCTGACCAGTCTTGTTCGAGTATAAGCTGAAAGGGGAGTTCAGGCAAAACAGTGACAAGCAGTTGTTTCAGCTTCCCCTTCCAGGAGGTGTAACATTTCGTGGACCAGTATGATCTGGTCTCACCGTGTACACACGTCACGTTCATTCTCTGAGCCTTCCATTGTCGCGGTAAAACATAACGGTGAGTAACAAAGGTAATGTTACTCCCGGAGTCAAACAGTGCCACCACTGAGTGTCCATTTACCAACATCACTCCCGTATTAGGAACTGCCAGGGGATGTGACAGAGCCTCTCTCCTTTGGCCCAGCTGCAGTCCATTGCCTCCATGGCGTTGAGAGGACAGTTGGGAAGGAGGTGTCCCACCTTGCCACACTTGTAACAGTGCGGCGTGGAGGCCCCCCTCTCTCTCGGTCTCAGTTGAGGCTCTGCTGACTGACGGGTGGGCTCCAGCGTGGCAACAAGTCCCTGTCGGACCCTATGAGCAGGCTTCCCCGACCCCCCGAGTTGGAGAACCGCCAATTAGCGCTCCAGGACCTCCAAAAGACCGTTCATGTCCTTATAGGAGTGCCATCGGACCTGCTGGGCGAGATCATCCGGCATGGCATTTACTAACCCCTCACAGGCCACCTGCTCTACTACCTGGCGGGCCTGGTTCACGTCTGGCCTTAGCCAGCACCCAAGCATGCCTCAGAACTCGAATGCCTGTGCTTTTGCCGGGCCGTGGGGGTCAAATTTCCAATGCCTCCACTCCCTCGCCTGCTGGTCCGAGGTTACGCTGTAGCTCTTGAATATTTCGGCCTTAAGGAGGTCGTATTGGGCGGCCTCCTCCTCAGGGAGCTCGTGATAGGCGCGCTGCGCGGGCCCCTTCAAATATGGTGCCAAGATGGAGGCTCACTCCGCCCGCGGCCATTGGTTCCGAGAGGCTGTCCTCTCAAACACCGACATGTATGATTCTATGTCATCCACCTCTGAGAGTGGCACGATGGGAGGTGGTGTAGGCCGGGCAGGCTCAGGTTTCACGGCTTCTGCTGCAGCCAGCCGTCTCTTGGTCTCAGCCAACTCTGCTTTGGTGGCAGCCTGATCCACTTTCAGAGCCTGTAGCTCGTTAGCCATAGTGGTCAGGACCGCATTCAGCTCCTGCCCTTCTGACATTTCGGGCGTTGTATCCTGCCGACTACGCCACTGTAATAAAAAGCAAAGACACGTATAAAGGTTTGGGGTTTTTTAGGCCCCATATACTGTAAATAAAAAAGATGCACGTCAGTGTTTTCTACAAAGTACAACAGACAGTCAAATTAAACCAGGTTGGACATTTTATAATGAGGAACAGGAAGTAATGAAAGGATGATGGGAAAAGTCGTGATGGATGATGGGAGAGTGATGTCATCATTGGGGGACTGGAGGTTAGAAAGGACCCTGGAAGTGGGTGGTACCAGGAGACTTCCGGGTTTGTTTATGGCGGTGGTGCTTCGGTCTTTCTGAAGAAACAAGAAAAGAGAGGTGAGTACCCCACCATTGTCCCCCGGCAGGATTTGTTGCAGCGCCCGTCGGGTCCTTAAGCCACTCCCCATGCGCTTGTGCGTGACAGTATATAACATTTAGCCATTATTAATATTAGGTTAAAAAATATGCCTGCTTTCCCATACTTCTATCTATCTATCTATCTACAGTACTTCTGTTGTAATTAAGAAATCCAGTCAATAATATATTATTTGAGAAAATGAAGAATTATTCATTACAGTTCTTAATGGGCAAGGGATCTATTGCATTTTTACTTCCATGTAAATGGAAGTTTAGTGAGGGGATGAAAAATTCTCTATCAAGTCAAGTTCAGATTCCAATTCTATGGTGTTGAAGACATCAAGGAAGCTTACTATTAGCATGGTGTGTGTGTCTGTGGAAAATCATTTTAAAAGTACAGTTTTTGTCATAAAATTATGTGCTCTTTTGCGTTGTTTGGAGCTCCTAGACGACAACATCCTGGCAGAGATACATAAATTAAGAATACTAGCCAACCCGCGGCATAGCATACGCCGCATAATTATGTATTGATGGGTGAACACTTCCTGAAAGACACAGATGTCCAAATGGGGTGGGTTTGAGGATACGACTGTAGGTGAATGAAAAAATGGAACTCTGGAGAGGGCAACATACAATTGTCCATGACTGAAAACTGGAGGACCGCCGTCGCGCCTCCACCTCCCAGTGCGAGGGACGGGGCTGGACAGTGCTCAGGTGGAACGGGGGAAGAGGGGAAGGACGCCCATTCCGCCCCCTCCATCCCGGCCCCCCCGCCTTGCTAGTCTGCCGATTTCTTAGTCATCTCTTAGTCATCGTTCAGTACGCACTGCCTGCTCATGTGCCCGCCCCCAACTCCTCACCTGAGTCGCTTTTGTCTGTGTACAGTCCACATGCACCTGTGAGTCACGTTGACTGTTCATTTTCCAAACACCGCCTCAGTTGCTTTCGTCTCTGCTACAGTCCACATGCACCTCTGAGCCACGTTGACTTTTCATTGTTCTTTGTGGTTCCGGCTGCTTTTCTATATACAGTATAATCCACCAAGTCACCCGACCATGGTAGTTGCGAGGGGGGGTGTGTACAAAGGGCAGGGACTTAATCAGTGCGAGCATATGACCCGCACTTACTGGGAATTCCTCGTTTGTGGGGAACAATTGCATGCCCCAGTCTCCATCACGAATGGGGTTCAAAGGCTTACCCATGCCTCTTGGTGCCGGGTAGACACACGTTGATCCATTCAGTGTAGCATGCGTGCAGTACCGGACATCCAAGGGCATCACAGACCTGTTATTGCTCAATCTCACGTGGTTGAAAGCCACTTGTCCCTCTAAGAAGTTGGACGCCGACTGCTCGGCGCGTAACTATTTAGCAGGAGGGAGTCTCGTTCGTTATCGGAATTAACCAGACAAATCGGTCCATCAACTAAGAATGGCCATGCACCACCACCCACAGAATCGAGAAAGAGCTATCAATCTGTCAATCCTCTCCGTGTCCGGGCCGGGTGAGGTTTCCTGTGTTGAGTCAAATTAAGCGAAAGGCTCCACTCCTGGTGGTGCCCTTCCGTCAATTCCTTTAAGTTTCAGCTTTGCAACCAAACTCCCCCCGGAACCCAAAGACTTTGGTTACCCGGTTGGCTGCCCAGCGGGTCATGGGAATAACGCCGCCAGATCGCCAGTCAGCATCGTTTATGGTCGGAACTACGACGGTATGTGATTGTCTTCGAACCTCCAGATTTCGTTCTTCATTAATGAAAACATTCTTGGCAAATGCTTTCGCGCTCGCTCGAATTATCAGCGGGCGTGGCTCTGTCGTGCGTGTGCCATGGTCGGCTGCTAAATGAATTGTTGGTGGGCGGGGCTCTGTGAGTTGGCGGGCGTGGCTCTGTCTTGCATGCGTCTTGCTTGCCATGGACTTAGTGAATTCTTAAGAGTTGGTGGGCGTGGCTCTGTGAGTTGTCGTATCCCATGGTCTTAGAGTTGGTGGGCGGGGCTCGGTGAGTTGGCAGGCGGGGCTCTGTCTTGCATCTTGCCTGCCCATGGTCAGCTGCTTTAGTGAATTATATATAGAGATGTGGTTTCCAACATATCTGCCCTGAACACTAAGACCCACGTACAATGAGAACTTCTGAAAAAATTGACCCATCTTTTTCAAACATCATGTTTGTCATGTAACAGGACCCAGGTCTATTGTTTTTGGTCCAGATTGGTGTGGTAGTTACCCCATCTCCTTCAAAAACAATTTGACCTATCTCCAACAATAACTGCTGTATAAATGCTTTAATTTAACTGGGATTTTTTTTGCAACTTGCTCTGTTTAGTCATACGACTAGGCCTATTAGTATGCAAATTTTTTGCACTAGTAGTTTTTAAACTATGTAATTTATTTAAATAGACATGTATGCTGAAAGGAATCACATTCAAGCACTTATGCACACACATACATACATACTCACATGAGGAATATTTTGGGCAAAATTAAACAAATAAATATTCAAAAAAGTACAGTGAAATGTGACAAGCAATAAATAAAAACAACATAATGACTATAAATAATTAAAAGTGTCACACAATATGTTTGTTTCTTAATTCTTTATCTCATGTCATTTTTTAGCCCGTTAATCCAGGGTTATGGGGTGGGCTGGATCCTATACCACCTAGCCTAGGGTACAAGGCAGGAACAAAAACTGGACAGGGCACCAGTCCATCGCAGTGCGAACACACACACAACAAACACAAACTAAGGCCAATTTAGCATCACCAATTCACCTAAACTGCATGTCTTTGGACAGCTACTGTGAGGCAGCAGCTCTACCACCACTGTGCTGCCTTATTTCTTTATGTATTTATTCAATTATTACTTCATTTATTTATTTCAGTGAAACACACGCAACATAAAGCTTAGTGGCCCCCAACTGATTATTGGGCTTCCCCTTGGCAAGGGTTGGAGTTATCACTGGATTAAGTTCTTTGACAGTAATTCTTTCATTTCTTAGGAAAATTAAACTATCGGTACTTTACAAATGTACCTTACATTATATGGATGGACTGGCCATTGGGACTAATGGGACCAACCCTGCTGTGTTCTCTCTCTGTGCTGTGCAGTCGAGCCACAAGCTGGAAATTCAAGAGAGAGTGAGACAGAGGTGTGACGTGATTGGCCCATGCTATCTAATCCAGGAACCTGTCCAGTCACATTATCATACTAACTCTCAGACACGCTGCATCGATGTGAACAAGAAAAAAGTGTGAGAGGCGAGCTGGAGTTAAAAACATTTTTCTTAAGTTAAATAATAAAATTACTGATTTATCCATCAGGGATTGCAGTATCATCAGCGTAGAGCGGCTATTGCAATGAAATTCATTCTTGCACATCTCCATAAGACAGCTCATAAAAACTGCAGTGGTGAAGGGTAAATTGAAAGATTAAGGATGTCCAATGTTAACAAGACAAGTCATAGTCAGAAGATTTCTCTTTGATTTCATTTTTTCCCCTTGTGTATCTAAACTTTTTTATGCTTTCATTTACAAGGACGCCAACTTTCAAACATGTGGAGTAGAGTTAACTGGCAAGAATTGAACATACATTTACTTCAGACTTTGCTAATAAGAACGCCAGGATAAAAAAAAAAAAACAGTGAAGGCAGAGACATATATAGTAGTTTGCTACGTGCCATTTTGTGGTTTTGTGGATGTTATGGGTTGATTGATCAGATAGCAGTGGCCATGGTGTAGACTAGTGGAAGTGACCTTGTTGCTCATCCTGTGTTGTATGCAACTGATTCTCAATGCTTATTCTTTCATACAGTGTTGCTGATACCATATTCTTTGTGTAAAAGCCCTATTGGTGTTTCATAGTGCACATGCCTATGGCCCATAATATATTGTTACATTGGTATATTAAAAGCATTGTTTTGTAAATCAGTTACCACATTGTGATTTGAATTTCATGTTTTGGGACCACTACCTCTAAGAAGGGTACTGAGAGGTGGGGCATTTGTATTAAAAGGTAGGTCAAATGGGCCCCAAAGCTCACCTCAGCCTAGGGGCCCCCCCAAGTTAGTTAATCTGTCTTGATTATTAGTAATATGGTTTGAAACTATACTCTTTCAAATTGCCCATCACAAACCTGTCCTTGAAATGACGGAGGATAGCTGGGTAGCAGAGGAAGTGACTGGGTGACAAATCGAGCAGCAATACATTGTGATATAATGTAAAAATGTTGTTAACAAGTCAAGCTACATGCACTATGCAAAATATAAAACAACAGTAAATTTTCTCTACACTGGGAACAGTCTTCTGCAAATTTGTACAAATATTATGCTTTCATGGAATGTAATTGTTTTGGATGGCATGAATTAAAGTTCTGAACAAGATGGATGCGTGTGTATTATTGACAGAAGGCAGCAAAGCTCAGAAAGTGCTGTATCCATGAGTAAGTCTGTATGTATGTATTGCTTCTAGTAATTGAAACTGTATATGCAAGGTATGATAAATTCTGTTTGTATATTTATGCCTGCCATCTCTGTTAAGCATGTGCTATTTTGTAACTGAAGTGAATTTTTCCCTGACTTTGTAATGACTTAGGGTTGTCACCAATGTAGTAAACATAATATGTACAATACTGAACATATTTTGAACAGCAACATGAATTTTCATTAGCAAGAATTTTCTAGTTTATTTGTGTGATAGTACAATAACATTTTTATAAATTGTAAATTGTAATACCAGGCTGTTATGGACTAGAAGAGCCAAAGCACATTAATCCCTTTATGTCCCAAAAACACGTCCAAAAATGTCCATTAGAGGGGAGTATACTGCCAAATCCCCTGCTAGATATTTTGTAACACATATTCTTTATAAAAATAAAAAGGTTTATTTCTACAAAACTTTTTGTGATAAGAATGAAGTTCCATAGAGCACAAAGTGCAAAATGTAGTTACCTAAAACAAAAGGCAATCCAGGAAAGCAAGTTCTCAATACAGTAATACAGAGCAAGGTCAAAAAAACGAGCAATAAGGTTTAGACACCCAATAAATCAAAGAAAAAGAAGAAAACTCACCATCTCCCTAGCATGTTCAAATTGAACCGTCAGGAATTGTGGAAGGCCCTCCGGATTTATAAAATGGAAGTCATTTTCTGGCTGTGATTGCCAGGTGACCCCGCCTCTTGGGGAATCACCCATAAAACTCATGGGACATAACATAGGCTGCTTTTATACATAGACAAAACTAAAAATAAAGAAAGATGAACACAATCAACATAAAAAGAATTTTAAAAATGAACAATGACTCATGTGAAATATAGAAAATAATAAATTGACCTGATATAATACAATTCAATGTATGCTTTCTTTCATTAATATCACCACACATATTAATAAAAAAATTAAGTGTCCATGTTTCCTGAGGTGTACGCTCAATAAAAAAATAATCCATACAGTAGTAGTTTTAAATTACTTGGAATTAAATGTCCATTCAAATAAATAAATAAATAACCTACAAATATTTTATCTAATAGTTTAATTTTAATTGGCCTATTCATGTTTCTGAAATAATGTATTTACAGAATCATTCACGTACACAAAAATTAAATATTTGACGTACAAAAATTTATTTCAAAGAAACGATATTCAATTAAATATATCTGCATTTTTTAAAAATCTTTATGATTCTTTCCCTTAATGTTATATAGGTGGTTCCCAGTATTTTTCCCACGGATCCCGCACTAGCTACGTCACTGTCTATATTTTACTCTTTCCAGCCAAACTCGCGCATCGATGGCGGTGCTGGGTTTAAACACTTGGAAAACTCTGGGTCAATTCATAGTCGGCCCTTCGAACTTGCCATTTGCAGGAATGGCGTAACTCCGGATAGGTTCATACTCGTCCTGTAGGTTTACCTGGTTGGCTGCTGTCCCTTCATCGATTCTGTTTACCCCGAAGCCGCCAACGCACCGATAGGATTTTTTTGGTTTAAGCGGCAGAACAAGTAGAGCGGGGCGTTAAGTAAGTGGCGGCCTGCTGAAGAGCAATGCGAGACGAACTTCTTGAAGCCTTGTCGGGGGCTGTCATATTCTAAGAGCGGGAGGAGAAAAGAGGGAAAGAGAAGAAAAGGGACAAGTCTAGTTCCAGATTCTTGACTTGTGGCACCATTACCTGGTTTTATATGTGTCATTTGCACGCCGCTACGAAGGGTGTATGGTAATAAAACTGCAATAAATTCTGCTTACACAGGTTTGAAGAACAGCATAAAAAAGAAAAAAAAAACAATGTTCGGGAGACAAGGACGGATAGTTCCTTCTACCGCATACTAATCAACTTGGTACACTTCAGGAAGCGACATGTCCACGAGTGGGATGGATGTGACGTCATGAAGAAGTAGTGTAAAATTTAGCTGAAGCTGCTGGGCAACGCCCCGGGAGTGTGCTTCCACCTAGGCGGGGTTGGTATCGACCCGTGTTCCAGGAGTGGGATTCAATCTGGTGTTGCTACAAAAATGACCTAAGGCCCTAGGAAACGGTTACACGTATTCTTTTCAAAATCAGCAGAGAAACCCTGTTGGCAATAACGACTAATGTGGCCTGGTGAGACTCGAAGGTGTGCACTTGTCAATGTGTTAAGACTTTTTAAAACAGTATTCCTGATATATCATCTAAGTAAAAATCCCTGAAACAGGAAAAAATTGTTTGTTCCACCAGGAAAACAATAACAGATGCTTGTAAACCCCATAACATTTTTTGCAGCGTAATCGAGCATGCATTTAAGTTATTTTGACAAAGACACGTAATCTTTTGCAGTACTGTAATGAAGATTCCTGAGAGTTTAATTTTGTATTTAAAGCACCGAAGTATTTATTGATGTAGAGAAAACAGAAGTTTAAAGCTAAGAAGTGGACCAAAATTAGCCATAATTGCTTTTATGATTTTATTTCAGCTAAAGTGACATTCTTTGAGAGTTCCAAAGTAAATCTGTGTCCAGCAGAAAACAGTTATGTTAAATCCTGAATATCATTAAATGGTTGGCTTGGTCTGATTCTCATGATTTCCTGCTTTTTGGCATTTCAGTTCAGCTAGCCATTTTAAAAGATGGAGTTACAGATACCCAGTTAAAAAACCTGTTTCTGACACTGGACAGTGTGGATCCACCAGACTGAAAAAACTGAAAAAGGTATTTAAAATGATGAAAACTAACTCATCCTATAAATTGTTAAATACATTTAACTTTTGCATTTCAATTTTTAACATATATTTCAATCTCAGATATATTGTTAAAAAAATGTAGAGAAAGATTTGAATAAAAGAAGTTTGCTTGAGATCATGGCTGTTATTACACTTGCACTATTAAACTTCGCACTTGCAAAGCCCCGATTGGAATTTTTCTTAGTATGTTCTCTCCAAAGCCAAAATGGGTATTCTGGTGGTACCATAATGTTTCTAATAATGTACATTCTAGATACATTGCTATCCTGGTACAAGTCAGAGTAGCTGTGTGTGTGTGTGGCTGGTTTGGATTGGTCTAGCATCCACTGCAGCTGTCATTCAGTCCAAGATTGCAGAAATCTGTAGTTTGCTAAAATAGGTTCACTGTAATAGGGAAAGATGGTTTAGGAAATGGATGCATGAATATAAATATCAACAAAATATATAAAAAAAAAAAAAAAAATCGGGGCTGATGTTACATGGCCGCCATAATAGTGAGATTTCATTGCAGTGAACATTGTTCTTAATTTATAATCTTTAGTCACAATAGTAAGTTGATTCCAGGTTTCTCTTTAGATCTCTTGTCATTAGACATTACTGACAATATTTTTTGCATTTCACAGAGTTCAGCTAGTGCCCCTACAGATGTCATTAATGAACATTATTTAAATGTGTGTAAAATTATGGTTTTGGTCCAGTCTAAGTTTTACAGTACCATTATTTCAGATACATTTTTTTGTTGACTTTGTTGTATCTCCGTTTGCATGCTGTCTTTGTTTTTCTTTTATTAGCTTAATTGATGATTCTAAAATTGGCCTTGTATCTGATATGCAGCGACAGGCTCCTACATCTAACAACCCAGATCAGATTAAGTTGAAAATATTAATAAAGTTAACTTACTATTCTCATGAAAATGTGTTTTTATAATACTAACGATATCCCAAAATCTAAATATTTAATTAGGGAAACCTGATATTATAGGAGGGAGTGTAGCCATCTTGAACTCCTCAAGTCTAATTCTAAATCCAGACTTAGGAGCTTTCAGAATGTAATTTGTATAAGGTTGTCTAATTTCCTGCCAACGTACAAATACACATTGTTAGATCATGTGGTAGCTAAACTTCCCTTGTATTCATATCTTTGTGGTTTTGTTGTAAAGTTCTTGATAAATTGGAATCCTGCTTGACAGTTTTAGGTAGGTTTTGTCTGGATTCAATCCAGAACTGGAGTAGAAGGTTGAAAAATAAATGAGTAGCTGTTTTGTTTTTTTTTTTTATATTTAGTATCCCTGAATGATTCCTTATCTGCTCAGTTTGTGTGTGGTTTTAATGTTTTTCCAATGGACTTCCTCTAAGTTGTCCTTCTTCCTTCCATATCCCAAAGATGTGTATGTTGGTTTAACTGGTGAATCGTAACTGTCACTGTATGAGTGTGTATGGTGTACATTTATCTTTCCTGCACTCGACTTGACTGGCATATCATCCAGAGCTGCTGGGATAGGCTTCTTGCAGTCATTTTACAGAAAAGATTAGGTTTGAAAAAAGGAATTAATGCATGAAAAATGCTAGCTGAAGCAAGACTGTTCTGTGAAACACATGTCTGCATTGACATATCTTCTAATGAGGTTTTATGCCTTAAGAAGGCATGCAAAACACTGAATGTCTATGTAGGGCTTGAAAGAGTATGCAGAAAGTTTGTGGGTGCATGTATGTGTATGGGCTGTGTGATTGTGTAGTGGTTTGGATTGTGTAGTGGCCCTGAGTTTGAATCTATTCCCTTGTTTTTGTCTGTGTGGACTCCGCACAATACTTGACAGTTGATGTCTTATTGTGCGTGCGTGCATGAATGTGAATGAATAAGCAGTCCCTGCAGTGGACTTTCCCCCTGTCCAGGCTATCCTCTACCTTGCACCCATAAGTTTTAAGAAAGCCCATTGTTGCAAAAGCTTTCTTTCTTTCTAATGTGACTATTTGGAGCAAATATATATCTTCATTTGGTCAAACTCATGTGTCATTTCAGCAAGACAGTAGACTTGGAATAATTTGATTTATTTTTTTCATTATAAATGTTTTGCTAGTCACTGTGCATGCGTATGTGTATGTATATATCCAGAGAGAGAGAGAAACACTGCATTGTGATTACAACACAAGTAATTTAGCAAGGATACAGGCCTATAATTATTCATTTAATTATTCATTATTTGTAATTTTAATATGCAGTTTTTCTTGCTTCCTGTGTGCTCTGTTCTGTAGATTTGTTTTAAGAAAAACAACCATCTTCCAATTGATTACTGAGTCCCCTGCATATGGATGGTCAGCTGGAATTCAAAGCAAGATGTTCGCATATGCCCTGGTTACATTGGTGCTGGGGGCACTTTGTATTGTCCTCTTTCTCAGGTGAGATCTAAAAGATAAAGAATGAAGTAATTACATTTTGTTAAACAAAACATCTTGTTCTAACATTTTTACACTGCTTAATTTTAACAAGGTATTTGCTTTTCATTATCATAAATAAATTGTATTTTGTTTATAAAGTTAGACAAAGGAAAATTACCCAAATTGGATAATCAGGTAGAAAATGGATAGATTGATGAATAAATATGAAACTTTACTGTTCCTCAGGACCGAGGACACTTAAAAAGAGAAAGATATTGCTTTTTTTTTTTTTTTTTTTTTTTTTTTTTTTTTTACCCAAACACCTATAGTTATATCACATGAATCAATATTCTACCTGTAGGCTGGGTGACCGTGTGATGTAAAAATTATCCCATATTAAGCAACATTTCTCAGTGGATGTCACACATTCCTGCTCTGAACTTTACTGAGAAAGAGCGATAAGTTAGGTCCTTTATATTATTTTTTGCTGACTGTGCTCCTGTTGTTTTAATGTGCTTAATCTGTGTGTTACCCTTCACCAGACATTGATCACCTAATTCAATGTAACCGTTCTGCAGGTGGCTTTTGTGCCGTTTGGCCATCCAGTTCTTACAAAACAAACTTGGAGCAGATTTGAAAATCGGATCAATTGGATTCTTTTCTATTCATAATGTTGGAGTGCAGTTGGATCTACAGCAGACTTTGGTAAGTTTCTATTTGTTTAATGTCCTCTTAAGGCAGTGGAGTTATTACTTGGTAATCAATAAGTTGGTGTAAAATATCCTTTTTGTTTTTTAGGAAATTGGCAGTGCCTGGATCTCTAGTAAGATCTTCAATCAAGAATTGCAGTGAGTTTTCTCTATGTTTAATAATGGTCTGTGTTGACATACTTATATTCGGAAAATTTTGTTTAACCTAATTGTGAACCTATTATTAATTAACCAAGATTTTATTTAGCATAACCTAACATTCTCCCACTTGCTTATTCCAATTCAGGATACTGAAACATAGCCTGGTACCACTGGGTGCCAGTCCAGAGAGCTTTTTAAATTTTTTTTGGGAATGTTACAAGTAGAGTTTATAGCTCATAAGAGGTTCTGCATGTATACCTGTCAGGCAAAATAGCAGTATTCCATGTTAATATATTTAATTACAGAATAGGTCCCGCATCTGTAAAAGGTGAGTTAGGTTACCAACGTCCAGAGTGTGTCTGATAATAACAATTTCAAGGCTTGTTCATGTAAGTTTTGAAAGATAATATTAATCTAAGAGGAAGGCTGAAGAATGTGAGTGGTCCTGATCTTCAGAGATCTGCAGTTTCCCTAAAGTTTGATAACTTATCTTTCACATTTGCTAATCACTATTCCATTATTCCACATTAGATTTAGATTGGATAAATTTAAATTGGTGTAACGAAATTTTTAATTGTATGAGGCAGGAAGACGTTTACTGAAATATGGTATACTGTACTGAATACTTTAATTACTTGAGGTTAAATTAGAATTGCCTAGCCTTTTGATTGGGTGTTATCAATAGGAAGTTTATTCCTTTTTTATGTCTGGGCTTTATTGTAGCATTAAATATGCAAAAATGTTTTTCAAATATTAATAGCTAAAGAAATTACCTACTTAAATCTAACTACCGGTATACATATATAGGTAGGTTTTGGCTTAGAATGGTCTCAACATATAGCATCCTGCACATAACAAAAACATAAAACAGAACAGTTTTTTATTTTCAACTAGGAATCAATTCATTTTCAACTAGTGACTTCCATTTGTTTTAAATTAAGATCAAAATTAACTAGTTTTGATGTGAGTCAATATAGAGTAGCCATCAGTAATGCTGAGGCATAGTATATATAATAAGCACAGTACATACTTAATCACCATTTTATGTTAGTTGTCTATTAGTGATGGATTTTAGTGCCATCAGTATGTTTTGTAGTATAACTTACGGTTATATTGCTTTACTGAAGGGTCAGAACCAAATTAGTGGTGTGGCATTAGGTTTTCAGTGAGGGACTGATGTATTTTAACAATACAAGTAAAACCCACAGTAATTTGGAATCAGAACAAATATAATCTGCCCAGTAGCAGGACCTATATGTCTTGTAATATTTAAGGGTAACAATTACTGGAAATTAATATATCACCCTCTTCCAAGGAGAAGTGGAATTTCTATTTTTGTCTTTGCTGCATTTTAACAAAAGATGTCCATCATTTACTGCAAAATAAAAAATAATCCCTAATACCACTGTAATTATCATGCTTACTTTCTAACAATCTTAAAGCCTCACTAGCCTTTCATTTTGACAAGTGTTTAGTTAAATATGTTGGAAAGTTGGTATGTTGACGAGAATTCTGTAGTGAAGGCTCCTAATTTGGGGGTAATGTTTGGAGAACATTTTTAAGAGACACCCAGACACATTTGTTAGCATTCGTTACCTGTCTCTGCCAGTAAGATATTTGCTTTTATTTTGTCAGGCGTTACTTTGCATTATGTCTTGCTGATGTCCGTATACGGGCAGACCTTCAGAAGGAACCCAGTTTTCAAAAGTCTTCGACATCCTGTAAAGCAGTAATTAGGCCTAATGAACCAGGTGGTGGACTGATGAACTCTGGCTTTCTGCGTCTTTTGTGCCAGGTGAATTATTCAAAAACTATGACCACAAACAACTATCATTATGTTGGAAGTGCCTGTTAATAAAGACTTTTCTCTTTTTACATTTCTCAGCTCTTCTGTATGCACGTGGACTCTGTCAACATCATGGTTTTAAACCTTTGTGTTCCTGAATCTCTGTGGCATATGACAGTGACTGGTATCACACTACTTTTTAACAATGATGGAAAAAGGTACTACAGTCATGTTTTATGTAATGATTTGATTTATTCTTGCTCTCTGCTTATTAATGTCTTGTCAAATGTATTTTCTTGTGATGTCCAGGTTTGGCTGTGAGTTCTTAGTGAGCCAACTAAGCAGCAAAGTCTTGAAAAGCAGCTCTCTGGTAAGAATATTTTATTCTTTCCACCCAAAGTGTTGTTGTTGTTAAAAGAACTATAATTTAACTTGGTAATTTATTTTTCCTGTTTAAAAAAAAAAAAAAAAGAAAGAAAAAACGTCAAATGATATTACTCAGACTTGTCCTTGAATGTTCTAGTAAAGACGTATACCATAACCACACATTCATAGTATAAATAATACAATTTATCTTCAACAGGGTTACAGATTTCCAGTGGCGGACCGTCAGGGCCTGTAAGGCCTTCTCTGCTGGCCTAAAAAAATATCTGAATCACAAACTGATGTTAATTATATTTTGTCCATGAATACTTATTAAATAATTCCAAATAGTCTGTCCGCTTCCTTTCATAGCTTTTCCGATGGTTGTGCTGCTTCCAGACATCTATTTTCGTATTAAAGCATTTAACCAATCACATTTCAGCCATCATTTGTTGCCAGGCAGGGTCAAAGTCAATGAAGTCTCCCCGGAGGCCTTCACTATCCGTTCTGCAGGCCTTCTAAAACAAAATAAATGTCGATTAAACTGTTGCTTCAACCAATCAGATTTTGAGTTGGTGTTACTAGGGCCCTCTAGCAGGCGTACAGCAGCATCACCGTATTCAGACCTGTTGATTGGATAGGATGGTGTAAGTATGCCGTGGATGATTTTGCAGGAAAATCTCCCACTGATCTCCTTGACTTCCTTCATCAGAAAAATGGGGCATGGACCATGGGGCAGCTGTACACATTGGTATGTTTGGCGGTGACCATTCCCGTGGCCACTGCTTCTGTTGAGTGGACATTTTCAGCCCTAAAGCAAATTAAAACTTATGCCAGAAATACGACAGGGCAGGTTCGACTTTCAGTGTTAGGTTCGATGGCGATAGAAAGGGACTTCGTGATGGAACTGAAGCGCATGGATAATCTGCTAGTAATTGAACTGTTTTTGAGGAAAGAGAGGAGGATGGATTTTGTTTACAAATAATCTGAATTTTTGGTGAGTAAAATGTTGCGATTTTCCTAAATAATATTGCAAGTTCATGAGTTATTATTGATGTTTATGTGTGTCGCGGTATACCGGTTCATACCGAAAACCGTTTTTTATTTTTTTTATGATATGGATTTTTCTTATACCGCAACACTGGTTTAAATTGCCTAAATGACGTTCAGAACGTGGCGCAGCGGGAAACTGTTTAAGTGGGGATCTTTTTCACTGCTACACCGCTAAACACAGATTTGTTGCACTTGGGCTCATTTTCACTGCTACACCACCAAATAGTGGGCGGTAGCATAAGTATATGGAGGACTATTTCGGACAAAATTTATTTGCGCATTTATTTATTTAAGTTCTGTGAAATGTGAAAAATAGACAGAGAGCATTCCGAAACTGAAGCCGACGATAAAGTTGAACATGAACAACAGAAAAACTTTTGCCGAAAAAAAGGAGTCACGTCCGTCGCCTGGAGATACTTTAGTTTTAAAAAGTCAGATGTGTAAATACTGTTTCTATACTACTGGATAATACTGCAAGCCAAGTTGTACTTGTTTTTGTACTTGCTAGTGTATGTTTTGCTTGTATTCATTCATGCGATGTGCTGACGACTCGTTCAGAGATGGGCGCAACTCTGAATGGATGGCATAATTAAACATGTATAACGAAGATATTTTTAAAGTTCTGAACACTCCATCGACTAAGTTAATAACTAGTTTTAATTTCACAAAGACATTTATCGTGTGGTGATTGGTAATGTGGAGAAAGAAAAAGGAAAGATAGGAACTGGGGTTTTGGTAGAGAGCAGGAATATCATGAAGTGAATGGATTCTGTACGGTGATTGCTGCAGGCGCCTGCTCTTAGTGCGGAGGAAGTCAGTTTAAGAAGCGTAGTGATTAACGACTGGGTCGGGGAACACTTAACACAAAGTATTTGATGTGCTGCATTAACTTATGACGGGGTTTGAGAAAATCTAGTAAATTAAACATTGATTTTAGGATGAAGTTTAGTTTACAACATTCTACTTTAATTATAAAATAAACTATGAGAATAAAGTGGAAATGTCGACTTTAATCTTGACATAAGCGTCAACATTAAAGTGGAAATGTCAAGAATAAAGTCAACATGTCGAATTTATTCTCGACATATAGTTTGTTTTTTTCTTCTGTGTCCATATTTTTTTTTCTTCACAGTGGCCCTAATGCTCTTCCATAGGGCTATACCACAAACAGCATTATAAATGCAAGTTGCAGTTTTATTATTTATGTATATAGCTTAGCTTGAAGCAAGGTCCATATTAATGCAGTTTGCCTAAATGATGGTACAGCTGGTAAGATGTCATCACCAAGTTGCACTTGTTTTATTTTATTTTAATTTGGTGAATACTGTGTAATGCACCTGGGCTTGAAGCCTTGAAGTAATGGTGCAACTATCAGTAATACTATTATGTATTTTATTGTTATTATTTATTAGTTTAAATATTATGCAGTTTAATGATGGTAAAATTGTTTAAAAAGTCACTTTAACGTGTCAGTGGACAGAGATTGTTAACATTAACAAAAAGTGTAGTTGGTTTACAAAAAATATTTACTATGTATTCTTTTTCTAAGACGTGTTCAGTGCAATCCCAACTTTTGACAAACACCTCTGGATATTTTACTAAGTCTAAATGCCTCTTTGGATGGTTGAAAATATGTTGTCAAAATCTTAGTTTAAGCTTTTGCAAAATTTGTTCAATTAAAAGGTTCTATATTTTGACTGCATCTGTCATGCAATGGGATTCCTTCTCTTTAGTGCCACTCCCTTGAAAACTATCACTTTATGGGGCCATACAAACCTGGATTAATACTTGTGTGCACATTAAAATGTCTTTTTGTACGATGTACAATTCTCATAACAGTCGAATAGGTTATTCTTAGCCAGTCTACTGCAGTAATTGCAGTGGAAAATGTGGTTAACATCCACTCATGCATGGGGAAAAAAATACCGTCTAATACCGTGAAACCAGCAGAATTTAGAAAAACACCGTGATATAGAATTTTGGTCATACCGCCCACCTCTAGTCGCGGCTATAGCTGCAGTAGAAAGGAACTTGTTCACCCCTGGTTTGTCTATTCAATAAAGGCATTTATTGTGGCTACAGGAGTTATCTATCTGCGATGCAACAGCTCTTTTTACTGTGTTTCTGCATATTAAGATGGTTTTTATAACCATAAATTAGTTTTTAAGGGGCGGGTTGATTCAGACGGAGCACTACTGAAGGCCTAGGTGTGAAATGCACGGTCCGCCACTGCAGATTTCACACTGCTTTTTCTAGCATGTATAAAATGTGCTAAATATAACTGATTATCCCAGCATCATGAAAGAAAATTCATTAAAACATTGTCAGTAAGATAAACCACACAGGACATAAAGGAAACCATCTAATGAGGAGATTTACTTTAATTTCCACTTTAGAAAATTACTTAGACAGCCTCTTATGTAAACATACATTTTTGTTTCAACTTTTTAAACTTTTCTATTGAATTTTTATTATCAGGAAAATAGACAAGTGAATAAAAATAGTACTTTTTATCTTAATTTTAATTCTCTGCTAATGTACAAGCAAGTAGAATATAATGACTTACCTATTTTCCCGGCCTAATTTCCTCCTTCAGTATTCATCTATATTGCACTAAGTGCTGAATGTTGCGCAGTTAATAATTTTCCATTCTAAATGTATCCCCTTTTACCTTCAAAAATAAATACTGCACACCTAGCTAAACAAATACTTTCTGATGGAAATATGAAAGGGCAGTGTGTTGTGTTACAGAAGCAGGTTATCAATGCTGCAGTTGAGATCAGATAGTTTAGATGCAGACTTTCTTACTTGAAATTCAGTTTTGTAGTAAGATGCTGCTTGTTGTTGGTTGTTTCTGCTTATCTGCATCTGATATGAGCTAATGCTGCATTTGCAACATTAACATAAAGCAGGTCATTTTCTTTACAGAAAAAGTAGAGCAATAGTTAGCTTGGTGACATTTTATTGTTTTATTTTTCTAATGGGTTTGTGTAAGTTATCACTAGCCAGGTCTTTCCAGGGCTGTGCAATATATGGAATTTTTTGATTTGATTCCATATTTAAGAAATATCAGTATGCAAAAATGACTATGTTCAGTAATTTCATTTGATTTTCCGCAACTTGTTCTGAATATTAAATAAAATTTTCAAAACTTTCAGCACTTTTTCCAAACATGACTATGTTGACACTGCTCATAAGAAAAAACGTGGATGAAGGATCTTAAGAGGAAAAGTTTAGGACAGGTAGAGTAAGCTTAGCTGTTTGGCAATAGTTTGGTTTTACCAAGGACGATAGTCCAAGCAGTCTCATCACAGATAAAACATGTCACTGCGTATGAAGAGGTCAGCTGGGCATATGTAGTGCCAACAACATTTCCTTCCCGGCAAAATTGGTCTTTACTAGGCAAAGTTCCATACACTGTTCTAATGTATACCATTTGAGCAGACAAGCAGCAGGTAGGAAGTGCAGTGACTTACTTTACTGCAAGACACACATTAGCCCAAAAAATACTTGTACCTTGTCAGTGGTCAGATAATTACACTAACCACTAATTTACACCAAAAGCTATATGCTGGTGTAGTGTAAGGCCTTGTCCATCCATTTCACACTGTTTGTATTCTCTGTAAAGAAACCCTCTGGTTCCATCAATATATCACAGCCCTCTTCTGAATTGCAAGAGCCCCTTAAAGATTCTTCCCTGGCACCTGATATGTAAAGAAGCTATCTAGACTGCTGACAAAGAAAGATTTAAGAAGCTGTTAATAAGCACACTGGATGCAAAATGTGAGTTGCTCGCCACAAATACCATTCTTAAAATGCAGGTGAATGGTATAAAATTAATACCTGCAAACATTACAGACAAGAAGAAGCACATATATGTAAATACATAAACTGGCGCCATTACAAATAATGTATATCTTTGGAAAAAAATATATATATATATATGCAAAGATGACTGACTCATTTACTCATTCACTCATCAACAAAGATGTTCTTTAAATTGGGGTGTAAAATTAAATACCCCAAAATCTCAAAAATGCCTTAGAAGATTGAAATTTGGTGATGTTGTAGAACAAACCAAATTTGCCGAAAGTCTTTTTTTTTTGTTTGTTTATATTTGTCATTAATAATGCTCTAGCACATGGGGTATTCTAATGCACAATGTACATGATTTCGCCACAAGGCAGACAGCAAGCATATGAAATGGTGCCTCGAGAGGAGTTGTGGTATTGTATGAAGAAGTAGGGATTGGCAGAGAAGTACGTAAGTGCTGTACAGAATATGTACGAGGGAAGTGTGATGTGGTTAGGTCGGTGGTAGGAATGACAGATGTATTCAACGTGGAGTTGGGATTATATCAGGGACCAGCTCTGAGCCCTTTCTTGTTTGCAATGTTGATGGACAGGCTGACAGATGAGATTAGACAGGAGTCCCTTATGATGTTTGCTGATGACATTGTGATCTGTGGCAAGAGTAGGGAGCAGGTTGAGGAGACCAAGAGAGGTAGAGATATGCTCTAGAGAGGACAGGAATGAAGGTCAGTAGGAACAAAACAGAATACATGTGTGTAAATAAGAAGGAGGTCAGTGGAGTGGTGAGGATGCAAGGAGTAGAGTTGGTGAAGATGGAGGAGTTTAAATACTTGGGATCAACAGTACGGAGTAACTGGACCTGTGGAAGAGAGGTGCAAAAGAGAGTGCAGGCAGGGTGGAATGGGTGGAGAAGAGTGTTAGGAGTAATTTGTGACAGATGGGTATCAGCAAGAGCGAAAGGGAAGTTCTACAGGACGGTAGTGAGACCAGTTTTGTTATATGGGCTGGACACGGTGGCACTGACCAGAAAGCAGGAGACAGAGCTGGAGGTAGAAGAATTAAAGATGCTAATATTTACATTGGGTGTGAGGAGGATGAACAGGATTAGAAATGAGTACATTAGAGGGTCCGCTCAGGTTGGACGGTTGGGAGACAAAGTCAGAGAAGTGAGATTGCATTGGTTTGGACATGTGCAGAGGAGAGATGCTGGGTATATTGGGAAAAGGATGCTATGAATAGAGCTGCCAGGCAAGAGGAAAAGAGGAAGGCCTAAGAGAAGGTTTATGGATGTGGTGAGAGAGGACATGCAGGTGATGGGTGTGACAGAGCAAGATGTAGAGGACAGGAAGATATGGAACAAGATGATCCGCTTTAGCAACCCGTAATGGGATCAGCCGAAAGAAGAAGATCAGTGTATATAGAATATTGTATTGTGGGTCAAAATGATTGCAATATCTATTTAAATTTATATCGCACAGCCCAATTTCCAAGTAATATGTGCCCATGATATTCTTATTAGTATCTGATTGTGTGAGGAAAAATTCTTATATGCCAGAGTACTCATTTTTTCAGATGCAAATATTAGCAAAGACTCTGCACTTCTTATTTTGTTGCATTGAATTGTATTGTTATACTTTATAAATTACTTTCTAATATTGTGCTCTGTGAAAGATTCTGTGTAAAATCAAGTGTCATTTATATAGTATGCCAGAAGACAAATTTATATCACTAACAAGACTTTGCCACAAACAAAACAAAAATCTTATGGATTTTCTAAAAGAATTTCAGTTTCCTCTCCCAGTCGATAGACATGAACCCAGATTGATTGTTTGACCGTAAATTGTTCTATTATGAACAAATACATCTGTGTGCATGGGTGTGTTGCAAGTGGTCATCTATCCATCCAGGGTTGTTTTCTTTATGACAAGATATTCTTTCAGGATAAGTAAGCTGCAGCTGCTTACAACTGTGTGTGGAGAAAACAGAATTAGAAAATAGATATCTTAATGGCTGAAGCTCAGTGACTTGCATAACGTGCAAGAATTGAAAGTTTTTCATAATGCAGTTCATTTAAGTCCTGTAAAATCACTCTTTTTAGAATGTGGCAAAATGGCTTCCTTCTGTTAAACTCAGTACTAGTACAGACTAATATGTACAGTGATCCCCCGCTATATCGAGGTTCAGCTATCGCGCCCCTGCTACATCGCAGATTTACTCTTATTATTATTATTACTAGGGGCCTCTGCTCCCTGCTCGCTTAGCTCGCCCACTCCCAGGTTTGGTTTACTGGATCAACAATTTAAAGGGATTGTTATTTTCATTTTTACTTTAAAACTTTTGTAAAAACAATATTTGTCCTTTATTTCCTGCCCTGGGTGTGGTTAAATCTCTTTCTCGCGGGACTTATAATGCTGCTCGCGTTGTGAAGGGGGGGGGGGGGTCTGAATGCACTCTAAAGAGATGTGATCGGTTCAGCTGCTGCTGCTGGCCAGCTGTGTGTTTTGCTTGTTGCGCTTTGCATCAATCATTTAAAAGCCTGTACAGCAGCTGTCCTTTTGCCACTTCGTGTCTCTGCCGCTAGCGTTCTTGGGGTGGGGGGGGGTATGGGGGTTTGTGAGGCTCATCTGCTGGCATGCAGCAGCTGCTGTGTGTTCTGCTTGTCATTGTTTAAAGAACTGGAAGCACCTGAAGTGTGTCTGCCAAAAGCATTTCAACAACTGCTAGGTTAGATGTCCGTGAACTTGTTTTAAATTGTTTGTAAGTAGGGTGTGACGTGCAAAAGTCACCATCCCACGGGTTTTGCTTCCTAAGGTTGTAATGTCTAGTCTCGTGTGTCGTCAAAGTGTCTCTCCGAGATGATCTGATATCGATCACTTCGCTCAACTCCCCTGGAGGCGCGCTACGCTCCTGCCACTTCACATCTCTCCCGCTCGTGTCCTTAGTGGACGGATCAGCTACTGGCTTTGTGCTGCTTCTGCCATGATGCATGTTCTGCTTGTCACTCTGCGTGTCGATCATTTAAAAACCTGTACAGCAGCTGTCCTTCTGTCTCTACTGCCTTGTCTTGCGTGACTTTAAGATGTCTCTCGCAGAACGTCAAATTGTCTTCTGAGAAGATCATGCCTCGTCTCCCTGCCAAGATTTTTTTTTATAATAGAGAGATGTTACTCATATCCTTAGCCTGACATCCACATATCATATATGTTTACAAAGTGTGTTTTAATAAGTTAACATGTGTTTAAAGTGTGTGAGAGGGTATTTTAACACTTAAACTATAAAAAAAAAATTTATTTATATGGTCTTTCTATATCGCGGATTTTCACCATTAGAGATGAGCTTAGGACCTAGACAGAACATTTGGGCAAGAGATATAGGAGGTTGAGTACATTTCTTATAGGTAGAGTCTTAATGTACAATATAGATCTGAATTACATGTGCCTGATGCAAACTGAACAAGACAAAATTTTGTCTAATATGAAAATCTGATTGTAACATCATGTTCCTAACATTGTATCAGGTTATCCAAAGGGGGATTGTAATGGAAGTTTTGATATAGTTTGGTATATTTAATTTGTCCGAGTGAAATTTATGAAGCCATATCTCTGCATAAAGGAGGAAGGGTGGTAAATTAAGGTATCTTGTTTGCAAGTCCTTGTAGCTCTCAGTGCCATTCATTTGCCATTATGTGCAAATTTTTCTTATAACCCACGGCAGATCCTTAGAGTATTATAATGATTGTGATAAGAACAGGACATTCAGCCCAACAAGCTCATACATCCTATTTATCTAGGTGATTTAAGATAACATCAACTCAAGATCTAAATATAATATATACAATAAAATATGTGATACAAAACATACAAACAAGTAAACAGAGGGGTTACACCAAACCAGTTAGTTTTGACTGTAACATCAGGAGAAACTATGGAGTTGTATGAGAATGCATTTTTTTAAAAAGCATGAATAAACATCAGAAGAAATAATGAAATTGTTTATATTGTCAACGGTATTGGAACAAGTTAGAAAATGTACACATGGCATAACATTCAGGTGAATTTGGGGACTGATTTGAAAGTTGGAACAGTTCAGTTTTTTAGTTATCACATTTTTGTTTATTAAATAGTTAATCACTAGGGGGCTCCGCCCCCTGCTCGCTTCGCTCGCCAACCCCTGGCGTTGGGACATGAGAAAGAGTCAGATGTATGAATTAGATCTAGAATAGTGTGCAGCTTTGGATGATGCCCATAGAAATAACAAATAGAGTGTTTGTCATATATTAATGTTTTATTGGAATATTTCTTTGTATACAACATTAGCAGTAAAGATGGTGTCTTGTCCTTGAATGAGTCTTCCTTGGCATGGATTATTTATAATTTTAACTTTAACGTCAGATGAACGGCGAACACGTGAGAAGGCAACATAAAGTTGTCCATGTCCAAAAACGGGTTCAGAGAGGTAGATGCCAACCTTGTCCATGGTTTTTCCTTGTGATTTGTTAATGGTCATGGCAAATGTAGGTTTAATGGGGAACTGTCGGCGTTTCAATGTAAAAGGTAATTCTAGCTCAGAACTTGTAAGGTCAATTCTAGGAATGAGAACAGTATTGTTAGCATGTGATCCTGTAAGAACTGTCGCTTGAATAACATTGCGTGTCATGGTGTTGACGACTAACCGTGTGCCATTGCATAAACCCTGTTTTGTGTTAAGGTTTCTTAATAGCATGATTATTGTTCCGTTTTTAAGGGCAAGGTCGTGTTGTGGTAATCCGGCAGGGTTAATAGTGTTCAAATATTCTAAGGGGAAATTTATATGTTCATTGTCGTCATCAGAGTCAACTTTGTCTGAGCTTAGAAAGATCTGTGTCTCTCCAGGAAGTAATGAAATGACTTGGTTATTAATGTGATTAACATTAATATTTTTTGGACATAATATAGTGCGTTGTGTTAACAGGGGTATTTGGTCTAATGTGATTGCTGTTCCAAATATCTCTTTTACTAAGTCGTCTGAGATAAAGGATTGTGGAATGGAAATAATATCTGGGTGAAGTCCATCTGTATTTGTGAGTGTACCATTTCCCAGTTGCATTAGCCAACTGTTATATTCTGGATCTGGACATCGCATGTTTTGTACCAACTGTATTGTTTTAAAGCAATGCCAATTGTCTGTGTATTTTAAGGTGGACTGAACAATAGCTGAGCGCATGGCATGTGGAACAATAGCTAAGCATTGTCTAAAATCTCCTCCTAATAAAAGAACTTTTCCTCCAAAGGGAATATTATTATTCATCAACGTTTGTAGAAGTTTATCAATGGTGTTGAGTAAGTGACTGGATGCCATTGTACATTCATCAATAATTATCAGTTTTGCAAGACGGATGTCTCGGGCATTGCTACTGTGAATGTTCATAGTGGATACTGATGTCTCTGTGATTGGGACCGGTATTTTGAATATTGAGTGACATGTACGACCATTTATTAACAGATTTGCTGCCACTCCGGAGGATCGCAGTCACTGTTAATATGTTTCCTTTTCTGCAGTTGAACGGTTAATAGTGCTTTATTGTAAGGAGATCCACCTATGCTGACACCTATGCTGTCTAGTGTGAAGGTGTTGACGTTCACTTTAGAATATGTGGCTTTGGGTGTCACTTCTTATGGATGTGTGTGTGTGTGTGGGGGGGGGGGTGGGGGGTGGTGAGGATTGTTGTTGCGCGAGCGTCTTCTTTCTTTTTGTGTTCCTGTGTCTTGTTTGAATCCCCCTCTTTGTGTGTGTCCCGTCCGTTGCTTGTAGGGTCTGTGGGGTGGGCTTCGCTCGCCAACCCCTGGTGTTGGGAATGACAAAGAGTGTGATGTATGAATGAGATATAGAATAGTGTGACGGTGTAGATGATGCAAATAGAAATCAAACAATAAAGTGTGTGGCACAGTGTAAAGGTTTATTTGAAAATTTCTTTGTACACGCCGTTTAAGTGTAAAAGGTAATTCCAGCTCAGAACTTGTAAGGTCATTTAAGATGGTTATTGTTGTGATCAGAGTCAAGTTTGTCAGAGCTTAGAAAGAGTTGTGTCTCTCCAGGAAGTAATGGAATGACTTGGGTATTTATGTTTTCCACATTAATATTTTTTGGACATAATATAGTGCGTTGTGTTAAAAGGGGCATTTGGTCTAATGAGATTGCTGTTCCAAATGTCTCTGTAACTAAGTCGTCGCAGATAAAGGCTTGAGGAATTGTAATAATATGTGGCTGAAGTCCATCTGTATTGGTGAGTGTACCATCTCTCAGTTGTAATAAGCAATTGTTATGATCTGGTTCTGGACATCGTATCTTTTTTACTAACTGTATCTTTTGAAAGTAATGCCAATTGTCTGCGTATTTTAAGGTGCACTGAACAATACCTGAGTGCATGGCATCTGGAAGAATAGCTAATCACTGTCTAAAATCTCCTCCTCATAAAAGTACCTTTCCTCCAAATCGAATCTGTGGGGTGGTTTTGTGTTCTTTTTTTTGGTCTTCCATGGGCTTGTTGAATCCCCCTCTTGGTGTGTGTCCCGTCCCGTCCCGTGCCTGTAGGGTGGGGGGTATGGTCGTGCCTTGCTATTGTGCGCCCGTCTGTTCTTTTATTTTTGGTGTGTTTAGTTTCGTGTGCAATGTGTTTCGTGCTTTCCCCTCGTTTGAGTACTCTTTCCCCTCGTTTGAGTACTCTTTTATGTGCCTTTTCCTTATTTTGGTGCTTGTTGAGCCTCATTTTTGTGACTCCTTTCTGTATGTGCTCACTCCTGTTTTCTGTGCTCTTGTCGGACTCTTTTTGCGCCTGCGTCTCTCGCGGCCCCTCATCCGCCTCTCTCCCCCTCTTTGTGTGTCCCGTCCCTTGCTTGTAGGGTCTGTAGGGTGGTTTTGTGTTCTTTTTTTTGGTCTTCCATGGGCTTGTTGAATCCCCCTCTTGGTGTGTGTCCCGTCCCGTGCCTGTAGGGTGGCGGGGGTATGGTCGTGCCTTGCTATTGTGCGCTCGTCTGTTCTTTTTTTTTTGTTGTGTTTAGTTTCGTGTGCAATGTGTTTCGTGCTTTTCCCTCGTTTGAGTACTCTGTAATGTTTTTTTCCTTATTTTGGTGCTTGTTGAGCCTCATTTTTGTGACTCCTTTCTGTATGTGCTCACTCCTGTTTTCTGTGCTCTTGTCGGACTCTTTTTGCGCCTGCGTCTCTCGCGGACCCTCATCCGCCTCTCTCGCCCTCTTTTGTCCGCCTTTCTCGGGTCCTCAGCCGACTCTCGCGGACTGTTTGTTGCGCCGGCGCAGTACGTCTTTTTGCAGCTACAGCCCATGGCCGGATGTGCCTGCGTCCATCATCCGGTTTAGCATTCTCGGTTAGTAATGTTTTTTTCCTTATTTTGGTGCTTGTTGAGCCTCATTTTTGTGACTCCTTTCTGTATGTGCTCACTCCTGTTTTCTGTGCTCTTGTCGGACTCTTTTTGCGCCTGCGTCTCTCGCGGACCCTCATCCGCCTCTCTCGCCCTCTTTTGTCCACCTTTCTCGGGTCCTCAGCCGACTCTCGCGGACTGTTTGTTGCACCGGCGCAGTACGTCTTTTTGCAGCTACGGCCCATGGCCGGATGTGCCTGCGTCCATCATCCGGTTTAGCATTCTCGGTTAGTAATATGGATTCTAAAAGAACAGCAGCTATAGAATGCAGTTAAATGAGTTAGTTGACTACATTAAATACTATACATGCTCTTTAACTGCATTTTCCAATTTCATGTAGTTTAAAACATAGCCTAAACAGGCTTGTACTGTCTCAGTAAGTGATGTGAAAATGGCATTTTTTTAATAATCCAGCTGTGAAGTTGATTTTAGGGTGATGTAAACACTGAGTACTAATTTGTCCACTTTATGCTTAGAAGAGTGATGGTTGCCAGGGCTCGCAAAATCGCTAGCCCGACGTCCCGGGGCTATTGTGTCTTCCAGTCGGGCTACCAAAATCTATCTCAGCCCTGCCTGTTGGGCTATCATAGGAAGGAAAAATATATGTCAATGCTTTTGCATTCTTTCGCAAATGTAGCTGGGTAATTGTCATTTTCGGGCATCGATAAGCCACTGTCAATATGTGAAATTTTGAATTCGCGCTTGTTTTTTACTTTCACTTTGCGATCGCGCAAACTGTGTATAGAGAGCGGCAGTACTGATTGGTCAGTGACGGTTTAATTGCGCACCAATTCCTCTGACATCGTCTTATCACTCATTAGCTTACTATTCAAACGTGACAAGTGAAATCTCCCACAGCAAGCTTAAACATGTGATAGAGGTTGATTGCACAGAGAATTAAAAAAATCGCTGACTGTTATGTGTGTGTGTGTAAAAATAGATGGATTTACGCAGGTATTTTAGTTCTGCTGAGCCAAATAAGACAGGTCAGGGTGAAGAAGGGACAGCCAAAGAAAAGCCTACCACAAAGCGGAAATGTTATGACAAATCAGACTATGAGGCAAAAAGAAAGTGCAGCTTTTTGGTTTCATGGACAAAAGAATTTCTGTGGCTGGAATATGACAAGCTAAATAACATAATGTTCTGCCGGGTGTGTCGTGAGTTTCCCTCGATTTCTGACTCGACAAGCGCCTTTGTTACTGGGACCAGTACTTTTAGGAAAGACCCCATCAAAACCCATGAGAAATCTCTGCATCACAAGAAATATATTGGTGCTCAGTCTGGAGCATCTTTCCCAGAACAAACACCAATTGCAAAAAACATACTAAAAATAAACCAAGCACAACAAGAAGTCCTGAAAAAGCTGTTTAGAACAGTGTACTATGTTGCAAAGAGTGAACTACCATTGGCAAAATTTAGCAGTCTTTGCAAACTTCAAAAAGCAAATGGCCTAGATCTTGGTTCCACTTACCTCAATGACCATGCTTGCAGAGAGTTTATTGGAGCAATAGCACAAACTTCAAGAGACCAGATCGAAAAGGAAATTCAAGAAAGCAGGTTCTTATCCATTCTTGCAGATGGCAGTACAGATACTGGTATAATAGAACAGGAGTTGGTTCGTGTCAGGTATGTGAGAGATAATGGTGACATATCCACATACATGATCAAATGTCAGCCAGTCAAGAGTGCAAATGCTGCAGGTATTTTAGAGGCTATTGATGAAGCAGCGAACACCATGGGTATCAGAGAAGACACATGGAAAAAGAAAGTAGTGTGTGCAAATTTTGATGGTGCTTCAGTGATGATGGGTGAGAAAACAGGAGTAGCTGGGAGAATGAAACAGAGGATACCCCACATCATAACAATCCACTATGTGGCACACAAATTAAAGCTAGCCGTGGTGGATAGCTTGAAAGGCTGTGAGTACCTGGTGAAATTTGAAGATACACTGAAAACCATCTTTAAGATGTTCTACTATTCCCCAAAGAAGCGGAAGAAAACTGACAGAAATAAGTGAACTGCTAAATGAGAAACTGGCACATTTCAGTGGCCGGAAGAGCACATGGTGGCTTCCAAGCCGGCTGAGATGTCTGAAGGCTGTGGAAAAAAATTACACTCCCACTGTTGTTCATATGGAGAACATGGCAGGAGGAAGTGATGTCAAGTCCGAGGATGCAGCCAAGGCTAAGGGGGTGGTGCAGGAGATGAAGACTGAGAAATTTGTTCGCTTCCTGCATTTCATGTTGGACTACAGTACCATCTTATCCAAGTGCTGTACTGATTTTCAGCATGATAACCTAAACATCACACGAACAAATCAGTTAGTTGAGAGCACCACATCACGCTTACTCAGCCTAAAACCAAAACCAGGAGAATACCAGAAAACCTTGGACACAAAGTTCACAGCGAACGAGGATGGTAGCATTTGCTACTGTGAAACTCAGCTCACAAAAAGTCAGCGACCTGCTAGAAGAGGTGAGGGCACAGACAAAGACACCTTTGGTGCAGAGATTCAGAAGATTATTGACAACACAGTCAAGTACATGGACAACAGATTTAAAAATCTGCGTGAAAAGGCTCTCTCTTGTTTCAAGGTTTTTGACCCTTCCACTCTTCCCTACCCCAGAAAAGAGTTGGCAAATTATGGGGATAAAGAGGTGGATTATCTTGTCACACATTTTGCCAGTTTGCTACATGAGGAAGAGAAATAGAAAATTCTACAAGAATGGATGGATCTAAAAATGTGGCTTGCAGAACACCGGGGTAGCAAGGTAGATGATTGCTTGTACAGAGATCTCCTCTCTGAGAATCCAGAACACCTCTCTTATATCTTGTTGCTGGTGAAATTAATGCTGACACTTAGTCCATCAACAGCCATCTGTGAGAGAGGATTTTCTTGCATGAACCGAGTGAAGACAACACATCATACCTCTCTACACCCTGAAACACTGAATGACTGCATGCAACTCTCCATTAATGGGGAAACAGTTGAATCTTTTTGCCCTGACAAGTCAATTCGTTTCTGGATGTTTTCTGGAAAAGGTTCAAGACACCTGGATCATAAAACCCCGACAAGAACAAAGAGCAGTGAAATGGAGGCCGATGCACAGGAAGAGAAAGCTGATGAAGGAGATGCTATGCCCTCAATGTCGAGTGGTATTTTCTCATCCATGACTTCAGTGGAAATTTCAGATTCAGAATCTGACACAGACTGATTCATGTTCTACACAGTTCTTACAAGTTCATAGAAATTTCTGTTCAATTAGAACCAAATATTTGAGTTGATAATTGTAATTTTTATACAGTTGTTGTAATTTGTGTTTTAACAATTTTTTGATTGATGTTTTGTTTTCTTTACAATATTATACATTAAGAATCATCTCTTTTTTATTCGGGCTACTTAAATTTATTTTGGGCTACCAAAAACTGAAGAGTGCCTGCCCGAAGGGCTACCAGGGATTTTGAAATTTTGTGAGCCCTGATTGCATAATACTTTCCTTCTTACATGAATTTTAGATGTGATTTTTTTGTTGTTGTTTTTTGTGAAATGAGTAGCTGTAGTAGCTTCAGTAGGAATAGTATCAGTAATTTGTATCTGGGAGCATTAGGAGCTGCTATTAGAATAGGAGCTGCTATATGCGAAGTATCCAAGGTGAAATGACCTCTCTCAAATTAAAGTTGAAAAAGTAATCTAATCTGTAATTAAAATAGTTGAGTTTGCAAATTTGTCAGAGTTTTTCAATTGGAGATTTCAATTCCAAAACTTATTGTTGCATGCTTTATTCAATATATCCAAACAGAAAATGTTTTGTCCTGAAAAAGTTCTGTGAAAAATAAGTTTGCCAACACAACACAATGGGTTTGCTGGGAGCTGAGTTGCTTTATGAGACAGACAGACATATCACCATATGGGTACCTAAAAGTGTACAGGTTATACTCCCATAACATGATATTTCACTTAATGTTATTTAATGAAAAAGTATAAATGTCAAACAAATTTCTAATACAGTAGGATTTATTTAATATAATTCCAGACAATTATTCAGTTGATAAAGTAAGGATTAGAAATAAATAATCCAAAAATAACACAAACTGGGAGAAAAATATAATAGCCAGTTTGTGCTTAAAATAACCACATCATCAAAGTATAAGGTGTTTTAATGTCCTTTTAAAAGGTATGGGAAAATCAGCACATTGTGTATAATAAAGCAGTGGTTATGTGCATTATTTGGACAGCCTGCATGTTTTAAAATAATAGCCATATAGTAAATTGTAAAAGGAAAACGTGTATAACATATATTTAAGAGGTGCAGACGTTTAACAGGAAGAAGGAACAATGGTCTGTATTTTTGAGCAAAAATGAATAATGAGAATGTTAACTGATGCAAAGGTTTATCAATAACACAACAACTAGGAGGGTCAAATATACCTTACCTCCAACCCTCATACAGTATATTGATTTGAAAAACTTAAACCTAAGACACCATTCCAACCAATATACTAAATACTTGTGAATTTCCCCTTGGGATTAATCAAGTATCTATCTATCTACTTAAATTTAAGGTTTTAAATTTAAAAGTGAGGTGAGCTTGAAAAGTTGGACATAAGTGTATAAGTACCCTAGGTTCTTGTCTATAAGCCGGACTCGTGTATAAGCCGGAGACCAAAAATCATACGAATTTTTAAAATAAAATCTTATCATAGATAAGCCGGACTCATGGATAAGCCGAACGTACTATAACCTATAACTAATAGAAGGGAGGGAGGTCAGTGGTCTCACTCGCACCCATTTAATTTCTTTAAGGGGGGAGAGAGTGTGAGATATTGGTGTCTCTCTCACTCCCCGCATGGCGCGGTTGGAGCGGCCGGAGCGCGTTCTTTCTGCTCTGGGCGTCGCCGAGTCAACACGCGCGCATAGCGGTCATTTAAATTGTGATTTTATATGTAAGCATATTTAAATATATATCGCGGATTTTTTGCTGGTTCGCGGATTTCTGCGGACAATGGGTCTTTTAATTTCTGGTACATGCTTCCTCAGTTGGTTTGCCCAGTTGATTTCATACAAGGGACGCTATTGGCAGATGGCTGAGAAGCTAGATTGCTTACTTTTCTCTCTCTCTTGCGCTGACTATCTGTGATCCTGACGTATGGGGATTGAGCAGGGGGGCTGTTCGCACACCTAGACGATACGGACGCTCGTCTAAAAATGCTGAAAGATTATCTTCACGTTGCTATCTTTTGTGCAGCTGCTTCCTGAAACGAAATGCTGCACAGTGCTTCGCATACTTAAAAGCTCGAAGGGCATGTATTGATTTTTGACTGAAAAACAAACTCTCTCTCTCTCTCTCTCTCCCTGCTCCTGACGGAGGGGGTGTGAGCTGCCGCCTTCAACAGCTTTGTGCCGCGGTGCTTTGCATACTTAAAAGCCAAACAGCACCATTGATTTGTTTGCTAGAGATTGTTTTCTCTATCTGTGTGACATTCTGTGCTCCTGACACGCACTCCTTTGAAGAGGAAGATATGTTTGCATTCTTTTAATTGTGAGACAGAACTGTCATCTCTGTCTTGTCATGGAGCACAGTTTAAACTTTTGAAAAAGAGACAAATGTTTGTTTGCAGTGTTTGAATAACATTCCTGTCTCTCTACAACCTCCTGTGTTTCTGCGCAAATCTGTGACCCAAGCATGACAATATAAATATAACCATATAAACATATAGTTTCTACTTCGCGGATTTTCCTATTTCGCGGGTGGCTCTGGAACGCAACCCCCGCGATGGAGGAAGGATTACTGTATAAGCCGATATTCTATTTTTTCATTTTCACAACTTTTTTCCTTAGATATGCCACGGCTTATAGACAAGAACTTAGGGTAACTTTTATATATACATTAGCAAAATACCCGCGCTTCGCAGCGGAGAAGTAGTGTGTTAAAGAGGTTATGAAAAAGAAAAGGAAACATTTTAAAAATAACGTAACATGATTGTCAATGTATAAATATATATATATATATATATATATATATATATATATATATATATATATATATATATATATATATATATATATATATAATATACACACACAAAAACATAAATATACATATACATATATACATATCTACATATACACATATCTACATATATATATACATATACACATCCACATATATATATACATATATATATATATATATATATATATATATATACATATGTCAACATATATATATACACATACATACACACACACATATACATATATACATATACACATACATATATATATACACACATACATATATACACACACAGACACATATATATATATATACATATCTACATATATATACTGTACACATATATATATATATATATATATCTATATATATATATATACATACATATCTACATATATATATATATGTATGTACATATATATATATATATATATATATATATATATATATATACATATCTACATATATATATATATATATATATATACATATCTACATATATATATATATATATATATATATACTATACATATATATATATATATATATATATATATATATATATATATATATATATATATGTATACATATCTACATATATATATATATATATATATATATATATATATATATATATATATATATATATATATATATATATAAAAAGTACATATATCTACATATATATATCAAAATACCCGCGCTTCGCAGCGGCGAAGTACTGCTTTAAAATTTTTATTAAGAAGAAAAGTAAACCTTTTTAAACCGAGGGAAAATGTATCAATAACTATTTGTTAAGGATCTCTTTGTATAGCACGTTGTCAGTTCGCCCCTCTGCTTGTAATATGACCAAGCTGTGTGGTAGCTTACTGTTGAGCATGCAACGTACAGTTGGCCATGTGAAAAGCAGTCCTGCTTCAAATCAATGCCAGCCTTTTGTAGGGTCTGTCCCTGAGACTTATTAATTGTCATTGCGAAGCAGAGCCTTAGTGGAAATTGTAGGCGTTTGAATTGAAATGGGAGATCAGAGGGTATAACGGGGATGCGAGGAATAAAAACTCTCTCCCCTGAGCCACCGGCAGTAAAAATAGTTGCCTCAATGAGGTTGTTTTGCAGACACGTGACCTGAAGTCTCGTGGCGTCACAAAGTTTCAGTGGCTGTACGCAAATCTACAATCGGTTTCATATTCTGTTCGTACCTTATCAAATGTGTTATTTGTTTTTTGAACAGGTTTGATTCATCGAAGTGATCACTCCTGCTGTGTTCAGTCACTTCATGTGATCCGCTCTCTTGTGTGATGTTGCGATGTCCACGGGTTTATTTAATGTTAGCTAAGACCCGGCAGTTAAAAGTGTCTTCTCATTAAACTTGTATCTCGCGAATATGGCATTGCAAATGGCAAACGGGTCAGTTCACGTGCTTACGTGAGAGGCGTGATGACGCGATATATTTTGATATATATCAAAATACCCGCGCTTCGCAGCGGCGAAGTACTGCTTTAAAATTTTTATTAAGAAGAAAAGTAAACCTTTTTAAACTGAGGGAAAATGAATCAATAATTATTTGTTAAGGATCTCTTTGTATATCACGTTGTCAGTTCGCCCCTCTGGTTGTAATATGACCAACCTGTGTGCTGAGCTTAACGTACAGTTTGCTATGTGAAAATCAGTCTTGCCTCAAATCAATGCCAACCTTTTATAGGGTCTGTCCCTGAGACTTATTAATTGTCATTGCGAAGCAGAGCCCTAGTGGAAATTGGAGGCGTTTGAATTGAAATGGGAGATCAGACGGTATAACGGGGATGCGAGGAATAAAAACTCTCTCCCCTGAGCCACCGCCATTAAAAATAGTTGCCTCAATGACGTTCTTTTGCAGACATGTGACCTGAAGTCTCGTGCCATCAGAAAGTTTCAATGGCTGTACACAAATCCACAATCGGTTTCATATTGTTTTCGTACCTTATCAATTGTGTAATGTGTTTTTTGAAGAGGTTTGATTCATCGAAGTGATCACTCCTGCTGCGTTCAGTCACTTCACGTGAGCCGCTGTCTTGTGTGATGTTGCAATG
This sequence comes from Erpetoichthys calabaricus, assembly GCF_900747795.2. NCBI lineage: Eukaryota > Metazoa > Chordata > Cladistia > Polypteriformes > Polypteridae > Erpetoichthys > Erpetoichthys calabaricus. Next base: position 62,201,331 of record NC_041401.2, on the reverse strand, counting down.
TCCATACCTCGTGTCTTCTTATTAAACTTGTATCTCGCGAATATGGCATTGCAAACGGCAGCGGGTCAGTTCACGTGCTTACATGGGAGGCGTGATGACGCGGTGAAATACTGCTTTAAAAATTTTATTAAGAAGAAAAGTAAACCTTTTTAAACTGAAGAAAATGAACCGGTTGTAATATGACCAAGCTGTGTGCTGAGTTTACTCTTGAGCATGAAATCTAACGTGGTTTGTGCCCTTCAGAATGAAAACAGTTTGCATTTACCTCTTTAATAAAAGGCGAGCTTTTAAGCCTGAGAAATCACCCCGTAAATGCACACGTTTAATTACACGTGTTAATATGTATGCATACACAGTATTAAAAGATACTCAAAAATTAACGTCAATTACCTTCGTTCCCGCGTTTGACTCGTTCTGTAAATCTCTTCCTTGTTTTCAGTTCACGTGATTATATAGGAGGCGTGATGACGCGATACGTGACTCCGCCTCCTCCATTAGAGTATATGGACAAAACACAAGTTCCAGTTATGACCATTACGCGTAGAATTTCGAAATGAAACCTGCCTAATTTTTGTAAGTAAGCTGTAAGGAATGAGCCTGCCAAATTTCAGCCTTCTACCTACACGGGAAGTTAGAGAATTAGTGATGAGTCAGTCAGTCAGTCAGTCAGTCAGTCAGTGAGTCAGTGAGGGCTTTGCCTTTTATTAGTATAGACTAGCAAAATACCCGCGCTTCGCAGCGGAGAAGTAGTGTGTTAAAGAGGTTATGAAAAAGTAAAGGAAACATTTTAAAAATAACGTAACATCATTGTCAATGTAATTGTGTTGTCATTGTTATGAGTGTTGCTGTCATATATATATACATATACACATATACACACACATATACACACATATACAGATATATTATATATACATATACACATATATTTTATATATATATATATATATATATATATATATATATATACACATACATACATACATACATACATATACACACATAGATGCACTTACAATAACATAGAAATCAATATAAACAACATTAACATCATTATCATATGAGAATATGAAGTAATATATAAGAAGCACATTTCATATAAATATAAATTATTAAACAGTAAAATCTTCTTCTATAATTTGCTACCGTGGCTTTTCGTTGGTCTGTCCAGGATTTTAAATCACCTGTAGCTTGCAAACCGTTTCACCTATTGACTTGAAATCTGGTACACATATAATACGTCACGTCTGCTATCCGCTTTATGGGTGATGATTGTATTACTCTTTTTATGTTTATTTTATTTTAGAATCAACTCCTATCTGCGCACACCAGGGCGGCCGTGGGCAGATGCGTATGGTGTATTCACTCCATGTTATCGTGCATTGCGCTGTCACTGGTATTTTGATAAAAGAATTTGAACAATATATAAGAAGCGTATAAATTATTAAACAGTAAAACATTAACATTTAAGAAGTAAAGTTACATTGAGTACTACTGCAGTGCCTTCGGGTATACCTCATTTTTTGTTTGCCCATTACATGCTTAAATGTATACATTTTTTGGTGTACCTACCCGAGAACACGCGACATATAACCGAGCGTGGGAGAAGCATGGATTTTAAACACGCGTTGACTTCATCTGCTGGTCTCCCTCGTGGAATAACTGGTAATGTTTGACTAAAATGTACAGCGAGTAAAACGACATTACCTCCTTTTTTTTTTTTTTACGATCTCTGAGATCTTGCTTTTTTCGGTTCAAGGCTTCATACGCTCTTTTATGTGCCATGGTGTACTTAATAAGTACTAATTATCCCAAACCATCATCTTTGAATGTTGCAAGACTTTCGCCTTGTATGTAGATCGGGGTAATTACATTCATTGCATTCCTAGTGTGAATCACAATCTGATTGTATGGGTGGTTACCTGGCACTGTAGGGTTGCCACCCGTCCTTTAAAATACGGAATCGTGCCGCATTTGAGAATGAAATTGCGCGTCCTGTTTTGAATCAATACTGGACGGGATTTATCCCGTATTTTTTTTATCATTTTTTTTTTAAAGCAGCGTGTCATGCAAATCATCCCACACGCATTTTATGAAGATGCCTCCTTTCCTACTTTTGATTGGGTAATACTTGATGTCATCGTTAGTTTGATTGGTCTTTTTAACTGTCCAGTGAGGAGGGCGTGTCTTTTAAGTAGAGTCTGCAAAGTGTTGGCACTGAGATGTGGCGTCAGCGCCATAGTTGAAGCCCCTAACGTTGCGGTCAGCAAGTCGGCTAACATCCGCCATGTGCCGTCTTTCAGTTGTGAGAAGCAGATCATAGAATGGTTGAAACTGTTGCCCTTAACGTTGCGCCACGGCGTGTGGTTCGTTTATACCTCGTGTCTTCTCATTAAACTTTTATCTCGCGAATATGTTACTGCAATCCGCAGCGGGAGCGTTTCTATAAACTTAATTTAAACTTACGTTTTACACCGTGCTTTGTTTCCCTTATGAACATGCTTGTATGCTTCACTCGCTCCGTTCTCAATTGTTTAATTAATTTTTTGCTCTTCGCTGTTTCCGGCTCTTCCTCCATTTCCCCCTACTTCGTTCTTTTATCTCGCGAATATGTTATTGCAATCCTTAACGGGAGCGTTTCAATAAACTGATTGAAAATAGTTTTGCATTTACCTTTTTAGTAAAAGGCAAGCTTTTAAGCCTGAGAAATCACCCCGTAAATGCACACGTTTAATTGCACATGTGTTAATATGTATGGTTACACAGTATTAAAAGACAGTGAACAACGTCAGTTACCTTTGTTCCTGCGTTTGATAAAAGGTGAGCTTTTAAGCCTGAGAAATCACCCCGTAAATGCACACGTTTAATTGCACATGTGTTAATATGTATGCTTACACAGTATTAAAAGACAGTCAAAAATTAACGTCATTTACCTTCGTTCCCGCGTGTGACTCGTGCTGTAAATCTCTTCCTTGTTTTTAGTTCACGTGATTACGTAGGAGGCGTGATGACGCGATACGTGACTCCGCCTCCTCCATTACAGTGTATGGACAAAAAATATGTTCCAGTTATGACCATTACGCTTTGAATTTCGAAATGAAACCTGCCTAACTTTTGTAAGTAAGCTGTAAGGAATGAGCCTGCCAAATTTCAGCCTTCCACCTACACGGGAAGTTGGAGAATTAGTGATGAGTCAGTCAGTCAGTGAGTGAGTCAGTCAGTGAGGGCTTTGCCTTTTATTATTATAGATTTAGGTCCATAGGCATTTGGACAGTGACACAATTTTCATAATTTTGGCTGTATATGCCACCACAGTGGATCTGAAATGATTGAAGTGTAGGCTTTCAACATTAATTCAAAAAGTTTAACAGAAATATCGCATGAGCCATTTAGGAATCACAGACATTTTTATACATTGCCCCAACCCCCTTTTCAGGAGCTCAAAAGTATTTGGACAATTCACTGGCAAGCTGATCTATAGTCAGGTATGAGCAGGTCCCTCATTATTTCATTAACTATTAAGCAGGTTAGAAGTTCTGGAGTTAATTCCAAGAGTTGCAAGCTGTCGCTGTGAACTCCCAATATGAGGTCCAAAGAGCTGTCCATGCAAGTAAAAACAGGCCATCATTAGGCAGAGAAAACAATACAAACCATCTAAGATAGCAGAAATACCAGGGGCTTCATGTATAACGCTGTACGTAGAATTCACCGTAAAACATGCCGTACGGACAAAACTGGAAATGTGTGTACGCACAAAAAAATCCAGATACAACACGAATTAGACTATCTACAAGTCTCCGACTTAAAGTTTAAATCCGAACAACGTATTCGATCTCTTTTCGCTATTCAGTTATTTCACCGAGTAATAATTTGTTTGTTTGCGCTACTGCGATCTTTACTATTTTTTTGAGACTTTCGAATTTTAGTACTTTCATTATCTGTAACCTGCTCTGCATGTGTATCGCGCCAACGTTTTTGAATTCTTTATGACGTTTTACTTTGTTATCTATTCTTTGTCTTTTATTTCCAGCCCGGGCCGTGGTTAAATCTCTTGGCACAAAGTCTCATCTCGCGGGACATGAAAGTATCTCTCTGAAAAAGTGATCTCTCGACCCAGGCTAAAAAGTCTATGAAAATTGTATCACTGTACAAATACTTATGGATCTAACTCTGTGTGTGTGTGTGTGTGTGTGTGTGTGTGTGTGTGTGTGTGTGTGTGTGTGTGTGTGTGTGTGTGTGTGTGTGTGTGTGTGTGTGTGTGTGTATAAAAATTGGTAAAAGGTTAAGAGTCTGTTACACAAAAACTTGGAGATCACTAAGAGTTACAGCTTCATTTTGGTCTGATTCAAGAGCTTATGATGTGGCATGTATAATGCAACCCATATAAAGGAAAAGAGATGCTGCAACGTTAGTCTGCAGTGAAGGACATTGCATAAATTTCAGTGAAGTTACCTGGGGTTATTTTATAGGAGTCTCTACTTTGAGGACCGTTGGTCCTAGTTAGTAGTAAGATCTTTGATAGTCTGGATGAGGAAGAAACTGGTGGGTAAATTTTGCTTAGTTTATAACAATGTTGTAAAATGATATGATAGAGGTTGCTAAATGTGAAATGTCAACATGCAAATGGTTCTGTTACTGCTAGTTTTCAAGCAAGTGTTAACAGGGCTCACAAAATTTCAAAATCCCTGGTAGCCCTTTGGGCAGGCACTCTTCAGTTTTTGGTAGCCCAAAATAAATTTAAGTAGCCCGAATAAAAAAGATTATTTTTAATGTATAATATTGTAAAGGAAACAAAACATCAATCAAAAAATTGTTAAAACACAAATTACAACAACTGTATAAAAATTACAATCATCAACTCAAATATTTGGTTCTAATTGAACAGAAATTTCTATGAACTTGTAAGAACTGTGTAGAACATGAATCAGTCAGTCATGAACCATGAATCAGTCAGGCTTTCTTTTTGCCTCATAGTTTGATTTGTCATAACTTTTCCGCTTTGTGGTAGGCTTTTCTTTGGCTGTCCCTTCTTCACCCTGACCTGTCTTATTTGGCTCAGCAGAACTAAAATACCTGCGTAAATCCATCTATTTTTACACACACACACACACACACATAACGGTCAGCGATTTTTTAAATTCTCTGCGCAATCAACCTCTATCACAAGTTTAAGCTTGCTGCAGGAAATTTCACTTGTCACGTTTGAATAGTAAGCTAATGAGTGATAAGACGATGTCAGAGGAATTGGTGCGCAATTAATCCGTCACTGACCAATCAGTACTGCCGCTCTCTATACACAGTTCGCGCGATCGCAAAGTGAAAGTGAAAGTAAAAAAACAAGCGCGAATTCAAACGCGATTTCAATATTTCACATATTGACAGTGGCTCATCGATGCCCGAAAATGACATAATTACCCAGCTACATTTGCGAAAGAATGCAAAAGCATTGACATATATGTTTCCTTCCTATGATAGCCCGACGGGCAGGGCTGAGATAGATTTTGGTAGCCCAACTGGAAGACACAACAGCCCCGGGATGTCGGGCTAGTGATTTTGCAAGCCCTGGTTAAATAATGTCTTTGTATACAAATTGCACTTAAAAATACATTAAATGCAGCCTGTAGAATGGCCTCCATTACAGAATTGGGCTTTCATATCAGATGTCAATATGATAATCTTGTTTTAACAAATAAGGAGAAACCGAAAAAATAAAGAAGATGGGAGATTTCAAGGCATTATAGGATGAAAGTGTAATGCATGCAGAGAGGTACAGTGATCCCTCCTCGATCGTTGCGTTCCAGAACCCCCGCAAACAGTGAAAATCCGCGAAGTAAAAACCATATGTTTATATGGTTATTTTTATATATTTTAAGCCATTACAAACTCTCCCACACTCTTACAAACATTTCCCGCAGTTATACAGCATAAACCCTTTGTATTCTCTTAAGATATTAGGTAAGATTCATTGAAATTATGTATGTAAACACACTGTTTATATACAGTAAAACCTAAATATTATTTTAAAGATATCAAGCGTCTCCGATATCACATATGTTACAGCCATTACGATAGACAGGCCACCAGCAATAAATACGTACAATGCAAGAAATTGTATTCAGTAAAATGTGTGTATAGTGACACTAAACGTACGTACATGTACTAAGTACTGTACGTAGAAAATGAATTATGGTTACTCACCAACAATGACACGACGACTTGTCCGATAACGAGGAGTTTAATTTTACTGCACAACAAAGGAGAGCGTTACAGCCCTTCTAAAGGAGCCTCTTCAGGCGACTGTGTTTCACCGCCATTGTTCTCCTTCCGGCAGTCTTCAATCCAAATCCCTAAAGCAGATTCCATCTGGACTACCGCCTTATTACGTCCACTTACAACTTGTTTTGCGCCCTGGTTAAAGGACACTGCGGCCATAGATCTTACATTCTTTTCCTCCTTTTTAAATAAAAAGAATCATGGACTCATTTTTGCCGTAATGGCGTCCTACAGCGGTGTAGCTGTTCCCTTCCTTCAACATATTCAAAACTTTTACCTTTTCAGCAATCTTTAGCATCTTCTGTTGGTGCTTGGGTACGGCCCCTGAAGCAGTAGCAGGAGCAGATCATTTTGGAGACTCTTTACACAGCGAAACATGTTGATGCTGAATGAGCGAGACGAGACTTCCTGGTTAACGCAGTGGAATCTAATTCAGTGCTCCGTCGCTGAGCCAATCAGCACACAGGAACTTAACTGCGTGCTCTGATTTGGTAGCTTCTCAGCCATCCGCCAATAGCGTCCCTTGTATGAAATCAACTGGGCAAACCAACTGAGGAAGCATGTACCAGAAGTAAAAAGACCCATTGTCCGCAGAAACCCGTGAAGCAGCGAAAAATCTGCGTTATATATTTAGATATGCTTACATATAAAATCCGCGATAGAGTGAAGCCGCGAAAGTCAAAGCACGATATGGCGAGGGATTACTGTATGTCTGTTTTATCATGTGGGTTTGTGGAACAGAGTAAATTCGAAAGAATGATTCACCCCACTCTGGAAAGTTTCTTCATAGCCACTCCTTTATGTTGACACTAAAACATGTTATTGAACACCAAATATTTACACCTTAAAAATAATTAAGTTAATACACAAAATTAATAAAATCCCCTTTATACACCAAGTACTGTAATGGACTACATATAGCTACTGCTGTATTTTGGACAATGTCCACATATGAAGATTCAGTGTCTAAAGTTTTCATGTTATGATTATACCCCTTTCTGTTGTTTCTGTTGTACAGTTAATGTTTTATTTTGTGATCAAAACCATGCTGAAAAACATTTGCTCAAAATGCTATAGGCTGTCCTAATGCTGTTAACTACTAGTTTTTGTTTTTTTTTTGTTTTTTTTTTTAAATAGGGCAGTTATTCACTTTCTACATTGATGGCACGTGGGTATTTTTAGCAAAAAACTGACTATCATATCTATAATTTGTAATCCTTCCTTTACAGCCTATAATTATCTGTGTTTCTATTTGGTAACTTGTTTTGTATTAGATACTATTCTTGTTTACTGTCTTTAAAATTTTCAAAATGTGTGGTTGTTTATACTACTTTGTTAATTAATAACACCTTCAAGAAGTGTGTATTTCAGCATAAAGCTATACCTTTTTCAATTCTGCTGTCAGTAATTTGCTTGTTTAATACTGTCTCCTTTATTTATTCATGTTTTGTAATGTATGTAGTGTATTCTACTGTAACTGCTTTATCTTCTTATTTTAAACAATACTAGTTGGACAAATATAACTTCTTTGTTTACTTATTTTTATGTTTTGTGTTTTCCATTGCATATAAGTTCTGTTGCCTTCAGCATTTTAGTACATTGTTGTTCATTTATCTTTTGATCCATTACATTATTCCTTTTTATAATTCTACTAGCTCTGTTTTTTAAGTCAGAAGAATCTACAATTCGACAGTGATTGCAGTCCTTTAAATAAGAAATTGTGTCTTTGTGTTTTAAAGCAGGATACTTGTTTGGCAGAGTTATCCCTTGGATTGACTGTGGCTACTGAACTGTGTCTGACAAATGCACGTCCTATGTCAATGAATCTTACTGTAAGAACACTACAGACTGAACTCCATGAAGGATTCTTCCAGAGTGAGTTGCTCCATGGCATCATGGAAAAAGAAACTCCACCTGAAGAAGATGAGGAAAGTAAGAGTTGACTCCGCCATTATCACAGTTGTTTTTTATTGTATGACACAGGATTATTTGTTAATTTATTTTTTTCTGTTAACTAGAAATCAGGAGGGATTCTCATGGCTACTTGTCACGTTTACAGGAGTTTCATCGATGTACACCACAAAATATAAATGTGGCAATTGAGAACACCAACATCACCTTATCCATGAACAGCCAAAAGAGGTACTCTTTTGGAATGAAAATTAAAGTATTCAACAGTGTCACAAAAAAATTACAAACAAACACTTTTGTATGACAGCAGGGGTGAATAAAGTGGCTAACATTGCTGCCTCACAAAGACCTGGTTTTAAATCAAATTCCATTTGCTGTCAGTGTAGCATTTTCACATTCATCTTGTGTCGGTGTGGTTTTTCACTAGGTGTCCTAATTTCTTTCCACATGTCAAAACATTAAATGTTATGTTAATTGACAGCTTAATGCTGACCCTATATAAGTGAGTGTACCATAAAATAAATGTTTGCTCTCGGTCATGTGTCGCAGACCTCTGATCTTCGTGAGTATAGGAAAAAGAGGGCATAGAAAAGGCTTTTTTAACAAGGTCTGCTGCAAGGTCACAATGCAAAGACAAATAAAATGGTTGTACTTACACTAAGAGGGTGAGTTTCTGAATTTGTTAGATTGCCTAGTTATGTCATGTAAAAGACTGTCTTATTATTGGCTACTTTAGTGTCTGTTGACCTTTGCTTTACTTAACTCACTCATTTCAATCACCTTTTTTTTTTAAGAAGCAAGTTTTGTTTTTCACAAATCAGTAGTACTAATCACCTAAGCCTAATGCCTGCAGCTCGGGATGAGACTGTAGGACTCTCACACTGTTTCTATTCGATGAAGCAATTCACTCCTGTCCTATGCTTCTATTATTAATCTGCAAACATTTAGTTAACAGTTAATCAGTGTTGCAGTTAGTCAATTGTTAATTAGATGTTTTTAAGTATTGATACATCTGCAAACCAAACATTAATTGTTCATTAGATGTAGTGAAGTCTTGAAAGAGTGCTAAAAATCATAAAAGCTTTCTCAGAAGCTCTGTAAGTAAGCATTGTAATAGCTTCTTCACAGGATCTGTTCTCACCTAAATTTATATTGGGCTATTTTATTGTGTTAATATTACAATTGCTTCCTGTTTTCTTATATTCCTCTGGTTTATGTTTCAGACATCTAAACTGGACCTTAAAGTCTCTGCTGCTTCACTATGGACGAGATGACCAACAACTGCCTCTTAAGAATTTTATACCAGAAGTTGTTTTGCCACAGACCAATATAGAAATATCAGTCGAAGGTCAGTCCTGCACAAAGTAGATGCTGCTATAATGGTCATACTATTTTTTTTTAAATGTTTTTCCTGCTATGCCAAATTTACATTAATAAAAATTATGTTCTTAATACGTGACAGCTCATAAAACATTCAGAATGTAGGACTTAAGTACTCTACTTTAAATATGATGTGCATATTCTTTCTTCAGATGGATTACTTTTGTCTCAAAGCCGTCAAAGGATTCTTTGTCTGAATACATTTAAAGCCATGCTGCAGGTAAGCTGAGCTTTCTCTGTTATAGACTCAAAATCTATCTACTTATTGTTATATACTGTATTGTCTAAGCTTTCAAATATACATTTAGGATTCTGCGTTATAAAACTAATGATGAATCTGTGCAAAAGTTACTCTACTGTAATGCCTTCAAGTCTTAATGTACAAAAATGTAATATTCTTCACTAGTACAGTAAATTAACATACATACATGATTTTTTCCTTTCAATTAATTATTCATTTAGATTATGATACAGAGAAGTATAATTGTCTGGATTGCAGTGTGTGTTTGCCCTGTGATTGACTGGCATCCTTTCCACGGTTGATTCCTCCCTTATACCTAGTGTTTCTAGCATAATCTCCAGCCCACCATTACCCTTTAATTGGACTGAATGGATGAAAAAATAAATGTTATACAATTTTCAGCATGTACAGTTAAACAGTACTAGTTGAATTTTTTTTGACTCCTATAATAATTCTCTAAATGATACAGTACATATTACTTAAAAATCTGTATTCAGTGTAAACTAATCCTTTTATGTCTAAAGAAAAGTGCTTATTTCTATAAATGTTATGCCTTGTTTAGAAGAATTGGTGCACAAAATAGTAATTCATTTAGGTAGATACATTTTTTTTTTATTTAAAGGTAAATTAACACGGTTAATTGGCTAAGTAAATGTACATTGACTGGGGGATTAAGTTAAACTGTCCAAGCACTGATTTGCAGGACCCAGTTTGAAAAATCCACTGCTTTATAACTTAAGAAGCACAGTCATTTTATCAGTGCCTTTACAGATTAGTATAATATACCATTTCAAGATCTAAAGATATCTAGAAGATTTCTGGAACAGTGTGTTGTATTATCTTATCAGTCTGAATATTACAAAACCAAACATTTCTGGATTCATCAATTTATTGTAAGATAAGTGATCTTCTTATATAGTGTTTTTTGTTATTTAAGTTATTGATCTTCTAAGCAACATTGAACACAGCATTGTTAAATCTGAAACCGTATTAAAAAGCAAGTACATAGAAGATCAAAGACTACTCATTTAGGGAATGCAGACTTTATTGAAATGAGGAAATCATCTGGAAATCACAGAATAGGTAAACAAAAGCTTTGCTTTTATAAATAATGAATGTTGTGACATTTTGAAGGCTAAGAATACCCTTGGAATTTTTAGAAGCAGTGATAAGAGAAATTAAATATATTATTTATAAATCTCTATTAGGCATATTCTAGCAATCAATTCAGATTCGAGTCGTACCTCATTAATGAGAGGAGGGGCAAAATGGATCCTACCAATTTACTGACCAATAAGCCTGACTTCTATTCATACTTATGGAAATTATAATTAGAAATAAATTAGACGACTAAATGAAAATAATACACAAAATAACAAGCAGCATGCGTTTATCAGGGAAAGATCATGCCAAATCAGACTCTTAGTCATTCTTAGACAAACTAAGTAGCAGAAAAATGGAAAGCATGTAACACAGTTTAGTTAGATTTTCAAAAATATGGTGATATTGTGCCACACCAAAGATTAATTTTGAAAGAAGAGGAAATTGACATCAGAGATAACACAAAAACCCGATTTCAAGTTAGTAAATTTGTAGATGATAAAAAGTACAGACACAAGTTTATTAGTACAATCACTCAAGGATTTTTCATTGGACAGTTACCTGCTGTATTTTATATTAGTGACTGATATAGTTATCAAACATTGTGAAATATACAGATGACACTAAAATTAGATTGTTAAAAGTTACGAAGTAGGCAAAAAATTGTTCCAAACGGTATGAATAATCTTCAAAAACATTTGAACATTTGAAAAATGCAGCTTAATGTAGAAAAGTTTAAAGTTTTAAAGTATTACATAGCTGTAAAAGGGAAATTAACCATAAAAATAAGTCACAATGTTTTCTGAAAAGACTTTTAGTTGTTGATGTCGATGCAATATTCTCAATGTCTAAACAGTAGAAGCAATTAAAAAGGCAAATAAAATGGGTTATATTGTATAAAGAGACACTATACTGAAACTTTATAGTGAGATATATGCTAACCATTTTACAAAAAAGACAGCATTACTAGAAGTGGCACAGAAGAGAGCAGCTAAGTGGTTCCCAGAACTAAAGGGCAGATATTACTCTAAGAGGTTAGGGAGAAAAAAACTTTTTAATTTAAAAGCAGAGATTACTATGTGGTGACCTTATCCAGGTCTTCAAAATCTAAAGGACATAGATAAAGTTAATGAAGTAAATTTCTTTTAAATTAAATAGTGAATCACTTATTAAAGGACACTGGTTAAAAATAAGGTGAAATGCATTTAACAATGAAGCCATGAAGCACTTCTTTACACACAGAGTCCTTGAAAATCAGCAACGTATTACTGAGACATGTAGTTGAAGCAGAACACTTGGCAACTTTTAAAAAAAATTATCTGGATGAAATATTGGGACAGCTTAACTATTAACTATCCAAACAAGTTTGATTGATTGAAAGGTATTCTCTTGTTTGTCAAACTTATGTTTTTATTTATCACCATGCTTACACTACCTTAAATGTGGGCTTTCTTAAAAAACATCCCACAGAGAACCAAGAGAACTCAGAATTCCAGGACCACATCTAGGGATCCTTAGACCTCTTTTTCCACAGTCAGTGACATACGCACACCTTAGTAATACAATATATGCTGAATAGCTACTGCATTAGGATCATTGCCAAGCAAAAGCATTTTTTCTCAGAAAAGAAGGTAACAGCTTGCATTATAGTTTGCCAAAGACCAGACGGATAATCAGTATGGTTCTGGCTCATTATTGTAAATTTTTCCAACAAGCAAGACTTTTGCAGTGTTATGATTTAGGGCTGATTTTCTGCTTATGGATCTGAGTGACTCGCCATGCTTAAGAGAATTATGAGTTAACAGTATTACCAAACTATTCTGAAGAAAAACATCTGCCCCTTAATGAGTAGAAGCTGAGAATGTGTGTTCAGTTGTCTATTACTTGAACAAGTAAAAAATTCATACACTGTCAAGAAGTTAAAATAATGCATTTATTATAGTGTAGTAAAATATAATTATCTTTTTCAAGAAACTTTAAAAACCATCCAAAATGAAATACTTTAATTTTGATGTTCCCTCCTCATAAACCCTGAATATCTAGGCTAAAGGAATTTTGTAGTGTTACATTTTTTTAGGTTTGTGCTCTTATGTTTTTTATTTTCTCTACATATACAGCTGGTGTGTAAATCTTTTTAAGAAAAGTCATAATTATCCACTTACTTTAAATTTTTTGGCTTTGTTTGATGCTATTTATCAATTTTGCACAGTTAAGGACCTCATTTCAACCCTCAGATCACAACTTGTCTGCCTTTTTGTCTGTGTGTTTGTTCATTCGTCAATCATGCAAAGACTTCTGGAAATTTTGCAAGTAGGTTGTTGTTGGTTCAACTTACAATGTAGGCTATATAACATTTCAAAACTTTCCAAGCACACCCAGGCAACACCTGATACTTCAACCTGTACTGTATAAATATACGCACCCAGTATTTTATTTTATTTTAATTTTTTTTAAATATCAGGAGATTTTCCTTGCATTCTTTGTCAATTTTCGTGAAGAGTTCAATTTGGTTGATCAAGTTTGCTCCATGGGACATTCTGATCCCGTCGAAGTTGCTGGATGTCATGGCTGGCCTGTACACTGGTACTGTGAGTGCTGTGCAGCATTTTCCCCAGTTGATTCTGAGGTTTTTCAGGGGTGTGTTCTTGCTCCTACTCTGTTAAATGCTTGCATGGTGTTGAGTGTTGGGCAGGGTTGTGGTATCTAGTGGCTGTAGGGCATCTGTTGGTGAAGAAAGATCCACTGATCTTGACTTTGCCAATGATGCTGTGATCTTCACAGAGTCGATAGAGGTTCTAATCGGAGCTGTCAGGGGACTGAGTGAGGAGTTTGAGCATCTGGACTTGTGATTGTCCTCTATAAAAACCAAGGTCCAGGCCTTTAGTGATCTCTTCGGGACAGCCATCAGCAGTGTGTTTGTCTGCTGAGAGAGTGTTGACGTGTCGAGAGGTTTACTGACCGCGGCAGCAACATTCATATCTCTGGTGTCTGTTCCTATGAAGTCAGTAGATGGATTGGGAAAGCAGGGTTGGGGTCATAAGGTTGTTGGAAAGGGTTGTGTGGCACTCTCAATACCTTTGCAAGAGTCCTGGTGATTCCTGTTTTGCTATATGCTTATAAGACATGGATGCTATCCAGTGACCTGAGATGAAGACTGGACTCCTTTGGTATCATTGGTTTGACTTTGTGTTGAACAAGTGGTTGCTCACGGAGTCCTGAATGAAGCACGTTACTTGCATTGTGAGGAAACGTCAGTTATGGCACAACTGCCATGTCGCATGATTCCCAGAGGGCGATCCGGCTTATAGGATCCTCATTGCTGAGGACCTGAATGGTTGGACCAGGCCAAGAAGATACCCACGTAACACGTTGCTGCAGCAGATAGATGGCCTTTTCCGAAGGGTGGGACTGGACCGTGTGTCTGCCTGGGAGGTTGCCAACTGGGATCCCGAAGTGCTTCATGTTGCGGTGGGTGCCACAACACACTGCACCAGTGCATGCTTCCAAACCTGACCTGAGCCATCTGGGCAGCAAGTGTTTATTTGCTTGTGAAAACACTCTACAGCATAAGAATAAGTGACAGTTGTGCAATAAAGGTAGGAAGAATGTCTTGTTTTTAAAACAAGATTTTTATATGGCCTCCATTAGAATGCTAAACTGAAGTAATTTGGTTTGGTACACCGCTGAATAATTTTTTCAAGGAGATCTGTGGAAAATTCTTCTAAGTTTCTTGCAAAATGTGCTGTAATTCTTTTTTAACTTCTGAAGGTTTTTATTCTATTTACTGTCCAAGCCAATATAAACAGCTTCTCTATGTTAATGTCAGGGCTCTGAGTTTGCCAGTCTACTACTGGTAATGTTCTGTTTGAGGAAATCTGCTCCAAGTAGATCTGGATTATTTTTGTAATGTGTCTAAGGTTGTGTTATAAATTATAATGCTAAAATATGAAGCTTTTATGAAGTTATTTTCCTGAAGGTACTGTATGATGAATCAAAATCTATTTATATTTCTCAGCAGTTATTTTATTGATTTTGAACAGATTTCCTATGTCAATTACTGAAATGCATCTCAAGGACCACTACCTTTCAGTGTGACAGATTTCAAATTTCTGCATTTTAGTCATCCCTGAACACAGTTTTGGACTGATATGTTTTTATGATTATTTGTGTGTGCATGTCTGATTATTCTCATTGCATTTTTGCCATAAGCCAAGTTTAGCTTGAAAGGTGCAGGTACAGTATTTTAAGTGTAAATCTGAAATTGCAGATCCATTTTAAAATGGGAACTTGCGTGTAAAAGCTAATATAAGCACTTTTTGATTAGGTTTTCAGGGTTCATATTTGATAGATAAGATAGATAGATTCTTTCTTTCTTTCTTCTAAGAATTATCCTACCTTATTGTTTACATCTTAGGGCAGCTGTAATAAACCCCAGGCACCTTCATCAGGCCAGCCAGCAGTCGGTATCTATAGCTTGAGGTTTCTGAGACATAGTGGCAGGGTTAGAATTTTAAAATCAGTTTTATGTAAGAAAAATATATTGAACCCATTACTTTTTAATATGTATGCTTGATGTATTTGCTCATGTCTCTGGATTTCATGATTATTCTTTGGTGCTATTTCTCAAGGTAATGGCTGTTGATATTGAGGGGTCGATCAACTTGAACACCTGTATTATTCACTATCGCCACCAGGAATTTTCTCACTGGTTGAAATTGCTCCCAAGTAAATGGACTAGTCATAGGAAACCTTCTCAGAAGAGGTGAGAATGAATAATGTGCTATATCATAACACCAAAATGGAGAAAACTGTTTCATCTATTCTAACAAATGGTGTAATAAAAAGGGTTTTTGGGTATTTTGAACAACATGATTGATCCAACATTTTTCTCTGCTATTTTGCAGTCTTTGAAAATCTCATACACAGGCATTTTACTTTTTGCACTGACTACTTATGCCTAGTTTTGTGAATTATTTTAATCAACTGTCTGCTCTAGATTAACTTATTTTTTCTTGCTGAGTTATGACTAGTGTTTATCAGTGAATTTTGCCAAAGCATTATTCACAACAAATTTGCTGCATTTGTGTTCGCCCTTGTTCATCGAATTATTTACTGATATTTTGGCCTGTTTAGGATAATTTTTTTATACTAGCGCCCCATAATGCTTTGCAAGGCCAGTGCGACATCCTCTGGTGTTGTAACAGCCAACATTGATTGGTCTGCACCCCCGGGTATGCAATACTGCTCATTTGCATTACAGACTCAGTGGGACGAGTTACACATCAACATATGAGAAGGAGGCGTGTTCCCTATGCATACATAATAATTAGCCACGTGACGAGAGTGGAAACAAACCTTGAAAGAGCCTGATGCCACAAAACAGAGGAGACTCTATGAATTAATAATAATAAAGATTTATTATTATTTACAAGATATTTGTCTTTTTGATAGAATAAAAAGCATTTAGAGAGCCTCCAGTATGACTTCAAAAAATAGAACGAGACAACACTTTGGTAATGTTCCATACAATCAAGTCAGCGCGGTTTTAATCATGACACACCAGCTTGAATTTTCTGCATTTAAAAGACCTACATATTTTTTCTGACTTTTGACTACAATTTCGGCACTGCCATTTTGTTTTGATGAAATAAATGATTGTGCATCTCTGACTGCAGTCTTTTTGATTTCAAGGAGGCACAGTGGTGCAGTGTATTGCACTGCTGCCACACAGCTCAGGTCACCTTTTTGGCCACAACAATGAAACATATACAGTACAGCATAAATAATGAGTTATCTGTGCTTGTGAAGTTGTGATGTATTGTAATAAACAGTTATGATTTAAAACTGTTATCTGTGTCAATTGCAAGTATCCAAAGTGCTTGGCTAGACTACTGCATAGAGCCTTCAATATAATTTGTGAGCAACTGTGAAGATGGTTTTTAACAGGCCAGACATTATCAAATAATACACAGTAAAACCGTCTAAGAAATGTTAAAAGCCATTAAGCAAATACAAGTTGTTACCAGAACCAAGATGCTAAAACCATAACTCATGTTGATACATGAAATGCAATGAATCATTAACCAGAAAGTTTGTTCAAGGTTTTTCACAAATGAGCAGGTCAATATTCCAGTTCCATGTCAATATATGAGAAGGAGTTGCCTGTTCTATGCTAGCATAATAATTTTCCATGTGCAGATAAAAAACAAACCTTGAAGGAGCCTGACACCCTCCAATCCCAAACTCAGGAGACTCTATGTAGTAATAATAATATTAATAATGAAAGGTTTATAACTATTTACAAGATGTTTCTATATTTTTGATAGAAGAAAAAGTGCAAAGCTGTTTCCAGCAGGGGGCGCTCTTTCTCCTCTGGATGTATTTCTTGATGCAGAACAGACTAGAGCCAATACCATCCCTTATGTACCCATGGCAGAAATAATTACAAGAAAGAAAATGTATTTAACTTTAAAAGTTAACACTCATTCCCATTAATACAGTGTATACTCGTAAATACATACATATTCAAGCCGGAGAAAAGCCAAAGGACATCACAGCCAAGTGGGGGAATGTTGACGGCATAGATGCGCATCTGACTTCATGCTGGATCCTTATCATTATAACCACTCACATATTTACATATTCATAGAATTTATGTCATATATGAGCAACTACCAGATGGGCTGTGTGCTGAAATAACATCTTCACCCGTTCTCCTCATTTATGACTTCTACAGACTATGGCTCTGTTTTGGCATATCAGCGCTATTTAAAATAACCTGCTTGTGTGTCCTTCATCTGTTTTGTACCCATCTCTCTGGCAGTCTCTCTCTCTCTCAGCTACATTGCAAATCTCAGAAATGAATTTCACAGATTATATTGGCACAAAATGAACCTTCTTGCTATAAAAGCATCAGCACAGACAGTTTGGAGAGCCTTCAGCACAACTTCAAAAAACAGAATGAGCCAGCTGCTTCAATCATGACACACCACTTAAAATTTTCTGGCTTTAAAAGACCTATGTATTTTTTCTAACTATTGACTATGACTTCTGTATTTCCGCCTTGTTTTGACGAAACCTATGATCACTTCTGCCACACAGCTTAAATCACCTTATTGGCCATAATAATCAGTTCAATATTGTTGGCAGATGTTTCCCTAGCCCTCAGGGACACTTTAAAGATGATTGCGCCATTTTAATCCAGTCAAATCTGGTTCAGTTAGTCCTTCCCCATTGACTTTATTGCAGTTCGCCAAGTTCAGCAAATATAGCAAACATTTCCGTGATTTCGGGTAACTTACTGCAAAGCGAGCTCAGCAGTGTTCGCTCCTCACTAGTTATGACTATAAAACTTTGTTTTTGTTTAGGTTGAGGACAGTCTCTCTTAAATATTGGTAAAGTTTTTGTATCTGATTACAATACCCTTTTTCTGCCAGTTAAAATAAATGATTCTTACTTGACTCAGAATCACATTGTGATTGTTTAACTTACAGTAACACTAGTGCCAAAATAAAAATACCTATTTCTCCATACATGAAAGTGCTCAGTTCAGTGATGTATGAATTTAAATATTTTAGAGATTAAATAAAAAAAGCTATTTACCTTTTTCTCTACAGAAGTAGAAATATGACAATACTGTTTTCTTGTTTTAATTTTAGGCCCTTTCCACAACTGAATGCTCCTATTATGCTTAGAACCTCAGTCTCCAATGTTAATGTCTCTGTTCAGTTAGTAGACAGTTTGCCATTTGCAGTTGGCTTCATTTCAGCATCAGCAGGTAATTATGTCAAAAAATAAAATAAAGGTTTGTTATGTTTACACTACTACATAAGATTAATACCATTTTTTAAGTAAAATACATTGTGTTTTGTATTTTTGATTTGCAAAGGGGGCAAATATCACTGAAAATAATTAAACTTCATATACTAGTTGTGAATTACGTCATATATAGTTTTTTTTTTTCCTTATATGTTTTAATAAACTGAGCACCATGCTGCTTTTTGGGAATACTCGCACTATAGTGACGATGTTTCCATACATTGTATGTTTTTGCTTGATAATATTTTGTATTTAGGTTATATTAATAAATTTGTGAAGGCTTGTGCAGTTGAAATAAAAGTTAAATAACGTTTTTGCTGATTTCTCAGTGTTATATCTGTAGAATGTTTGCACTGGCTTATAACATATACAGTTGGATAAAACCTGGTTAAAAGACACTTGATTTAAAATTAATTTTGATAAATTATGTGATGGCAGACATTTGTGTTTGAAGGGTCACAATGCCTCCATTATTCCATGGACAAGTAAGTGATTATTTTAATAAATGGGGTTGAATTCTTTAATATACTGTAGGAACAGTTTTAAACACTGTTTTGTGTCACACATGTACTAATCACTGGAGAAGAACTTTACTATGAGCTGCTTACAGTACATATCCATTATTTACACAGCTCTACAGCACCTCATGGATATCTCTACTGACGTCCAGCACCTTAAATCCCAAAGCTTACATCAACGTGTTACACTGTCCATGGATCAGTTCTGGTGGAGAGTTGGAGATGGCTCTCATATCCAACAAGCAACTCATCCTCCTGACAAGCATGTGTGGGGGGAAGCTCTGGTTATTGATTACCTTAACCTACAGGTATGTAATGTCTTATTGTGGTTAGGTACATTATTGAAGACCATTCTGGTTCCAGCCAGTTGAAGTTTAGCCATAAAGGATTACTGACATTCAGTCTTTAAAATCTAATTACCTTCTTCAGGTAGAATTAACCTCTAACCATTATTAATGCTGTTATTTCCATTTTAGAGAAACGTTTATTTCCTATGTTCAAAGTGTAATAGTTTATAACTGGTATAATTTGATATTGTATTTTTGTTGTGACAATAGCTCCTTGATTTGTAAATCTACATCTAATGGTTCTCACTATCAAAGATTTTTTGAAACAGAACTCTAAAATTTTAATTTCCTTGAATAGTATATGTGACTTATGTTTTTGGTTACTTGTATTAAAAAATACTGTATTGTGATTGTATTTACTGTCTCATCATAGTAAATGGCAGTGTAATAATAAAAGTAAGATTAAGATTATCAGATATTGCAATCTCATGCTAGTTTATCTAATATGATAAAATAAAAAACAAACCCATGAAAGCATACATGCCTATGGAAGCTGGCCCGGATACAGACAGGCAGATCTCGTATAATCACCCACAACACGTTTATTATATAAATTAATATTTACACAGGTGCACACATAACCCCAAAACTCCCCCAAAGCCCAGGCCTCTGTACAATGCCTCTTTCTCTGGTCCGCCTCCACTCCTCTCCTCCCAAGCTCTGTCTCTCTTCCTCCCAACTCCAGCCATCAAATGGAGGGAGGCGGCCCCTTTTATACACACCCAGATGTGCTCCAGGTGCCTCCCAATTAGCTTCTGCCGGCACTCCCCAGTGTGGTGGAAGTACCGGCTGCGCACCCGGAAGCACTCCGGGTGTCCCTGGTCTTTTTCCCCCCAGCACTTCCGGGTGTGGCGGAAGTGCTGAGGGACAGGGCTCCACAAGCATTGGGGCGCCCTCTGGCGGTGACCACAGGCCCCTATAGGGTTGAGCTTCAAAGCTCTGTTCCCGTGGTCCCCAAAGCCACCAGGGCAGTCGCCCCCACGTGTTCTGGAGGAGGCGTAAGCCCTCCTCCAGTCCTCCTGGGTGTCCCGGCTGGGTACCACCCCCAGCCACTCGCCACAAAGCAATCATATTGCTATATACCAGCACTCAATAATGTAGTAAATAACACATGATGAGATATTCTATGGGGAGGCATGGTGGCGCAGTGGGTACCGCTGCTGCCTCGCAGTTGGGAGATCTGGGGACCTGGGTTCACTTCTCGGGTCCTCCCTGCGTGGAGTTTGCATGTTCTCCCCGTGTCTGCGTGGGTTTCCTCCGGGCGCTCCGGTTTCCTCCCACAGTCCAAAGACATGCAGGTTAGGTGGATTGGCGATTCTAAATTGGCCCTAGTGTGTGCTTGGTGTGTGGGTGTGTTTGTGTGTGTCCTGCGGTGGGTTGGCACCCTGCCCGGGATTGGTTCCCTGCCTTGTGCCCTGTGTTGGCTGGGATTGGCTCCAGCAGACCCCCGTGACCCTGTGTTCGGATTCAGCGGGTTGGAGAATGGATGGATGGAGATATTCTATTACAATCAAACCCCTTGCCTTGCCATGGAGTTTAAAAAACAAAAAGTAAATTACTTTGTCAAAAACAGGCCAAGTAGGTTTCCAGGGTTCATATTTGGCAGGCGAAAAGTAAAAAATGCGCAAATTAAATAAGTTTCAACCAAATTGAAGAGATTTTTAAAAATCAATAAAAACCTAATAATTATACTACCTTATTGTTTACATCTTAGGGCAGCTGTAACAAACCCCAGGCACCTTCACCAGGCCAGCCAGAAACAATCTTTATCGATTCCAGCATTCGAGGTCTACAGTTTGAGGTTTCTGAGACATGTACTCAGAATTTGTCTCGAGTTCTTTCTGTGCTATCTAGAGAACCTACTGAGTGCGTTCCAGGAGGGACTGAAATTAAGAAGCAGGACTTTTCAGTAGAGGACACAATACCAAATGCCCAAACTCAGTCTTCTCTTCTGTGGAAGATGAATATTGCTTTGGAAGATGTCAATATTTTCACACTGTCAAACATTTCAGGTGAGTTAGGCATTAATATCAGAGTAGGATACTGTTTGTTCATTTTGTGTTTCCCACTTTGGCTTTTCCCAGAGGGACAATGAAGATGGCAGTTTTATTAATAAATCATTGTTTATCCTTTTCTGTGCTTGCTCTTAGTAAAACGTATATTTCTGTTGCTTTAGTACATTTAAAACAGTCATAAATTTTAACCTCCTAATAATGTGACTCAAGACTTTATTCTTTGTATTCTGCTGAGGGCTTACCTCAGTTTTGTCAAACTTCAGTTTTTCCTCCTGGTTTGGAAATAATTCCAAATTATTATTATTTTACTACAATTTCTTTCATTTTCCTTAATCTATTTTAGGTGCCACCAACTTACGCATAGATGATATTAAGGGAACAAGCAGTGCAGAATGTTTACAGATGTCTGTTCATGGTTTTTCACTTGGACTTGTCAAGTCAATAACAGAAAACCTGCAACCATGCTACAAAGCTATGGATTTCCCAGAACCTGTTATTAGCTTGTTTGCTCTGGCATTTTCTTATCATGCCAGCACCTGGGCACTTGAGGTACTCTGAATCCTCTGACAATAACATATTAGTTCGTGTGATTGAAGCCTATTTTATATTCCAATTCAGGGCTTGTCAGTATGGTTTGAGAGTTTGTTTTTTTAGTCCATTCATGTAGCTCTGCTTTCTTTCCTATTTCTGATAGTTGACATTTTAAATATGCTTTTCTAAAACCTTTGACATATGATTTAAACTAACAAAATGTACAGTTTAAAGTCAAGGCATTGAAGTATATCATTAATATCTTTTTTTTGTTTAGATTAGTTGTGATCAGCAGCTGAGCATTACTTGGACACCAGCAGACCATATGTTCCTATACCATCATGTCCTTGAAATTATGCATTGCCATCAAGCATTGGCCACTATTCTTAGAGGAAATGAGCAAGTCTTTCCAGGAAAAGATCAAAATAATTCAATATTAGTCCATCAGGAATCTTCTCATAATGACCAGTCTCTTCAGTCAACGTCTTTGCCTTTGGTTGAAAATTGCACAATAAATAAGTCAAAAAGATGTATTAGTGTTCATCTGGACCTTGGTGCCACCAAAGTGACTGCTTTTGTAACTGAAAAAAACTTTATTTTCCTTGAACTGGGGAGTCTTTCTTTCATTCGACATGCAAGTGCTGTGCAGATTGGAGTGCCGCATGCCATTCTGAACTTTGATGGTAATAATATATTCACTTTTAAAGAAACAGAGGTTCAGATGCTATCAGAACTAGAAGAGCTTATGCCTCAGCGGAATCAGTTCAGCTTTCTTTCTACACAGAAAAATCATGTATTAGTTATCAGTATTCCTTCCCTGTCAGTGCAGTTTCCATATCAGTATGATTTCTCCAACACCTTTGATGAGGCTATTAATGTCCAGAAGTGGTTGAAAAGTCTTCACCGGTCTCACAGGGATGGCCCAGAACCACTGCCTCCAGACTTGGTAATTCGAGTGAAGCAGTTCTCCTTCCTTTTCCTTGATGATGTTTTTGAAATTAAGTTACGTGATAATTATGAACTGATGAAGGATGAGAGTAAAGAGAGTGCTAAGCGGCTGCAGCTCCTTGACAAGAAAGTATCTGACCTTCGCAAGCAACATGGAGAATTACTTCCAGCACGTAAAATTGAGGAGTTATATACTTCCTTGGAGCGTAGAAACATAGAAATATACATTCAGCGGTCACGTCTTCTCTACAGCAATACACCCATGAGAAAATCCCTGTTGACCTGGACTATCACTGACCTGGAAGTCATGGCCTTTGCTGACCAATCACTCCATGGCCCTGACAAAGTCAGGGAGCAGATGATGGATATAGACTCTGTAAGCCCATTCCCACGGGATGGACTTTCCTTAATAATACAGTGGTGCCGGGCTGTCAAGTTTAGCTTAAGTGCATTCCTGGGTAAGTGTACAACAAACCTGTTTCTAAATGGAGGGAAAGATTCAAGCCTTGATTATAGGCAAAGATTTCTAATTTTTGTCAGACAGCACTATGTGCAACAGTAATGAAAAGTGTATACAGTTGGTCTCATAGTGTGCAGAATTTCCAAAAATATGAATTGCTTATGAGATATGTCTGCTAGTCAATGGAAGGTTGAGTCCCCACCACTTTGACACAGATATTAAAAAAAAACTGATAGACTTGCAGGTTTTGTTAAGTTAGCAGACCAATATTAAAAGCCTTCTTTGTAACAAAGTGTGTTTTATATTTTTGGGGCTGAATGCATTATATTTACAGTTCGAATCCGGGATTATCCACGCTACTTCTTTGAAATCCGAGATTGGACTTTGTGTGGACGACTAATTGGCACTGAGCAAGATGGTCACCCTCGTGCCAAACGCAGGCAAAAGCTACATCTTGGTCAACCCTGGGGGGATGTCACTGTTGAGAGAAATATGCCCCCACTTAAATTCTACCATGATTTCCACTGTGAGTATAGAATTGAATCACCATATATTTTTTTTAAAAGTATGTAAAGACTATAGTTGCTCCTTAAGCTGTTTTTTCCCAGTACTAATTTGCAAATATTTAAAAGCACTGGAATTTGAAAAGTTTTTTGAAATAATGTCAGAGGACTACAACCTTGTGGATTTTGAATCATGCAGTTTTTGGCAAAACCATCCACCCAAGAATGTGTATCTCACAAAGCTGAATCAGAATCTTCATTTATGGATTTTTATGTTGTTGCTATAAATAAGGTCATGTCTTATTTAAATTTTCCAGTTGTCTTTATAAAGTAATGTTTTGCTAATGTGTAGTTCAGAGATCTTTGAGTATGTTCATCTGCATGTAATATTGCAGATGAACACTATGTTCAGGAATGAAAATAAAGAATGAACATACAAAAACTAAATGATTGCACTTGCAAAATTTACTCAGTAAATATATTTTAATATAAAAGCATATGGAAGAGGCATACTCAGATGAGATGGTGTTGTAAAAATTTTGTATTATGTAACATTTCACCATTGTATGTCTGATACCTCTTTTTATGTGTCTTTCTCTTCATGCACTTATTATATTTGTGGATTTGTTTTATCTTTTTCTTAGCGGAAATCTCCCTTTATACTATTGTTTGGGGACCTTGCTGGGATCCAGCATGGACTTTAATTGGTCAAGCTGTTGATCTTCTTACCAAGCCTACAGTGGATCCCAGTCCTCTATTGACATGGTGGGATAAAAGCCGACTGTTGTTTCATGGACGATGGGTGATGAATATTGACCAGGCTAATCTACACCAGCTTGCCACAGAAGTAAGGGCCAAAAGCATTTAGGATCAGTAGTACTGAATTTTATAGTGTGCACTATACTGAAAATAATACATGAGTAAAGAAAGGAACATGACTATGGTTGTGTAAAGAAGTAATCATTTAAATTACTTCATTATCTAGTGACTAAATAGGCACAGGACATACAGTATGAGTATAGGTGTGCATGAACATTTCCTCTGCAATGGACCGGTGCTCTGCATGGGGCTAGTTCCAGCCTTGTGCCCAATACTGTTGAGTTGTCACTGATTGATGTGTAAGCAGTATGTTGAAAGTTATGACAATAGATTCTTGTTTTAAACAGCAGTGTCTCATTTGGTTAAGAGTTTTAGGTTTCATTGTATGCACAAAGCTGTCTGATAAATAATTAAACATTTTATTCTAGTAATATGTGAGCTGCGAACATTCCAAAAACCTATCAATTAGTGCAGCAGGTTCCTGACAATATCCTTCAATAGTTGGTCTTGGCCTGGATATATTTTGGGTAGTCTGAATAAAGAGATATGTACTGTATGTGATGATGTTCAATTCTGATTTGAGTTAGACCTTGTTTCACACAAATAGAGGAAGAGTGTAGTTTATCAAGTAGAGGATAATTGTATTTTATCTAGTGTTGCCTTCCTTTTATTTTCTGAAAATCTTATTAAAAGACTTTGTTCCCTGTCTGAATTTATCTAGTTATGCTGTGTTTTGCAGACACTAATAGAGTTTAGAGATACTGTCTGCTATAAATCTTCATTGCCACTAGACAGAAAAATCCTACTATAAAAATGAGAGAAGGGTAGTTGGCAAAACTTCATATAGTAAACTGTCAAACTTGCATTTCAGTGAAACAGATGTTTTCATGAAAAGTAATATTTAAGGGTTAGGGGTAGGGTTAGGCGTAAGGGTTCAGATGTTCAAAAATATTTATATCTCAGTATACATAGATATTCACAACATAGTAGAACTTAAAGTTATTTAATACCATACTAGCCAACCCGGAGCATAGCATACACCACATAATTATTTATTGATGGGTGAACACTTCCTGAAAGACACAGTTGTCCAAATGGGGTGGCATTGAAAACTGGCTCTGTCTTGCATCGTGCCTGCCATGGTTGGTCGCCTTAGTGAATTATATATATATAGATAGAAGATTATACCATAGAATGCACAGCGTAATAGTAAACTAAATGTAAAAACATTGAATAACACTGAGAAAACCTTGAACAACAGAGAAAACTTAACACTGCAAGAGTTTGCGCTATAGTGCTACAAACCGCTCAGTAAAAACACTTTTTAAATGAGTTTTAAGCACAGGAAAAAAATTAACATTTGAAAAATCCGTAATTTAATAAACCAGCAAGAAAAGTAACATTGCACAATGCATGCTACGAACCGATCACCGTAAACAGTAGTGAAAACAAAATCAAACCCGGTGCATTCTTTAACTGCTTTCTCTGCCGTATGTGTCCAGCCCCCTCTCTCTCCTGCGCGTGTGTGTGTGACTCTCTCGCACTCCTGTGTGTGTGTGTGTGTGTGTCTCTCGCGCGCCTGTGTGTGTCTGTGTGTGTGTCTCTCACACGCGCCTGTGTGTGTGTGTCTCTCGCACGCCTGTGTGTGTGTGTGTGTCGCTCTCTCTCTCTCTGGCTCGCTCGCTGCACAGGGAATGTACAGGGAGAGACTGAACATGTGCGGAAATCATCTGCACGCACGGCTGCTTAGTGCATTGTTGGTGGGCGGGGCTCTGTCTTGCGTCTTGCCTGCCATGGTTGGCTGCTTTAGTGAATTATGTTGGCGGGCGGGGCTCTGTCTTGCGTCTTGCCTGCCATGGTCGGCTGCTTTAGTGAATTATATATATTTAGACTAGACAAAGAGCCCGTTTTGACAACGTAAGATGAAACGGGCACGAGTTTGTGTCAGCAGTGTATGAAGAACAAATGATAAGTAATGAAGAAGTTGTTTTGTAATGATTGTAGTCCGCTTTACTCATTACTGTACAGGCTTGTACTGTTAGTTGATGAATTTCCAGGCCTATAGTATAATATTGAATGATGAATGTTCCAGTACAATATGGAATAGAAATAAGTATAAGCACCACAAACCTGATATAGGTGTATTGAATGAATGCATAATTGAATCAGAATGCATAATTAGCTTTCGAGCTGTAGTTGAAGTCGACTTTCAGGCCTCTAGAGCTTTAATCGAAGTCGCCTTTCTCTTTGAATTTTTGCGGCCGTAAATCCGCCACCTGCCACGATGTTGGGGTTGGATGTCGGTCTCGTAAGGTTTTTCGGGCAGCTGCGCAGAAGGCGACTGCACATTCGGCTTCGGACGGACGTGATTGAGTGAGTGAGGAGGCAGGCGAATTATGTATTAAGAAGATTCTCCCTTGGTTTAAATATTTTGAACAATTATTTTTTGAATCCTTAACCTTTTGTTTTTCAAACAAAGGAAGTTTTTAAAAGATTTGTTCATATACTATACAGGTGCTGGTCATAAAATTAGAATATCATGACAAAGTTGATTTATTTCAGTAATTCCATTCAAAAAGTGAAACTTGTATATTAGATTCATTCATTACACACAGACTGATGTATTTCAAATGTTTCTTTCTTTTAATGTTGATGATTATAACTGACAACTAATGAAAGTCCCAAATTCAGTATCTCGGAAAATTAGAATATTGTGAAAAGGTTCAATATTGAAGACACCTGGTGCCACACTCTAATCAGCTACTTAACTCAAAACGCCTGCAAAAGCCTTTAAATGGTCTCTCAGTCTAGTTCTGTAGGCTACACAATCATGGGGAAGACTGCTGACTTGACAGTTGTCCAAAAGACGACCATTGACACCTTGCACAAGGAGGGCAAGACACAAAAGGTCATTGCTAAAGAGGCTGGCTGTTCACAGAGCTCTGTGTCCAAGCACATTAATAGAGAAGCGAAGGGAAGGACAAGATGTGGTAGAAAAAAGTGTACAAGCAACAGGGATAACCGCACCCTGGAGAGGATTGTGAAACAAAACCCATTCAAAAATGTGGGGGAGATTCACAAAGAGTGGACTGCAGCTGGAGTCAGTGCTTCAAGAACCACCACGCACAGACGTATGCAAGACATGGGTTTCAGCTGTCGCATTCCTTGTGTCAAGCCACTCTTGAACAAGAGACAGCGTCAGAAGCGTCTCACCTGGGCTAAAGACAAAAAGGACTGGACTGCTGCTGAGTGGTCCAAAGTTATGTTCTCTGATGAAAGTAAATTTTGCATTTCCTTTGGAAATCAAGGTCCCAAAGTCTGGAGGAAGAGAGGAGAGGCACAGAATCCATGTTGCGTGAGGTCCAGTGTAAAGTTTCCACAGTCAGTGATGGTTTGGGGTGCCATGTCATCTGCTGGTGTTGGTCCATTGTGTTTTCTGAGGTCCAAGGTCAACGCAGCCGTCTACCAGGAAGTTTTAGAGCACTTCATGCTTCCTGCTGCTGACGAACTTTATGGAGATGCAGAAGTCATTTTCCAACAGGACCTGGCACCTGCACACAGTGCCAAAGCTGCCAGTACCTGGTTTAAGGACCATGGTATCCCTGTTCTTGATTGGCCAGCAAACTCGGCTGACCTTAACCCCATAGAAAATCTATGGGGTATTCTGAAGAGGAAGATGCAATACGCCAGACCCAACAATTCAGAAGAGCTGAAGGCCACTATCAGAGCAACATGGGCTCTCATAACACCTGAGCAGTGCCACAGACTGATCGACTCCATGCCATGCCGCATTGCTGCTGTAATCCAGGCCAAAGGAGCCCCAACTAAATATTGAGTGCTGTACATGCTCATACTTTTCATGTTCATACCTTTCAGTTGGCCAACATTTCTAAAAATCCTTTTTTTGCATTGGTCTTAATTGATATTCTAATTTTCCGAGATACTGAATTTGGGACTTTCATTAGTTGTCAGTTATAATCATCAACATTAAAAGAAATAAACATTTGAAATACATCAGTCTGTGTGTAATGAATGAATCTAATATACAAGTTTCACTTTTTGAATGGAATTACTGAAATATAAATCAACTTTGTCATGATATTCTAATTTTATGACAAGCACCTGTATATTAGAATACACTAAAAAGGATGTAACATTTTAGGAGGAAAATCATTTTAACTGAATTAATTCTACCAGCTAATGTGAGATAAAGGTATGACTAGTTGGTATAATCCTGTTTAACACATTCCACCAAGCTGTTGCTAAACATAAAACTGAATAATACCTTAAATTGCTCTTCATTTTATTTACACTGTTCCATTTTGTGAGATCTCTTCTGGGTCTCTTCTTTTGCCATTTCTCCATAATTGGCTTATTTGTTCCCCTGAATTTTGAATTGCTCAGGTATTAATCTTAGTTTATCTCCAGTAATCTCTTTTCTTGTCTCTCAGCTTCATTTTTTCTGTTGTAAGATCCATACTGTTGTTTTTCCTGTCACTTCCTAGAATATGTATAAATAGCAATGAAGCAAGCAGAAGATCAGTTAAGGGTATTAAATACATTATAAGAGTACAGTAGAAAACCTCTGTATCTGGAACAGTGCAGTCTTAGTTTTTTTAAAATTACATGTGCCGCATACTGTATATTCTAACCAAGTGACACAAAATATAGGTCACATAAGTGCATTCAGAATGAGTCAGCCTTTCCTTCCTTGGCAGTTTTCTACTGTTGCCTTTAGATGAGCAAATAATTATCAAATGATAGGTTAATGTTATCCTGTTTAATAAAACCCCTGTGTACGTCCATGTGTTCGTGTTTGTGTGTCTTCTGGTGAAGTGCGCATGCGTGGGGCACTCTTTTAATAAAGGACATCATTGCTGGGGAGAGTGCTGATTGGGTAGTCGCGGCCGCGCACATAAAATCCGTTGCTGGGGAGACGCCACACATACAATAATCAGCTGCACGCTAGCACAGATTAAAATACTTGCTGGAGAACTGCACAGTACTTGCTGGAGAGATGCCACAGGCACGATTATCAGTTGCACGCCACACATTACATCAGTTGCTGGGGAGACTCTGCTGATTGCCCACTGTTGTGACAGAAAATTAAACCCATATTACGGACAAGGCGGAAGTACAGGGAAGTGTGGAATGTGTGGCAGAGTCACCGGCCTCTAGCAGATGCTTTTGTGTACTATACAGTAATGTTTAGTCACATTTTTAAAGTTAAAAATGTATTAGCTTGTTCTTTGGTACTTTTTTTAATTGGGTGCTTCACATGTACATTCTCAGACAACTGTGCACATACTTGTACATAATGCTGATAAAAATAACACTTTTTATAGTTAATTGCATTACAGAATTATAAATAAGGTAACATTCATTTACACATTACATTGTTCCTGTACCTATTTGTGATAATAATAATTTATTTAATTTTGTCATTTACACTGTTTCCCATTGAAAATATGTTGCATCTTTGTTATCTATTACTGGTTTTATAATGTAAGTCATATGCAACATTAAAGATGTTCTTCAGAAAAGTACAGTGCATCTGGAAAGTATTCACAGCACATCAGTTTTTCCACATTTTGTTATGTTACAGCCTTATTCCAATTTGGATTAAATTCATTTTTTTCCTCAGAATTCTACACACAACACCCCATAATGACAAAGTGAAAAAAGTTTACTTGAGGTTTATGCAAATTTATTAAAAATAAAAAAAATTGAGAAATCACATGTACATAAGTATTCACAGCCTTTGCTCAATACTTTGTCGATGCACCTTTGACAGCAATTACAGCCTCAAGTCTTTTTGAATATGGTGCCACAAGCTTGGCACACCTATCCTTGGCCAGTTTCGCCCATTCCTCATTGCAGCACCTCTCAAGCTCCATCAGGTTGGATGGGAAGCGTTGGTGCACAGCCATTTTAAGATCTCTCCAGAGATGTTCAAGCGGATTCAAGTCTGGGCTCTGGCTGGGCCACTCAAGGACATTCACAGAGTTGTCCTGAAGCCAATCTTTAGATATCTTGGCTGTGTGCTTAGGGTCGTTGTCCTGCTGAAAGATGAACCGTCGCCCCAGTCTGAGATCAGGAGCGCTCTGGAGCAGGTTTTCATCCAGGATGTCTCTGTACATTGCTGCAGTCATCTTTCCCTTTATCCTGACTAGTCTCCCAGTTCCTGGCGCTGAAAAACATCCCCACACCATGATGCTGCCACCACCATGCTTCACTGTAGGGATGGTATTGGCCTGGTGATGAGCGGTGCCTGGTTTCCTCCAAACGTGACGCCTGACATTCACACCAAAGAGTTCAATCTTTGTCTCATCAGACCAGAGAATTTTCTTTCTCATGGTCTGAGAGTCCTTCAGGTGCCTTTTGGCAAACTCCAGGCGGGCTGCCATGTGTCCTTTACTAAGGAGTGGCTTCCATCTGGCCACTCTACCATACAGGCCTGATTGGTGGATTGCTGCAGAGATGGTTGTCCTTCTGGAAGGTTCTCCTCTCTCCACAGAGGACCTCTGGAGCTCTGACAGAGTGACCATTGGGTTCTTGGTCACCTCCCTGACTAAGGCCTTTCTCCCCCGATCGCTCAGTTTAGATGGCTGGCCAGCTCTAGGAAGAGTCCTGGTGGTTTCAAACTTCCTCCACTTACGAATGATGGAAGCCACTGTGCTCATTGGGACCTTCAAAGCAGCAGACATTTTTCTGTAACCTTCCCCAGGTCTGTGCCTTGAGACAATCCTGTCTCGGAGGTCTACAGACAATTCCTTTGACTTCATGCTTGGTTTGTGCTTTGACATGAACTGTCAACTGTGGGACCTTATATAGAAAGTTGTGTGCCTTTCCAAATCATGTCCAATCAACTGAATTTACCACGGGTGGACTCCAATTAAGCTGCAGAAACATCTCAAGGATGATCAGGGGAAACAGGATGCACCGGAGCTCAATTTTGAGCTTCATGGCAAAGGCTGTGAATACTTATGTACATGTGCTTTCTCAGTTTTTTTATTTTTAATAAATTTGCAAAAATCTCAAGTAAACTTTTTTGACATTGTTATTATGGGGTGTTGTGTGTAGAATTCTGAGGAAAAAAATGAATTTACCGGTAATCCATTTTGGAATAAGGCTGTAGCATAACAAAATGTGGAAAAAGTGATGCGCTGTGAATACACTGTATGTTGTTACTTTTCAAACACTACTGTAAAATCATTTAACCTACAATAAATAAAACAAAACAAAGATCAAAATATAAAGATACAGTTCTTTATTCAAATATCAGTCAGGAAATTAAGTTAAAAGAGTGAAACATTTGGAGAACTTTTGATGTTCCACTGTTTAAGCACATTCACAATATTCCTTGAAACAACTGGTAACTGAGTCTGTGAAAGTCCTCAAAGAAAATGTGCCTGAAAGGTTTATATATCTTTTTTGAAAAGGAGTACAAAAAAAAAAAGTGAATGTGGCATACCGTATGAGCCTTTCCCTCTCTGCCAATCTTCTGGCTTTCTAATAGAAGTATTCTGTTTCTAGGATCCTTACAACACAACTGAGAATATGCACTGGGAATGGAATAAGCTGCATTTCGATTGGAAGCCTGGGCATTTTGTGTTTAGGGGAGACCTTGATGTCAATGTCAGGACTGCTTCCAAGTAAGGACTAGTAAATTTTAATTATCAAAATTCAACTGCAATCGTACTCATTTAAAACAAATGTACTGTTGGTGTCTTCTCTCATTTGTATTTTCTACTATACAATGAGTAGAAAAACATTCTTAAAGTTGGACTTTGTCTTCCTTATCTTAGTTTTTACTGAATTGTAAATTTAATATCATTTTTATGATGGGGTTTTAGTAGCTTCATTTAACCTGCCTTTTTTAACCATGCAGTCTTTGTCTTTCCTTTTCTTAGTTTATACTGAATTGTATTTTCCGAAGGTAGTGTTTTTTAAATTTAACATCAAATATTATAATTGAGTGATAAGGTTTTAATAGCTCCATTTAACCTGCCTCATTTAATCATGTAGCCATCTGCTAAATTTTTGTCATGTTATTGTTTGTTTATGTTAAACTAAGTTGAACTTAGAGTAGTACTAAATGCTTAATCCTTTAATCCATTTTGCTTTTATTTAAGTTCACTGTCTTTCTTAGCATGGTTAAATAAGTTTTGTTTACATTTTGCAAAGTGTCAATAACTGTCATTTGCTGGAACATGAAAGTATTCTACAATGAAATGGTGCCCCATCCGTGGTTGGTTCCTTCCTTTTTCTCAGTGTCACAGAGATGGGCAGTGGTTTAGAAACAGGATGAGTGGATGGATGGAACATGCTGGTCTGACTTGGTTGTGCTGCTCTGCCATTTTATGTTGTGATTATAAACTGCTGTGCTTTGTACTAGGGCCGGATGTTGATCTTTGCACAATGCAGTCTTTGAAACTGACATGACTAAGTGACCACATGATCACAGATCACAAAGTGTTTTAACTTATTTTCTTCCCAAAGGTATTTCAGCCAACTTTAGTATACCACCGTTTTTGACATCGTAAACCCAAAGCTGCATATTAGGAGGGTTTTTTCGATCAGTTGCTAATGAATTCTACTCTTTCTACTGTAAAACATGCAAAACACTAAAAGTACAAAGTCAGAAGTGTAGAAAGTATAATAAGGATGCAAATAATAATGATGATGAATAATAATATGAACAGCACACTGCACATGTGCAAATTATGCGAGTGTCACTTTCTGATTCCCAGAATCACTTTCGGTTTTGCTGACCATTTTAATTGTACTGCCTGAATGATAGATTCACTTTGTCATCACTGCTGATGAGAGGCATCTCTTATAAGACGACATTATGAGGCTGCGAGAAGAAGCGTCTACACTATTTCCGGGTAACACTTGGGCCTGACGCTTATGCAAGACATGTCTATACCATTGCTGAGTAACACTCTGCACTAATGCAGTTGGCACTTTACAGCCTGAGTAAATGTCGGGTCTTACATGAGACGCATCTATACCATTGCCCGAGTGACACTCAGGGCTAATGCTTTTTGCACTGTTTTTACAGTCCAAGAGATGCTCGGGTCTAACACTAAGGAGATTAAACAAATTTAAAATCACATCTTTGTATCAATAAAGCATAGTCAATGAGCAATAGCACCCAAAACTGGATTTTTGGGATGTGGTGTTCAAGTTGTCATAAAGAAGTTTGAAGAAATATGTAAAAGACCCAAAAAGCTGTGTGCATGTGAGAAACCGAATAAGCACTGGTGCCACCTACTGTTCATTGAATTTTTATTTTTCAGATTGCATTTTCATTTTCAATTTCTCAACATGCAAATAGTGTGAGTCAATGGGCGGGGCCTTACACCTCAATTTCCCACAATTCTTTGTCCTTCATAGCTGCAGCCACATCGATGGATAGAATACATCTCTCTTTATACTGTGAGCTTCACAGTGGAACAGTCTCACAAAATCTGAAGGCCACACATAATTGTAGTTCTGAAGTGTTATTTTATTACAATATTTTATTACATCATTATTTATCTTTATTTATACTGAATTGAAAATGGGGCTCTTTGTAGTTTTGTTTTTTTTTTTGTAGTATTATGTAATTTACCCCTGCAAACATATTTTTGTAGTATCATATCATTAAAGAATTAAAAAAAATACGAATGAGAAAAATTCTGTTGATTTAAGTGGCTACAGCTACGAAAGACAAAAAATTGTAGGAAATTGAGGTGCAAAGCCCCACCCATTGACCCATGCTATTTGCATGCTGAGAACTTGAAAATGAAAATTCAATTAGCAGCAGGTGTGTGCCAGTGCTTATTTGCTTTTGACTTTTAATTTTTGCAGACTAATTGCTGTTCAGGCTGAAAATGAAATTGCAAATTATGTTATTTAATTTTATTTTTATTTTTTGCAACATTCTTAGACTTTGAAAATGAAATTGCAAAAGAGAGATTGCATTTTCATTTTATAATTTTCATTTTTTTTTTTTTTTTTGCAGAAAATACCTCCCATACCCCGAAAACTAACTTTAAAAACAATTTCCTTGGGTAGCTTAAGATATTTGTATTTGGAATACTTCTAAGGATGGCTAATTTTTATACTTAGATATTAACTAACTAGCTAGTCTATAGACCCCAAAAATAATGACTTCCTAATTTATATTTACTCTTAATTTGCTTCCTCACTTTGAATGCTTCTTTTTTACCTTCTTAAAGGTATGATGACTGCTGCTTCCTTCATCTTCCTAACCTAAATATGACTTTAGACCTCCAGTGGCTATGTCATGGAAACTCTCATGACCACCACAGTGTATGTCTCTGCTCCCCGGAATATGTGTCTGAAGTTACATCAGGGCAGTCTTATGACTCCTACCGTGCTTTTAGGTCTGAAAACCTCAACCTGTCAATCACTATGGACCTTAACCAGCATCAAGGAGGTGAGTCATCAGGGTGGAATACAAATAAACGAGCAAGCTATTGTGTTAAATGTAGTTGAGTGCTGTTGTATCAACTCTAGGGAATTTTCTGATTTTTATATATATACTGTATATATAAAATGTGTGTGTGTGTGTATATATACAGTACTGTGCAAAAGTTTTAGGCTGGTGTGAAAAAATGCTGTAAACAAAGAATGCTTTCAGAAATATAAATAATGATTGTTTATTGTTATCAGTTTGCAAAATGCAAAGTGAGCGAACAAAAGAAAAATCTAAATCAAATCAATATTTGGTGTTACTACCTTTTGCCTTCAAACCAGCATCAATTCTTATAGGTACACTTGCACAAAGTCAGGGTATTTGTAGGATTTTAGTCAGGTGTATGATCAAGCAATTATACCAAACAGGTGTTAATGATCATCAATGTCACACGTAGGTTGAAACACAGTCATTAACTGAAACAGAAACAGCTATGTAGGAGGCTTAAAACTGGATGAGGAACAGCCAAACTCTGCTACCAAGGTGAGGTTGTGGAAGACAGTTTCATGTCATGGCAAGATTGAGCACAGCAACAAGACACAAGGTAGTTATACTGCATCAGCAAGGTCTCTCACAGACAAAGATTTCAAAACAGACTGGGGTTTCAAGATGTGCTGTTCATGCTCTTTTGAAGAAGCACAAAGAAACGGGCAACGTTGAGGATCGTAAACGCAGTGGTCGGCCAAGGAAACTTAGTGCAGCAGATGAAAGACACATCAAGCTTATTACCCTTCGAAATCAGAAGATGTCCAGCAGTGCCATCAGCTCAGAATTGGCAGAAACCAGTGGGACCCAGGTACACCCATCTACTGTACGGAGAAGTCTGGCCAGAAGTGGTCTTCATGGAAGAGTTGCAGCCAAAAAGCTATACCTCCGACGTGGAAACAAGGCCAAGCAACTCAAGTATGCACGAAAACAGAGGAACTGGGGTGCAGAAAAATGGCAGCAGGTGCTGTGGTCTGACGAGTCAAAATTTGAAGTATTTGGCTGTAGCAAAAGGCAGTTTGTTCGTCGAAAGGCTGGAGAGCGGTACAATAATGAGTGTCTGCAGGCAACAGTGAAGCATGGTGGAGGTTCCTTGAACGTTTGGGGCTGCATTTCTGCAAATGGAGTTGGAGATTTGGTCAGGATTAATGGTGTTCTCAATGCTGAGAAATACAGGCAGATACTTATCCATCATGCAGTACCATCAGGGAGGCGTATGATTGGCCCCAACTTTATTCTTCAGCAGGACAACAACCCCAAACATATAGCCAAAGTCATTAAGAACTATCTTCAGCGTAAAGAAGAACAAGAAGTCCTGGAAGTGATGGTATGGCCCCCACAGAGCCCTGATCTCAACATCATCGAGTGTGTCTGGGATTACATGAAGAGACAGAAGGATGTGAGGAAGCCTACATCCACAGAAGATCTGTGGTTAGTTCTCCAAGATGTTTGGAACAACCTACCAGCCAAGTTCCTTCAAAAACTGTGTGCAAGTGTACCTAGAAGAATTGATGCTGTTTTGAAGGCAAACGGTGGTCACACCAAATATTGATTTGATTTAGATTTCTCTTTTGTTCATTCAGTGCATTTTGCTGATTGATGAAAATAAATGATTAACACTTCCATTTTTGAAAGCATTCTTTGTTTATAGCATTTTTTCACACCTGCCTAAAACTTTTGCACAGTACTGTGTGTATATATATATATATATATATATATATATATATATATATATATAGATATATAGATATATAGATATAGATGTATGTGTATATATATATATAGATATATATATGTGTGTATATATATGTGTATATATATATATATATATCAACCATTCTATGATCTGCTTCTCGCAACTGAAAGAGGGCACCATGGTGGATGTTAGCCGACTTGCTGACCAACCACAAGCATTACCTGGTAGGTAACCACCCATACAATCTGATTGTGATTCAGACTACGAATGCCATGAAAATATATATATATATATATATATATATATATATATATATATATATATATATATATATATAGTGTTTATATGTAGAAAGGTGGGTGTGGGGCAACTGTCTCATACATATTGCATAAGTAACACAACATCTAGAAGTAGAAAGCTTTAAAACATATCTTTAGCCATCCTGTTTTTAGTCAGGGTAATGGTGGATATTTCTGCCATGAAATAAGACTAATATGATTAATTTCCTCATGAACAGATTAATATTGTCTTTGTTTTACAGTGATCCTTTTCACTATTGTATAGCACCAACAAAAGTTACCAGCATTGTTGTGTACTTACTGTATTTTAAAAAGCCATGTTGCTCCCACAGTTACTAGCTATTACTGAGAAACACAGTATAAATCTCAGTGCATAATACTAAAACTGACGACCATGATTTTTTGATTTCCACTAAAACACATTTCTAGTGCATTTGCAGAAATAAAGCTGTTACATTACTATGAAAAATGTTATTCCTAATGGAACTCTCAAAAATATATCTGATTTATATCAGCATTGCTAGGATGAAACTGTTAATTTGTCTGACCCTGCAACACACTGGCTTTTATCATCGTTTTGGTCTCAATGCGATGTCAGCTGTCTCTTTCTCTTGTTTCTGTTTCATCAGAAGCATGCCAGCCTCGAATTCTACTCTATAGTAGCACACTGCGTTGGATGCAGAATTTCTGGGCTACGTGGACCAGTGTGTCTCGTCCCATATGCCGAGGTCAGCTCTTTCACAATTTGAAGCCAATCCGGCGAAAGCTTAGTCAGCACTACAAACAGTTGTCTTATACAGCTAGTTTTCCACGACTACAGGTGAGTGTCTACCGGTTGTATTAATCAAAAATACAAACTTTGTTTTATCAAAAGTAAGGGTATACGTTTAAAATTTCCTTTGGTGTCTCTTCATTGAAAGTTTCTTTCTTTAGACCTGTTCCTTCTTTTCAGGTTCATTATTGGGCATCTTTTGCCCAGCAGCGAGGAATACAGGTTGAGTGCAACAATGGACACATTTTTACACGAGGTACACAGCGTTTGGTTCCACAGGGTAAGTGAATGCAAATTAACTGGTGCTTTGTTTGTAGTTTTACATATATTAGCTCAACAATCTTTAATATTTTCAAAATACTTTTGAATTTAAATTGTTTTGTGGTTATTGAAAATTATGGTGTGTTATCAGAGTGAAATGAAGAAATAAGTAAACATCTGTTACAGTATTATAAAGTAGAAATTACATGTTTCCATACAGGTACACATAAACTATTGCTTTTAAATAGTTTTCCTTTGCCAAGAACAATACCTTGGGGTTTATGCCCTGCAGGATTTCAGATAATACTATGATCTAACCTCTGTAAAATGATGCATTTTTAATTTCTACCCTAGCTCTTCCTTATTTCCCACAAACTTTATCAGTCTTCATTTTATATAGTACATTTTACAGAGTAGGCATTCATAAGGCACTTTACAAAATAAATCAGATAAAAACACAATATATTTCGATATATAGAAACAAGATTTAATGCAGGCATTATAGTATAGTAGCTAAGACACTGGACCAAACCCCAAGGTTGCCAGATAATTCTTGCTTTCATCCTGGTAATTGCATTTTACTTGAGAACTTGTTAGTGTTCTGAGCCTGCACTCAGTGAAGAGTTGTTGTATGCAAAAATAAATAAGTGAATTTTGCAAGTGCTCCAAGTAAAACAAATATACATATGTGTCAGGGATTTTATTTTGTACATTATTCTACATTTGTAAATCACCCTACATAAAGCTGTCAGAAAAATAAAGTAAAATAAATAGGTGATTTACAAGTATTAATGTCAATCTACTGACTGTAAGTAAAAATGATGTCATGATTATATTAGGTTAGATTGGGAGTATTGGGACAACAAGACAATAGATTCAGGACCATTACAGTTGTTAGTAAAGATTCAGGTTGGAAAACATAGATCCCGATATACAAACTGATGGAGCTGTCTGTCACAAAAATACTATAGTATCAAAGTAAAAATGTTTAATATATTTAAGACTATGTACACTTGGCATTCACATTAAATAAATTATGATCTGCTGTAGTTTTATGTAGTTCATTTCTTAAACGAGAAGTTCCCCATTTTTGGCATAGAAGCTCATTATTATACTAAGATATGTTTTGATTTGATACCCAAACAACTTTTACATCTGTTCCTTTGTGTACGCATGAGTTAGAATTGCTGTAAAAATACCACAGTTCTCCTGTCAAGTTTTTTTTTTTTTATATATTTTTTATAAATCTTGACTTTTGTGTGAAAAGATGTGTATGCATATTTTGAGCCTCTTTTTGTGTGTACACAAGTTTTATAAATCTGACCCTGTTGAGGAATATGGCTTTCCTTTGTGAAGCAATCTGCAGATAAGACGTTTGTTTAGGTTAGCTGGTTGACGGAAGAGAATCAAAGAAGGGTAAGAAAAAGTGGTCCTGTGAAAGGATCAGTCTGTGAAATTGAGAAATTTTGTTTGATGACCTGTGGGAGAGAAAGAGTGTTAGGATGGAATAGGACTAGTGGGATGAAGGTTTCATTATTGGGGTTCTTTTAGAGTAGGTGTTACAAGGTCTGCTCCTGGCTTGATTGAGGACCCTGTTCACAATAGAAGCATAATGAAGAAACATCTAATTTTGAGTGCTTCATTACAGAACTCAACCATATCACTGCAGATATGGTGGAGTGTAAGGAACTGAAAGGTGTAGAGTTCTTTTTAATATGCCGGGAATGGAGCTGTAGAGAAGGTAGCTTTGTGAGTAATTTGATTTGTAATAGAGGTTTTAAGTTCTGGAAAGCAGGTGGAAAATATCGGAAAATTGTAAAGTTTTGGTGAAAATTTTGACTGTAAACCAGATGGATGGAATCTAGTAAAATCATTAATGAATTCCCCTTCCTGGCTTCTGGAGCAAGAGGCAGTGCCAATACAATCATCAATATATCTTTTGTGCATGTCTGGTACAAAGCCTAGGTAGGAAACAAAGAAAGGTTGTTTTGTCCAACCAAGGAGGTTGATGGCATAGCTAGGTCACATCTTAATACCCATTGCAACTCTACTGACATGGTGAGAAAAGAGAAAGCATTGAGGGTAAGAACTAGTTCTACCAGTCTGATGAGAGTGTTTGTGGGAGGATCCTGGACTGGACGTATGTTGAATGCCTTTCTGAGGACAACAAGACCCTCCTCATAAGGAATGACTATGTACAGAGAGGTGATGTCTATGGTAGAGATAAATCAGTAGAACTGTGAAACCTAAAGCTGTGAAGGTATCTAGAGAATATGGTTAGTATCCTTTGCAGTAAATATGAAGGGAGACCTTCAACCAGTGATCTTCTAATACTGTTGAGGAAAGATGAAATAGAAGTAGTAGGACAGTTGAATACAAAAACAATTGGGCATCAGGGATTTCCAGTTTGTGGATATTGGAGAGAAGATAAAACAGAGATATCTTTGGCTTTTCAACAATTTGGTGGTTAGCATTGGAAAGTAATTCCTTTCTGCTGACGAGAAGTGGAATGGTAGAACTTACCTCTTGCTGGTAATCATCTATCAGATCCTTTGTGAGTGGAAGATAGGCGGCGGTATTAAAAGAGTTATTTTGAAGCTTCTGCAATGTAACGGTTCTGCCAGACTACCACTGCACCCCACTCGTGTGCAACTTTGATGATAATGTCCTCTCAATTGAATTGAGTACGTAGTGCCTAAAGTTTACATTAGTTAAGTTTGGACCTGGGACAAGAAAGTTTCTCCTACATAGTGAGATGTGAGGCAGATCCTGTGATAAAACTGGTTAAGGTCGATGTGGGACTTGAGTATTGCCCAAGTTTTTTAGCACAATAATGAAAGACAGACCCTTGCTGAGTAGTGATTGTTCATCCTTTGAAAGAGGGAAGTCAGAGGATATAGTAGCTACAAGATTACTGTTGAACAAAATCAAAGAAGTTTCATTCTGTGGCGTGATTTTCAATAAGGAGTTGGCTTTGCACTTGTTATTTTTGTTGAGAAAGACATAAAGCCTGGAATTCAAAACACGAATAAGGTTATCAAGGAAATAAACATACCAAGGAGTAATGCAATTTCCTTGATAGTACAATTTATCAGTGTAAGTTGTTGTTTAAGGGAATGTATGATGGACAACATATATTTATGTGAAAATTTGAGGAGACCCTTCATTTTGTTGTTGTATGCATGTGGCATACCCATAAGTTGTTGGGTTAAATTTTAGGTAGAATGCTTCAAGTAGAACCCTCTAATGGTGGCACCTGTTCAGAAAAACTAGTGATGAAGACTACTTATTATACTAAGCTCTTTGTCAAAAAGATTAACCTTTTTAAAGGCATCAAAACTAGGAATATACTATTTTCTTTTGGAACAATTAATTATTTTTGAAGGTTTTACTAATGAAATTTAGGGCGAGAAAAGAATAAATGCAAGTCTCAGTTGATTGCTGGTTGGTAGAAAGATTTAGTTCTATTGGCACTGACTCCAAATGGAGAGTTGATATGGAAACTGTATCAGCACTTCTAATTAATTCTGTCAAGAATGTCCAGTCTTGATGTATGTCATAGATGCAAATATCAATAATTTACAACTTTCTGCTTACAGGTGTATCTCTGCTCCATTACATGAATTTTGAAAAAGCTCTAAAAATAAAAATTAAACTTAAAAAGAAAGCATTTGTATTTAAAAAACTTCTTAAATTACCCTAAGTTCTTGTCAATAAGCCGCGGCTTATCTAAGGAAAAAAGTTGTGAAAATGAAAAAATAGAATATCGGCTTATACATAAGTCCGGCTTATACATCCATCGCGGGGGTTGCGTTCCAGAGCCACCCGCGAAATAAGAATATCCGCGAAGTAGAAACCATATGTTTATATGGTTATTTTTATATTGTCATGCTTGGGTCACAGATTTGCGCAGAAACACAGGAGGTTGTAGAGAGACAGGAACGTTATTCAAACACTGCAAACAAACATTTGTCTCTTTTTCAAAAGTTTAAACTGTGCTCCATGACAAGACAGAGATGACAGTTCTGTCTCACAATTAAAAGAATGCAAACATATCTTCCTTTTCAAAGGAGTGCAAAGCAAGCAGTCAAAAAAAAAATCAATAGGGTTTTTTGGCTTTTAAGTATGCGAAGCACCGCCGGTACAAAGCTGTTGAAGGCGGCAGCTCACACCCCCTCTGTCAGGAGCAGGAAGAGAGAGGAAGAGAGAGAGATAGAGAGAGACAGATAAAAAAAATCAATACGTGCCCTTTGAGCTTTTAAGTATGCGAAGCTCCGTGCAGCATTTCTTTCAGGAAGCAGCTGCACACAGCCCCCCTGCTCACACCCCCCTACGTCAGCGCAAGAGAGAGAGAGAGAAAGTAAGCTGGATAGCTTCTCAGCCATCTGCCAATAGCGTCCCTTGTATGAAATCAACTGGGCAAACCAACTGAGGAAGCATGTACCAGAAATTAAAAGACCCATTGTCCGCAGAAATCCGCGATATATATTTAAATATGCTTACATATAAAATCACAATTTAAATGACCGCTACGCGCTCGTGTTGACTCGGCGACGCCCAGAGCAGAAAGAACGCGCTCCGGCCGCTCCAACCGCGCCATGCGGGGAGTGAGAGAGACGGCAATATCTCACACTCTCTCCCCCCTTAAAGAAATTAAATGGGCGCGAGTGAGACCACTGACCTCCCTCCCTTCTATTAGTTATAGGTTATAGTACGTTCGGCTTATCCATGAGTCCGGCTTATCTATGATACGATTTTATTTTAAAAATTCGTATGATTTTTGGTCTCCGGCTAATACATGAGTCCGGCTTATAGACAAGAACTTAGGGTACTTCTCCGTTCTCTTTCCAGGAAGTGATACTTATTTGCTCCAAGTTTTTACACCCTTTTTTTAGATTTTAGTCAAATAACTTGTTAACCTCTTCTCTCTGTGTTCAAACCAATCCTTAATCACCAAAATTCTGTTGTTTACAGAAGATGTATTTGAGCATACAGTAAGCCTTTGTATTGTTTCCATTAAAGCTTTCTGCAAAAAG
This sequence comes from Erpetoichthys calabaricus, assembly GCF_900747795.2. Classification (NCBI taxonomy): domain Eukaryota; kingdom Metazoa; phylum Chordata; class Cladistia; order Polypteriformes; family Polypteridae; genus Erpetoichthys; species Erpetoichthys calabaricus. The sequence goes on along the minus strand of NC_041401.2, from coordinate 62,157,928 downwards.
ACACATTCTGGTTCTCAATAGTCAATATATCTTTTTTTGATTTACTGTACTAGAAGGTTATTATATTTGATTAGTAAATACGTTTCTTACGTTTTGTTATTCTCCTTGATATAGTATCTTGTGACATCATCCATTCATCATTGCCAATATTTAAAAGTGACCTGGTGATTGTTGTGCTTATTTACAGAGCAACTATTTCTTCTAATTTTATATAAGACAAAATTTATTACTTTAAATACATTCTAAAAAAATGTAATTCTAAAGCCTACTCAACTGATTGATCCATCATGTGTTCCTGATTCAGCTGGTACTGTGATGCGGCGTTTGATTTCGGAATGGAATGTTACTCAGATGATGAGTGAGCTAAGTCAAGTGACGGTTCACCTTATGGCCTCCACATGGGATGAGACTGCTGATCATCAGCTAAACACACAGGTCAAGAAAACTCATCTCCTTAGTTTGTCCTCCCTGAGTTACCAGAGGCAGAGTAACCGAATGGAAGAGGTAGGTGATAGTATTGTATATGAAACAGATACTTAACAAGAACTTTGCTTTTTCACTCAGAAGAATACTGAATATTTCACACAATGCCCTTTTCTTAATGTGATGTAAGATTTAATATTAATATTTCATAAATTATTAATTTTCGCTCTGTATTAATTATTAAACTCTCTCCTGTCCCACTTGACCTAAAACACACAGGTAACAGAAAAACAGCAGTTATACTTGACTGACACTAGAAAATATAGAAAACTGAGAAGTAGGGCTTTGTGTTAGAAAAAAAATCTGTATCTTACATCTGTTCACTTGTACATGCATGTATTAGCTTCATACATACTTAATAACAGAGTGATTTGATGTCCACTAACTTTCAGTCCTCAAAACTTGTTATCAAATATGGCACTAGCTATAGTGCTAGCCTGATGCTGGGTTTGCTTAGTCATTCAAAAAGAGAATTATTAACCAATTAACTAAAAAGATTATTCTCAACATTTAAATTATGGAGCATCATGAACTCACCCACAACAAAATTAACATGACAGCAAAGGTTCTTTCCTGCCTGATACTTGTAAACATCACAATTTTGTTTCCACCTCTCCATTCTTCCATCATCTAATTCTGCTTTATCTATTTCAGGGTCATGGTGACTCATGTAATGTCCAGTTAAATTAACATTGACAACTTTACCTGATATGATGTGATTTATTCATGCTAGCTGAACATCTTGACTTACCGACACTATAAATCTAAATATTTTTGGGCTGAATATTATGTATATTAGTATACTACCACATTTAAGTGCTTAATTTTTATTATTTAATTTGCAGACTTTAATGGATATATGCTTTTGCTCTGTTTCAAGTAATTAACAATATGTTTTTTTCTGAATATTTTACATATGATAAACAATACATATTATAATTTTATTAAATTTATATTATCTACTTTTTATAAACTTTAAGTAAGATTTTGAGTTGGCATCCAGAGTGATGCTGTATCTACATTAATTAACCAAACCTCCACTGAACATTATCAAATACTATGGTTATTTGTAAAACAAAATGCTATATAAAAATATTGTCATTAGGCAATCCACATCTCTAATGAATTTTAAATTTCTTGGAGTCATAGAAATATAAGGTGATATAATAATAAAGTTTTTTTTATTTTTCCTGTTCTTTTGGCCATTTTTAGGACGCCTCTCAAAAAGATGAGGGAAATGCAACTCATAAATTGTGCCTAGTAGACCTTCGGGCATCCTGGACTGCAACAAATCGTAACATTGCTTTTGGATTGTATGATGGTTACAAGAAAGCAGCAGTACTTAAGAGGAACTTGTCTACAGAGGCTTTAAAAGGGTTAAAGATTGACACAGAATTACAATCCAAAAAGCTGAAACGGTCACTTTCAAACTACTCTTCAACACCAGCATCCTTTACTCCTACCCCAGCTCCTACTGGAAAGGCTGAGAAAAGACAGAGTGAAGGTATATTAGTTATATTTGTAGCAGTAGCATGGAGTGCATTATTAGCAATTGTGATAATTCTGATTGGTTGGGTTCTGTTGCATTAGTTGTAGATCAAATCCAGACATTGCCAGAGTTTCTTTAACAAATTTCTAGTTGAAGAGTCAGTTTACATAACATACTAAAACATTTTCTGACACACTTAAAGGTGTACCCCACCCACAAATTATTTTTTATATGTTACTTACACAATATGGTTTGTAGTCGTGAGTGAAAAAAAATGATCTCACGTTTTAATGCTGAAAGGAGAGAAAAAAATTGATATTATAAAAGCTAATAGTGACCTGAGCAAACAATGTGAAAAACATCCATGATAAAAATCTATCATTACTTGTGGCGCATAATCTACGCATCAGTTATCCATTCATATGCTCACAATGTGCAAAACACATTTTTTTTCCTAAAGTATTGCTAAATAGATACTTCTGGGAAAATTCAGCACACATCATAAATACAAAACTAAAGCCACAAGAGATTGACTTTTTGAACTGAAGACAGGACTCTTGATTAATGAATGAGGGGGAGAAGGCATATCCTTAGTTGAAACATTTGGAAATTTAAGTTATAGATACAATTAAAAGTAGCAATAATAAATCAAAAATATGCAGGCAAACAGTATTAGCTGCTCTTGTTATTGTCTTATTTAAATAATGTACACAAAATTGCAGTGTGGTGTAGTGGTTAAAGCTTTGGACTTCAAACCCTGGGGTTGTGGGTTCAAATTCCGCTACTCACAATGTGTGGCCTTCAGCAAGTCACCTGACCTGCCTGTGCTCCGATTGGAAAAAGATACAGAAAATTATATTTAACCAATTGTATCATAAATGTTGTAAGTCACCTTGGATAAATGTGTTGGCCAAATAAGTAAATGTAAATGTAAATTAGTCCAATAAGAAATGCAATTCCATATATACTCCTTCTCTGTCAGCTATGCTAGCCTTCAGCACCCATCTTGTGTTCTTGTTTATCTCTGGATTGTTTAAATTTCAAAAGGGTCTCATTTTAAAGCTTTACAAATGCTTTTGATAAATAATATGTGACAAAAATAATTCCACAATGGCAGACTAGTTATTACATAAAAATGATAATCTTTATCATGATACTACTAAATTAAAATGCAAGTGTTATTTAGTTCAAACAAATGTGTCTGAAATGCTTATGCTCTTTTCAGTACCGATATGTTTGCATTTCTGGTGATTTTCATATAGCTGTTTTGGTATATTAATTTTTTTTCTGTGACTAAATGTGTGATAATTGAAAAAATTGCATGGACTCAAGACTAACATTTTGTTCCTGATAGCCTTCTTTTTTTCCACATTTTTTTTTTTTTTTTTGAAACTGTACATCTAGCTTTTTATTTTTAACTTACTGTGATTGGCAGAATGATTTGACACTTACCTACATTCTTGTATGTTTTTCACATCTGTCTGGATGTTTTATTAAAGAAAAACACTAATCCGTACACTTTCCAAATCATACTTTCCTAACAAACATCTTCTAGTTACAGAAGTAAGTATTTACATTACTTAAAAGTGGCATTGGGCTCCAAATGCAGGTCAGCTGTATGATCAACTGGCAAGTTCTCCACTGATGCAAGGTACAGGCAAGCAGTACCTATTGTAGTGACAGTAGGCTACAAAGACAAAACATGAGGCTACTCCAGTCAGAAACTGCAGGTTTATAATTTTTTTAATCTGATATAGCATGAAATGTCAATTTTTTTTGTTAGTTTGAATGTGACTTGTCATTTTCAGGCTCAAAGAGACAGCTCAGCTTCTAGTAAGCTTTTATAGCATTTTACTACCTTGGAAAAGAGAGACTCTGAATTTGGCCCAGCTATGAGTATGCTTTACTATAATTGCTAAAGGGGTCATTTTAGTGATTATCTTCTGTTTTTAGGTACATCAATGCTTCAGAAATTGATTGAGGAAACTGATAAGTTTGTGGTATTCACAGAAGAGGACCCTGGTGTACGAGATCAACTGTGCGGCATTGCTGCTTGTCAAACTGATGATATCTATAACCGTAACTGGCTCATCGAACTCATAAACTGTCAGGTACCATAAAGATGGGGAAAAGAGCCAGAAAGTTAAGATTTCAGTATGGAGGCATCTGTGATTATTTATTTTATTTTTTTTGCATCTTGGGTGCTAAACTAATTTTAACATTCCAGTGCATGGATTAGTCAATTTAGATTTTTAATGTAATTTGTTGAAGTAATGTTGTTATACACAGGAATAAATTACACATTTGACAGGGTTTTTAAATGTTTTAATTCTTTTCGAGACTGAAGTTGTATAGTAGAATGAGAAATGCAGACACTGAGTTCCTCCTCCTTGCTCAACATAGTGCGTAGTTGTTTATAAAACTGGTTTATCTTATTTCATTATCATGTGTTTGCTATTTAGAATAATTATTGAACATGTTTTTTGTGCTTATTACAAGGCATTTAAATTTAACTTATTTTTATTTAATGCAGTGGATGTGTTTATTTCTGTGTTTAGATGATGTTGCGTGGTACAGAGACAGCGGGCTGTGTGTTGGTTTCTGCCGCCAAAGCTCAGCTTCTTCAATGCCAACACCATCCAGCTTGGTACAGTGACACCCTCAAACAGAAGACAACATGGACGTGCTTTCTAGACGGCATGCAGTACTTTGCCACTATGGAGCAGAACCCATCAGAATTAGAAGATTGGCAGCTTTGGCTGGAGGTCAGTCTTTG